>NC_090747.1:52943295-52945182 GCF_036898095.1 Palaemon carinicauda | reverse complement strand
TCTGAAAATTTTGAGTGCTCTTATGTAACTGATATTTTTGAAAATTATTTCATTTTATGTTGAAAAAGATAAATTCTTTAATATCTTTAACAAATATTCATATACGATAAGATTATGCCAGAATTATTTGTAAGGAAAATCCATGTTATCTAAGTTAGTTGGGTAAAATTAAAAGAGAGGAATCTCTCACTCTCTACTTGAATGTCGGTTCACATTTTGGTCATGAAAAGAATAATTTTTTCCCTAGACTTTTATTTTTTATCCTTGTATAGTAAGATTAATGAAAAGCTGAGAGATGAACAAGCAGGATTTAGAGAAGGTAATAGTTGAACTGACCAAACTTTAATCGTAAGGCATGTTGTACAGCAATGCGTAGAATAAAAAATCCAATTTTGATGGCAATTGTGGACTATGAAAAAAATATTTGATGGTTTGCACCGGCTAACTTTCTGGAGAATACTGCGTTATCATGGAATCCCTCGGAAATATGTAAATGTTATTAAATCCGATCACGAGCATAGCACAAGCAAAGCTAATTTTAGTGGAGTTCTATCAATTTTTTTTAGTGAACAACGGAGTACTCCAAGGGAATGTGTTGTCACCTATGCTCTTTATCCTCCTCATGGATTTTGTAAAGTGTAGAAAAGTTGGAGATGGAGGAGAAGTATAGAAATGGATTAGTAATAGGAAATTTGCAGACCTAGTGCATGCTGATAATGCTGTCCTTATTAGCAAAACACCTTTTGTATAGCAGTGGGATTCTATCTTTTTGAGAGCGATGCTTACTAAATTGTGTTTTGTTTACATATTCTCACTCGAGAGACACAAGTTGTTGAGACACGATTGATAGCTGAGGAGCAATGTAAGCCAAGAGCAGAATAAATGTATTTTAAGAATACCAACTTATCATTAATCCCCAACAAGAAGAACCGACGACATAGGATGAGATGTGTAACAGCACTAATGAATGGATATTATTCCAGGTATGTATGGAGGTGCCATATCACTTTTGATAACCAATACCATACACAATACCTAGCATTCGCATGGCAGAAGAATTATCTCAGCCCGGATCCGTGAGTTTAACTGTTCATTACATAGGTCACTGGTGTATTTGGACACCTCAGGGAGTCTTTAGGTTGCCAGGATGCCCTTCTTGTGTGCATCTATTATGATCATATCGGAACTGAGAGCAGAAAAATTTACCTTTATATATGAAGATTTCAGAAATAGTTTTTTATGGATAGCTTTATAATCAGTACGTGATTTCACTTGATTTTATTACACACAATGGCCTATATCATGAAGCACTAACTATAAAAAACAAAGACACCTTAATGCACGCCGTATAATACTTAGTTGTTTTATTTATTCAATGAGGAATCATGCGTCATTATAAAATACATCATTGCTTATATGGGCATTGGGTACGTGCATGTGTGATAGGTCTTCATAGGAAAAGAAATACAATGAAAACCTTTATTTCGCATATTACCTCATACATTTTACACATAGGCTCCCCCAATCCCCAATGAAAGTCTTTGAAGGTCCTTAGGAAGCACACACCTCTAGGAAACACAAATTTAATGCATCAAATGTTACTTGGTCCAGTGGCTTATGACTCGTTATCAGAAGCAGCTATGAACAATGAAACAAAAAAAAAAAATATATATTTGCATAAAAATAGATTTGTACATACATAATGGATGTTTAAAATACTTTTATTATAACTATATTATTCCAAAACTCATAAAAATATTCTTCAAACGTTCGAAGAAAACTTCAAGACACTGTCTTCATAGTTATAATTCAATCTCTTCACTCTGTCTTCGTAGGAAATGCTATTTAACTACACGATATTTCTTATTTTTAGGGGGTGTGGGGGCT
>NC_090747.1:52925795-52930795 GCF_036898095.1 Palaemon carinicauda | reverse complement strand
GAGTTGGTGGAAGGTTGTTGCAAGCAGTGAAAAGTTTCTACAAAGGTAGTAAAACATGTGTTAGAATAGGAAATGAAGTGAGTGATTGGTTTCCGGTGAGAGTGGGGCTGAGACAGGGATGTGTGATGTCGCCGTGGTTGTTTAACTTGTATGTTGATGGAGTGGTAAGAGAGGTGAATGCTCGAGTGCTTGGACGAGGATCAAAACTGGTAGGCGAGAATGACCCTGAATGGGAGGTAAATCAGTTGTTGTTTGCGGATGATACTGTACTGGTAGCAGACACAGAAGAGAAGCTTGACCGACTAGTGACAGAATTTGGAAAGGTGTGTGAGAGAAGGAAGTTGAGAGTTAATGTAGGTAAGAGTAAGGTTATGAGATGTACGAGAAGGGAAGGTGGTGCAAGGTTGAATGTCATGTTGAATGGAGAGTTACTTGAGGAGGTGGATCAGTTTAAGTATACTTGGGGTCTATTGTTGCAGCAAATGGTGGAGTGGAAGCAGATGTACGACAGAGAGTGAATGAAGGTTGCAAAGTGTTGGGGGCAGTTAAGGGAGTAGTAAAAAATAGAGGGTTGGGCATGAATGTAAAGAGAGTTCTATATGAGAAAGTGATTGTACCAACTGTGATGTATGGATCGGAGTTGTGGGGAATGAAAGTGATGGAGAGACAGAAATTGAATGTGTTTGAGATGAAGTGTCTAAGGAGTATGACTGGTGTATCTCGAGTAGATAGGGTTAGGAACGAAGTGGTGAGGGAGAAAACGGGTGTAAGAAATGAGTTAGCGGTTAGAGTGGATATGAATGTGTTGAGGTGGTTTGGCCATGTTGAGAGAATGGAAAATGGTTGTCTGCTAAAGAAGGTGATGAATGCAAAAGTTGATGGGAGAAGTACAAGAGGAAGGCCAAGGTTTGGGTGGATGGATGGTGTGATAGGAGGATAGATGTGAGAGAGGCAAGAGAGCGTGCTAGAAATAGAATGAATGGCGAGCGATTGTGAAGCAGTTCCAGTAGGCCCTGCTGCTTCCTCCGGTGCCTTAGATGACCGCGGAGGTAGCAGCAGTAGGGGAGTCAGCATTATGAAGCTTCATCTGTGGTGGAAATGTGGGAGGTTGGGCTGTGGCACCCTAGCAGTGCCAGCTGAACTCGGTTGAGTCCCTGATTTGGCTGAAGGAACAGAGAGAGTAGAGGTCCCCTTTTTGTTTTGTTTCATTGTTGGTGTCGGCTACCCCCCAAAATTGGGGGAAGTGCCTTGGTATATGGATGGATGGATGGATGGATATGTATATATATATATATATATATATATATATATATATATATATATATATATATATATATATATATATATATATATATATATATATAGATATAGATATAGATATAGATATATATATATATATATATATATATATATATATATATATATATATATATATATATATATATATATTTAAAGTTTATATATATATATATATATATATATATATATATATATATATATATATATATATATATATATACATATATATATATATATATATATATATATATATATATATATATATATATATATATAAATATATATATATATATATATATATATATATATATATATATATATATATATATATATATATATATATATATATATATATATATATATATATATATATATATGTATATATATATATATATATATATATATATATATATATATATATATATATATATATATATATATATATATATATATATATATATATATATATATATATATATATGCGTAAAAATCACAGGAAAACGTGATGCTCAGATGCAGAAGAACCACAGGGAAAATGAAAATACGAAATATACGCTTAAGTCCTGACTAGTTTCGTGATACTTCTTCAGTCCTCTGAAGAAGTATCACGAAGGATTTTGGTATGGCTATGGGTAATCCTTTGTCCCCACTTTTATCCAACATATATATGGAATTTTTTGAATCTAGATTAATCCCTTCAGTGTGGTCTTCCCAAATTGTGTGGTATCGGCATGTTGATGATGTTCTAGGTATTTTAGAAGAAAATTTTAATCTGGAGGGCTTTGTTTCAATCATTAATTCATTAGTACCATCAATAAAATTCACTATAGAAAATGAAGAAAATAACCGTATCCCATTTTTAGACGTTTTAATAGTTAGAGAAACAGATAAATTTAAGTTTTCCATATATAGAAAGCCTACAAATAATTTTTCATAAGTACATTTTTACTCCGGTTACTCTAAAAATATTAAGCATTCAGTTTTTTCCTTCATGTACCTTAGGGCATTGAGAATTTGTAGCCCAGATTACATTGAGGAGGAGTTCACTAAAATAGAAAAAATGCAACAGATCTTTGTTATCCTAAATATTTCTTAGAAAAATGTATGAATAAGGCTAAGAAAACATTTTATAGTGTCCAATTAGAGAGAAAGGAAACAATTAATAATATGCTTTGTTTGCCATTTCATGTTTGTTTTTTAGATGTTATATCCCTTTTGAAAAAACTAGACATTTCTGTAGTGTTTAAATATAATTGTACATTAAAAAACATGTTAATTAAGAATAGTTCTGGAAATGATAATAATGTAATATATAGCATTCCTTGTTCAGAGTGTAACCTATTTTATGTTGGCCAAACATCAAAAAGTATACCAGTCAGATTAAAACAACATCAGGTGGCCGTCTCCAGGGGTTCTCTTAATAATGCCTTGGCCTCCCACTGGTTAGGGTCAAGTCACAGAATTGGTTGGTCAAAGACGGAAAAAGTAATCCATGTAAATGACTATTTCCAAAGGAATATTGTTGAATCATTTTTAATCTCCTGTACTCAAGGTAGAAATTTGAATCTAAGCCCAGGTCTGTTTTCCGTTAATCCAGTATTATCTTTTTATCTAAAATCTGACTTCTCCGGAATTATTAAGAAACTGACAGCTGTTGGATCCCCTTCTCCAGTATAAATACGATGTCTTTGTATATGTATTCTCATTGCTGAGTTTGATAATGTCCTGAGTGGATGAAAGTACTAACTCCAATCAAGTCTTTTTCATTTTTCCTTTCGTAGCTATAATACATCATATATATATATATATATATATATATATATATATATATATATATATATATATATATATATATTATATATATATATATGTATACATACTTAGAGCAACAGCTGTAATTAACTTACAAACTCCGTTTTATTCAAGGCCTGCACGAAAGAAATCTTCAACTGAATTACGTTGAACGTCAGGTGCATTACGATATTCCACATCAGAAGTGATTGTTGAGTAAAAGCTTTTAGCAGAAGTGCCTCCGTATTGTTATAGGAGGAACTAAAGCCTGCTCAATGTTGCAAACTTTTTGCTTTTTTTTATTTTTAGTTTTAAAACTTAAGAACATAAACAGACAATAATAGAGAACATGAAAAATCTAATTCAAAAATATATAACTGTGTAAAATTGTTCATATATATTCTGAAACTCTGTATATTACTTGAATAAAATAAAAATTTTCGAATATAATCAGATATGAAAGGCAACGTAAATCATACAAATTTCTTTTTCAGAAATCTTTGGACAATGTTTTTTGTTATGTATAGATTATAAAGATTGTGACATTGAAATATTCCTTGAGATGGTTAACTATATTAGCAGAGAAAACCAAAGAAGTTAAAGAAGAAACCAGGTTTATTTTCTAGTTAAAGAAGAAATTGCAATTAAGGGTCCGCTTGAAAATAAGCCTCATTTATGGATCCAGTTAAAGATGGTGAATTTCATAATCTTGTAATCCGGATTCAAGTATCCGTTGAAGAAGGAATGGTGTATTTCACCGACTTTCCAATTCCTTATTACCTTAAGGGAATAGGGGAAATGCATTTCAACTAAGTAAGAGTTCTAGAAATATTTAATTCATCATATTCTTCTTATTTCATATTTTCATTTCTCTACTCCAGAACAAAATTATTTTGAAACATGAACGGAAACTCGATTGAGCCCATACCTTCGTCACACCCACTATTGTCACCAAGAAAACTTATGACTATGGGTATTTGATCTCAAAACACATATATCACACGATAGGCAATGACATTAGGCACATTTTGGCCCTACTTTCATGCAAATCATATAAAAATTACCCACGATATGGCAAAAAAACGTTTTTTTATCTTTACTTGACCTACGCCTTGAATAATTTTACCCACTCACTCCCAAAATCTAATTATTTTGTCCTTGGATCGTGGCCAATTATCCCACCAAATTTCATGAGATTCGGTCTAACAGTTTACGAGTTATGCAAATCACAAACACACAGACAGACATACAAACAAATAAATGCACAAGCAAGGGCAATGAAATCTCTATATAATGTATATGAAAAGATGGACAATTAAATTATGTGCATTTTAGCACTAGATTTACTCAAATCGGATAACAAATGACCACTATATAGCAAAAATATTTATTTTTACCTTTTCGTGACCTTTACTTTGAACTTTGACCCAATCACTCCCAACATCAAATCAAATTGTCTTTAGATCATGGCTAATTATTCTACCAAATGTAATGATATTTGGTCTAACATTTTTAGAGTTATGCGAATCACAATCACACGCAGACAGACTTACAAGCATATGACAAGAATATGCCTATCAAAACAACTTTCACAGCAACGAAGTTGGCGAAGGTAATAAACGTTTGAGGATTCATAATTATTTTACCAATATCAAAACATAGGACTGATAGTTCTTATTCCATGCAATATCGATAAGGACTTAAAAGTTTTCTTGATTTCAATAGAATCAATATTTCTTACCAAAACGGAAACTTCATTATGACTGAATAAATAGTTTTATATGAAGTGCACTCGCTCGATAAATCTTTTTTTTATCAAGAATGAAACTAAGCTTAAATTAGACTGTGGAGATACCAATTCAGAAAATAAACCTCTAACCAATATTTCTAAATCAAGATATTACAATTCT
>NC_090747.1:52908295-52918295 GCF_036898095.1 Palaemon carinicauda | reverse complement strand
TGCATAGGATTATCTAATAAAGTACACCCTATTGTGCATTACACATCCTGAAATAAAGAGGTCAGCATTAAATATAACTCAATTAAACATACCAATATATAAACAGTCTAAATAAACACAAAGCCTGGAAAATAATAAAAAAAAAAATAATCAAACAATTCTAAAGCCAAGAGCAAACAGGTACTAAATCACACAAAATGATAAAGTTCTGAAATTCCAAAAGTTCTTGCTACAAATTAAAGTCATAATAAATGGCACAAAGAGCTATCTATCTGCTAATAAGAAACTAAGTCTAATATAGAACAGAATATTTCTAACAGCTAATACTTAAACTAAAAACAACACTGGCAAAAAAACAAAAAAAATATCGCATAAATAAACGAAACAACCGAACAATGTCGGAATAAAGCATAAAGTTAGCACTTGCTTTCACTCTGAATGAACACAAAGAGGAACGAGCAGGGTGAAAGAGGCAGGGGAAGACCAACAAAAAAAAAAAGAAAGAAAAAAAAAAAAACACTTTACATCCTAGACAAGGTGTCCGGGATCTTATCATCAGATCCTTTAATATGCTTAATTACCAAGTTGAGCTCTTGCAGTTGCAAGGCCCAGCGTAAAATTCTTTGGTTAGACCCTTTCATCCGTTCAATAAACACTAACGGATTATGATCCGTCCATACCTCCACTGGAAAAGAAAGATTAGTTAAGTATGGTTTAAAATGAGATATGGTACGGATCAGGGCGAGAGCCTCTTTCTCAATAGTTGAATACTTACGCTCTGCCGTTAACAGCTTTTTGCTGTAGTAGGATATTGGGTACACCTCCTTGTCTTCACCCTTTTGAAAGAGAACTCCTCCAATACCTATATCACTAGCGTCAACTGCAATTATAAAGAGAGCTTGAAAATTCGGAGAAACCAAAATAGGTTTAGACATGAGAATAGTCTTAATTCTAATGAATGCTTCTTCACAATCACAAGTCCAAATGAATTTCTTATTTTTTTGTAAAAGATCATTCAGGGGACGGGCAATGTCAGAAAAGTCCCTAACGAACCTTCTATTGTAGCTCATCATACCCAACACCTTTTGAACTTCTCGGACATTGCACGGTCTCTTTAAATTAGTTATAGCATCGACATTAGCCTGTTTTGGGGCTATATGATCCAGACCAACCTCATGACCCAGATACACAACTTTAGCCTTACCAAATTCGCATTTAGCGAGGTCAATGACTAAACCCGCAGCACGGAGAGCTTCAAAAACATTACATAATCAGAGTAAATGAGTTTTCCAATCATTACTATGGAAAACAAGATCATCAATGTAAATCTCAGTACCTTCTAATCCACAGACCACACGGTTCATTAATCTTTGAAAAGTACAAGCAGCATTCATACAAGCCGAATTGGGTGACAAATGCTGAAATCTCTCTTGGTGGATCCGACAAAGGAACTTGCCAGTAGCCCTTGAGCAAATCCAATTTTGTGATATACTTTGCTGAACCAATGCGGTCTATGCAGTCGTCAATTCTAGGAAGGGGAAAGGAATCATTTTTGGTATGCGTATTAACTTTACTGTCCATCGGATTTCTTCACCAATACTATAGGGGAGCTCCAAGGACTAACAGAAGGTTGTATCAAATCATGCTTCAACATATATTCTATTTCCTTATAGACTATATCCATTTTAGTGGGATTTAGTCTATAAGGGCTTTGTTTAATTGGTGAAGCTTCTCCTACCACCACATCATGTTCAATTAAACTAGTCAATCCGGGAGTCTCTCTAACCAAATCTGAAAAAGAATGAATTAAACCTTCCATTTCCCTTCTTTGATTTAGATCAAGATGCTTCAGATGCTCATCCAACCCATCCAAACATTGCACATTCTTGGATAGAGCATCTGAAGGTACTTGATTAATTATTTCCTCTGACCCATCAGGAAGCACCTCTGCCACCAAAGAAACCGATTCATACCCGGTTTCCAAAGTATCAGATCTACTAGAGACATAAGGTTTCAGTCGGTTAATGTGAAAAATTCGACACTTTCGTTTGGTCCCGGGAGCTTCTATTTCACAATTAAGGTCGGATAACTTCCTCGACACCTTCCAAGGCCTCTTATACCTAGGTTCAAGGAAGTTATCCGAATCAGTACCCAACACCAAAACTAATTACCCAGGCTCAAAGGACCGTGCTCGAGTTTTCTTGTCATAATTACTTTTCATAGCAGCCTGAGAGTTAGCTAAATTTTCTCTAGCAAACTTCCAGGCGCTAGAGAGTTTTTCTTTAAGGTTATCAACAAATTCACCCACCTTCGTCTCCTTTATTTGATCGGACTCCAAAACTTCATATAGAATTTCTAAAAGACCCCGTATTTTATGTCCAAAGACTAACTCAAAAGGAGCCACGCCCGTGGATGAATTTGGATGACTGCTAAGAGCAAAGAGAGCAAAAGGAAGACCCTTATCCCATTCCTCTCCAAGCTCATAGCAAAATCTCCTTAAAATTGATTTAAGAGTCTGATGGAATCTTTCCACCACTTCCTGACTCTCTGGATGATAAGGAACACTAGTAGTGTGCAGATTGGCCAGACCTGCACACTTACTTCGAAGTTCCTTGCTAGTAAAATTAGTTCCACAATCAGTTTGTATCTTACGAGGGATTCCATACCTCGAAAAAAAAATTACCAACTGGTCAAATACAGCCTTAGATGTGATTTTCTTCATGGGAATGGCTTCGGGAAATCGTGATGCCCGATCTATCACAGTAAGTAAATAGATAAAACCTGTTTTAGTTTTAGGCAGGGGACCTACTATATCAACTACTAGCTCACTAAATGGCTCGCCAATAGCTGGTATAGGATATAAAGGTGCTTTTACAATTGTCTGATTAGGTTTACCTACCACTTAGCACACTGGACATTCTTTCACATATTGTTTTAATGACGATTTCCTTCCTGGCCACCAAAAACATTTAGCCAACCGACGGAACGTCTTCCAGACACCAAAAAGACCAGAGAATGCATCATCATGAGATATATTCAATATTTGTCTCTGAAAGTGAGAAGGCACCACTATTTGCTCAATACGAGACATTTGGGGATCATTAGCAACCAGGGGACGACTCACCCTATATAACAGGCCCCTTTTTACTCAGAATCGAGGCTTTATCAAGTCAGAAGTATCACCCAAATTAATATTATACTCTCTTTTCTGGGCTTCAATAAAAGCTGTTTGATCCCAATCTGGAATTATATTATCACTACTTACTACATTACTTACTACTGACCCGGGTCTTCCTACATCTACGTCTACCTCTAAACTACTCAAATTTAACTCTTCATCATTATTTAATAAGTCTGCAGCTCTTGCTGCAGCTCTAGTGGTAACCGCCACTGGACACTTATTGATTGACAATATTGGAAATAATTCCTGGCCATCACTATTAACCATATCATTTCCTAATATGCCATCAATACCAGCTATAGGAAGACTCTCAACAACGGCCAACTCTATCTTTCCATAATACCCAGGGAATGACAACATTACCTCTGCTAAAGGAGCCGAAACTATTGTGTTCGGGAAACCTCCCAGAACAATAAAGTTCCCTGAATACTTCACCAAACCCTTCAAACTGCTTTCCAGCACTAACGAACGAGCAGACCCTGTATCTCTCAAGAACTTAACATCAATAATGACAGAATTATATATTACTTTACCAGGCCATATGTATTTATCATACTTCAGTCATTCCTGTGGATTATTATTTCCATCTCCAGGCGTACAATTACCACCACTATCACTACCAATTATGGGTAATTTCACGTCAGGAGATGTACTTAGCATTAAAGCCAAAGGATTATTTTTCTGGAGATAATTTGTTCTGGCTTGACATTGAGCTTGGAAATGACCAGGTTTTTTACACCAAAAACAAGTCTTCACATTAACATTTCTCGTTTCAGAACCACCTCCATTTGAAAATACACGTGTACCAGGGTTACTCGTGAATTTTCCATTCTTAGTGGCATGGAAATTATTCTGAACCACAGAATTCTTAGGCTTATTATTATCACCTCTTACTCCTTTATGAAAATTCGCTGACTCTACTACATTATTACTTTTATCTTTGCTGACGAAATTGCCTGAACCTGTTCTATGAGTCAAGACAAATTCGTCAGCCACTTGAGCTGCCTTACCTAAATTAGTGACCTTTACTTCTTCCAAAAAAATTCTTAGTTCTTTGGAGCAAGATTTCTTAAACTCCTCCAAAAGCATTAGTTCTCTCAAGGAAAAAAAGGTGACAACTTGACGACTTTTCAACCAGTCGTCAAACTGTTCCTCCTTGAACCTGGCAAATTCTACATACGATAAGGAAGGATGTTTATTAAAATTTCTAAACTTTAATCTGTATGCCTCAGGGACCAAATCATACGCTTTTAAAATTAGTGCCTTTACCTTGTGATAATCCCTGGCTATCCCTTCCTCCAAGGCATTATATACCCTGATTGCCTTGCCTACCAATTTACACTGGATTAGCACCGTCCACATCTCTGGTGGCCAAGACAATCGTGTAGACACCCTCTCAAAGGCCTTGAAGAATTCCGGAACATTTTTTTCATAAAAAATTGGGACCAATTTTAATGCAGCCCCAATATTAATCCTTTCAGGCTGACTACCTCATGGGGTACTAAATTGGTTTGGAGCCCCCTGTAACCTAGCCATTTCCAAATTAATGTTGGCCATCTCTATCTCATGCCTCCTCACCCTCTCGTTCTCCGCATGTTCCAATTTCAACAATTCTATCCTTTTACAAATTAAGTCATATTCTTGAATCTCCTTTGAATTAAAATCAATAGGAACAGTAGGAACTGGTGGCTCTAAATTCTCTTCAGATAAGAAAGGGTTTGTGGTTATATTTCCCTTTGGCAGCAAATTAGCCGGACCTTCATAAATAACTCCAGTCTGAGGAGGATCGTTAAATAATGAAAAAACTGCACCACCACTAATGCCATTATCATCAGCAACTGCCCTATCCTCATTTCCTAATTCACTACCTCTATCACTAATATTTTCACCATGTAATCCTTCAGCCACAGCCAAACCTTGCATGACACAGTTCTTTACCATTATTAGCAATTTCCTCTTTATATCAGTCCCTTTGAACAGAATACCCAACCATCTAGCACAACTAACTAGATATTCGTTACCTAGTATTGGTAAATGACTAATACAGTCGGCTGACCCTAAGAGCTCTGCAGGACTAAACTCAAAGTCTTTCAAATTATCCATAGTGATAGGAGGGAAAGGTATTTCCCAAAAAAATAAATACTATAACCCCCACTGAGGAGTGTTCCAAAGTCCCAACTACTGTGTACACCTGAGCGCAAATCCTGGCAAGGTCGCCAGATTGTTACGGCCGTAATTTCAAGGGTTCTTTTTATTCAGAAATTTGCGGTCAGTAAAAATGTAACACAGCAATTTGGGAACGAAAAGAACAAACACCTCAACAAAAGTTACAATATTTATTTACAAACAGAAAAAAAAGTAATGGGTTGGTAACAATAATAAGCAAAATAAATGAATATACTAATCAAAGGAAAACCAACCTTAAGATCTTTAAAAGATCACCTACAGCTAAATTAAACCCTAAACTAAGAAATGGGAAAATTTTAAATATGACATTTCAGGCAGCTACCTTCCAAATTACTGGCCAGAAAAATCTAAACTAACAAACTGAGATAGGTAGAAGGAAGAAAGAGAACATAAGTGGGTAACTTAATATATCTCCTACCTAGGACAAACCAACTAACTTAAACGTTAAACTTAACTTAATAAACAATGAATTATGAAAATAATTATCTTACAAATTATACAAAGGGAATCATCACAAAAAGCTCGGTAGATTGTCCCATCAGGCCATACAAGGTCCAGAAGACCGTACTGCAAACAAGGGCATGCACACCTACAGGTACTCGGCGATCCACGATCGTCGTAAATAACAATAAAAATATCTCATACCTGTAGTATGCCACCCTACGTATCTCCACGAGTTCCAAGAACTCACTGACGCTGATGAGCAGGTCAACTGGATCAAGCTGCAATGCCTGCAGGCAATCCAAAATGTCACGGGAACACTAAGGGTGGTAGCCTCCGAGAATCCGGGACGTCAACGGATCTCGCACGCCGGGCCAACTCGTTCGTAAATCCTCCGACGAACGAGGGAAGGGACGTGGCGGATGAATGCCGCTGGTGACAAACACCAGTGACCACACACAAAGTATCGAAGGACATGATTCCAAAAAATCCAAAAATTCCCCAAAGGAAGTGGCAAAGCGTCAGGCTGTGAGGAAGAACTCGAACTGCCCGTCACTTATCAACACTATTCGATCAAGCTTTCCACTCGAGTCAACACAGCTCATAGGAAAGAAAACAACGATCGTTAATAAGGCACTTCAGTGGTTCACTAATACCGGGGGAGAAGGTGGTAAACAAAGCAAAACTGTGAAGTCATATGACTCTTACAGAGTTCATTAAACAAAAAAAAAAAATTTTGAATAAACTTAAAACTAAAACAAGATCAAAAGGTTGGACAAGTATGAACAACTTATAATTAAATTATAATGAATTTACTTTAATATAATATATATATATATATATATATATATATATATATATATATATATATATATATATATATATATATATATATATATATATATATATATATATATATATATATATATATATATATGTATATATATATATATATATATATATATATATATATATATATATATATATATATATATATATATATATATATATATATATATATATATATATATATATATATATATATATATATATATATATATATATATTTCAAGTACTAAACTCGGTGTACTTTTCACCTTCTGTGTACTGAGAACATGTTTGTCATTTGTCCAGAGAAATTGTTGTTCGGATGGTATTGGAAAACGTTTATCGTCTTTCTGCAAATCTTCAAAAAAAGTGTCAGAAGAATATCTTGGAAAAACTCCCGATTTTGTGCAAAACAGATACAGCTTCCTCTGATAGTAATCCTGGTAAACATATTATGCCATAAGTATTTGCTGCAATACATCAGATGTTAATACACACTTTATAGTGAATATATCCATATCTCCATTTGAATGCGAATAACAATATATTATTATGCATTTATCGAGACTTGGAACATGATATTCAGATAATCATGTGTTTCCATACTTACCTCACACCAATACCTCCAAGAGCCGTCGTTATAATTTTTGTATATTAGATTTCGCTGTATAATCAATCCTCAGAGATCTGACTCCCTGGCATCTATTTAACATAATTATTTCTCATTTATAAATTTGTTCTGCATCGCTAATTCATATATTCTCAAATGCTTGGTTCTGTTTAAAACATATAAACTTTACATCTTGATAGTGGTAAAAAAATCTTAGTTTCTCGAGTGAGGAAACTTTCAACTATGATGGAGGAGGTTTCTATAGTCTACAAAGATCAAGCAATCACAGTGGATTGAATCTCCCTCTGTATATTCTCAGTGTGTTCCAAGATACAGATTTCCCTGTTGCTTTCCCTTTGCTATACCTTAGTCCTGACTGCATGGATAGATGAGAAACGAAAATGGATTTATAGCCCAGCGGCATAGTAAGAAATATGAAACCAATTGTTCAAATTGTTCTAAAAGCACCAAAATTGGCACACATGTGGATTAATACATTCTGAACAATTTTGGATATGGAGGCATTCAAGATTCTCCCCGTAGCACATTTGGCGGCCATTTTTCAAAATGGCCGCTATTTACCGTTAGCGTCGTTGAATATGTACCATAATTTGTCTTTTTGTGGATGCTAAAGGTGATAAGTGTGCTAGAGGTGATAAGTATTGTACAATAACACATACTTCTGTGCTTACCAAATAATTTGGCTACCATTTCACAAGAAAATGAATTTTACTTTGCAGCGGCAGCGTTGGTGGCAGTGACGGCGGCTGCAGTAATAGTATAGTGTTGATAGTCATGGTGCTTGTAGTAGTAACTTATGGTAACATGGTGGTGTTTTGTGTCTTTGCAGGTGAGGCAGCAGCAGCACCACCTGACATCAGAGACGCGTTGTTCCAGACTGCAGCCATGGCAAAGAAGTTCCAACTGGTCGATACTTTTGAGCAACGTACTCCCACAACACCTCCTGAGACAAACTGGAAGCTGTGTCTTGTATGTCAAGAGGAGACAACAGAGTCACTTGTCTGCCCAGTACTGTCTAAACGCCGAGACCCTGGGAGTGGATACACGACAATGGCTGCAAACTCGGTCAAATTTGATGAACTCGGAGAACTGCCAAGAACTGTTCAGTTACAGAGACTAGATGAAGGACAAGGTGTTGAGGCGACAATGGTTTCCCACCAGGCCAAGTGGCATAAAACATGTATGCTCAAATACAATAACACAATGCTACGAAGAGCAGAGAAGAGACGCATCGCAAGCAGCTCAGCATTTGATAGTACTGACAATGTCCAGGCCAAGCGCGCCAGAACACACTCTTCAGAAGCCACTACCAGCGGCACCTCCTGCTTTTTCTGTGGAAAGTCTGGCACAGACACCCTACATGAAGTAACAACCTTCCAGGTGGACACACGCGTACGGAAGTGTGCAGCGCAAGTTGGGGACAATGAACTCATAGCCAGGCTCAGCATGGGTGATATGGTGGCTCTGGAGGCCAAGTACCATTCCAAGTGTTTGTTGGCTCTTTACTATCGTGCAAAGACCACTGTAGAAGCCGAGCAGAAAACTGACCCTGAAGGTGTAATGTCAAGAATCGTACTGGCTGAACTGGTCCTGTATATCGAGGAAACCCACCTAGAAGAGGGCACCACCCCAGTCTTCAGACTCGCAGAACTTGTAAAGCTATACACAACAAGAATGGAACAGCTCGGGGTTGTTTTGTGCCAGAAAGTTAATAGCACAAGGCTGAAAGAGCGCCTGTTAGCCCAGATACCAGGCCTGAGATCCCACAGCAAAGGCCGAGATGTTTTACTAGCGTTTGATGAAGACATTGGTGAAGCGCTAGGCAAAGCCTGCGAGCAAGACTGTGACACTGAGGCAGTTCACCTTGCGCGTGCTGCACAGATAGTTCGTCGATATATGTTTGAAGACACTTACCAATTCCGTGGATCATTCCCGGGCGGCTGTCAGGAGGACTCTGTGCCAAACGTACTAGTTGCAATGGTAAATATGGTGCTGGATGGCCCCACCATCAAGAATCAAAGCCATTCCTCTTCAACACAAGCAGCTCTTTCCATTGCGCAGCTTCTCAAGTTCAACAGTGTCAAGCAAAGTCGGAAGCAGGGAGCAACCAAGACACAGGAGCCTCCAGCTGTCAGACACAGTACGTCTCAAGAAACTCCTCTTCCAACCTATGTTGGGCTGATGCTGTATGCTGAAACACGCAAGAGAGGACTTGTGGACAAGCTCTTCTCTCTGGGCCTAAGCATCTCATATGACAGAGTCCTACGTCTTTCTGCCCAGATGGGAAACAGCGTGTGTCAGCTGTACCGCATAGAGGAAGTGGTCTGCCCACCTACCCTGCGTAGCAATGTGTTCACAACTGCGGCTGTGGACAACATTGACCACAACCCAAGTGCCACCACAGCCAAGAATTCATTCCATGGAACAGGAATCTCGCTTTTTCAACACCCAAAGTGTGCAGATGAGGGAGTGGATCGTAGCATTGCTCTCACTGGGCGTGATACTGGATCAAAGACGGTTGAGCCTCTACCAGAATATTACACGGATGTACGTCCTGTTGCTTCTTCTGTCAAAGGGCAAATGATCCCAGCTACTTCTGTGACCTCTCTTAGACGCCACAACTGTGAGCAGCACATAGAAGATGAGTATATGTGGCTGGAGAACACGAGAAGTGTTCTCAAAGATGATGTTGAGGCCTGTGAAAACACATCATGGGCTGCATACCATGCAAG
>NC_090747.1:52898295-52903295 GCF_036898095.1 Palaemon carinicauda | reverse complement strand
ATTAAATTCCTCTTCGTAACTGATTAATAGATCTTTTACTGTTTAGTTGACTTTCCTTTTCAATCTTTTTCTCAAATAGCAGGAACATCGTTTTTTACTGCATACGGAGTTACATGTCATCTGTCTAAGAATATATCTCCGAGTGGGATAACCTAATAATCGACATGATCAGCAACGCTATACCATAAAAGGCCATCTATACTAGGTTGGTTTCCTGTAAGCGATCAAAACAAAATCCCCCACCAACGCCATCCGCAGTGGCCAGCGAGGTAATAAAAGCTGACCAATCCCCAGACACAAATAAAACAACCTCGTCTCGGTCTCCACTGGCAGGGGAACAACTGCCCAAGGTTGCGACAAGCTACATCCCACTGCCGGGTTACTAAGAATCTCTGGACTAGAACGGGACACCTTTGGAAGGTGAACCTTGCAACATACACACGCCAGGACCCTGTCAAGGGAAGAAGATCTTACTGTGTTACTAGAATAGCTGAAATAAATGAATTATGGTATAATATGATTCAGTGAAATTTGAAGTACTGTGGAATCCTATATAGAGTTAAAAGAGTATCATATATTTAGCTTGAAAGACATGAAATGAACAGAGTAAAAGGTAGCATAAAAGAATTTTGTAGGGTCGGTGTTAACGTATGCACCAACAACGTCCCATAGAGAGAAAGAAATGGATTTTATATAAAGGTCTTAAGATATCTTTGAAAAAACACTCAATTTACATTTGTTTTAGCTGATTTCAAGCTAATGTCGACAAAGAGAGAAAGAGAGAGAGAGAGAGAGAGAGAGAGAGAGAGAGAGAGAGAGAGAGAGAGAGAGAGAGAGAGAGAGAGAGAGAGCGAAGAATCACCGATGGTAACTTTAGAGTATGCACAACAGATGATAGAGGATGCAGGCTTGTAGAATTTACTTAGAATAAGAAAAACATTCTAAAGATAATATAAACTGGACGTGGAGAGGCCTAAACAGAAAAAAAAAATCGGAGTAGATTTTACTCTCAATGAAACAATAGTTTTAGTTAAAGATATCACAGATTAAAGCAAGTTGAAGACGAGTGAACATGGAATAGTGAGAATCAAAATTTTTATAAGTCTAAGGAAAGACAGAGGAAAACCAATTTTAAGAAAAAAAAAATATCTTCCGGAAATACAAACGCACTTGGATGCAAAGACTATGAGAGGGTATATAAGAAAAATCGATGTGCGAAAACAATTATTTTAAATTGGATTTTGAACTAGACTTCCTTATAGCCATGGTAAGTTTACATCAAGAAGTATTATTATTTTCCATTGTTGAAGGCAAACTAATTGGTGTGAAAATATAATTTTATGGAAATATCTACTTGATGGTTAATACTTAAAAAAAAAGAGAAGGAAAAAAAATGTACACAGCATACACGATCAACTACAACTTATTAGGATTCCTTTACTTCCATAAGATCTATAAGTAATATATTTATGTTTAGTCATGTATGAAAGATAATATAGTTTATTAACCGGAAGTAAACACGAAGTTTTGAAATAAGAACAAAATCAACTAAATAATAACACTAATAAACATAATAATAATAATAATAATAATAATAATAATAATAATAATAATAATAATAATAATAATAATAATAATAATAATAATAATAATAATTATTATTATTATTATTATTATTATTGTTATTATTATTTTGTTATGAAATTAAGTATATAGAATGGTTTGTTTTGATAATGTAGATTATTCAGGTAAAAAATCACTAATCTATTGAAATGACCGGAGCTTTTAAAGGATTAGACGGGCCACATATAATTAAGCCATTCAAATTTTGTGTTCTTCTTGACAAGCCTGAGGAATTTGTACGTGACAATTGTCCATCTCGAGTTGCAGACTTTTGGCATTATATTGCCGAAGCCTGGATAAAGCGTGAAATTAGTGCCAGGCGTACAACCGACTTGTGGAATACTCAATTCCTATTTCAGATAGCAAACACTGAAATGTTATTTGTTACGACGGTGACACCGTGTGAATTTCGTCTAGTATAAACACCTCATCTTTAAAACCATATTATTGTTGAAACTAGAAATTGATATAAAAGCTACTTTTGAGAAATCAATTACAGAATACAAAATGTTTTGTGTCATACTTCTAATATATATATATATATATATATATATATATATATATATATATATATATATATATATATATATATATATATATATATATATATATATATATATATATATATATATATATATATATATATTAGATATTACTCTGACATTAATTTTTCCAACCACACTCAACAAATTAATACTTTTTAGATTACAACACTCATGCACATCTCCCTTACAATTGTACATCATAAAAATAAACGCAAACACCCAGTCCACTGATAACACTGACAATATGAACCAGATATTAAACAATCTCACCAACCATTTAAAAACAGTCATATCCCCTTCCTTTATCATATCAGCCTTCACACCATCCATGCAAGGGGATTTTACTACTCTCATCTCATCTAGTGCTTTCCTCACTTCCCCTCTTGTAATCTCTCTCTCTTATTCTCATCTCCCATGATTGGCACCTCCAAATCCGCAACAGCAATTATATCTGAGGGTAAACATTCAAAAACCTTTTGAGTCATTCAGCCAAACTTTTCCATGCCTCCCCTCCTTTCAATAACCTTCGATTTTCATCATTCCCTGCTTCTTCAATTTTCACATCTTTCCAAAAACTCCTCAAAACTTTATTTAAACATCTTGAGAAGATCATTTCGTAATGATACATAAGATTATAGCAATGTTAAAAAAAGAAAAACAAATCATAAGCAGATTGTTAGCGAAAGCTCATTGAGTTGAATTCAAAGGTATAAAATCTCATCAAAATGAATCTCAACGATATCCTCAGACTCATTCGATGATTGTTGACAATTCTGAAACAAAGGGTCACAAATCCTTGGGTTCATTCAGGAAAGCATTTACATATGAAGAGGAAAGGGACATTTAATGCAAACGTGGATTAAATCAGGAAATATTTCCTCCCTGAATATTTACTTCACATTGCATAGATTCGGTCCTAGAACTAAATTTCATATTCTCTCTTTGATCAATATTATTTTAAGCAACTTCATTCGATGCGTAGATTATAAAAAAACTGCTCCAACCTATTCCAATTCGTATAATTGAAAAAATAGAGTTGGTAACAAAAAACAATAATTTTGATGATAAAACCAATCAATTTAAGAGTATTAACTGTTGAAATAAGATGATTATGCAGTATCTATGTCCTTTGAATGCTGGTGAGTGATAGTGTAAGGAATGAAATTTATGGTGAATACTGACCATGATAAACCTATATTTAAGGATATCTTGAAACTATATATATATATATATATATATATATATATATATATATATATATATATATATATATATATATATATATATATATATATATATATATATATATATAATAATAATAATAATAATAATAATAATAATAATAATAATAATAATAATAATAACTAACACGTGATTTCAATCAATGTAAATATCAACCAAAATGGCAATTAATACCGAATTTTATCTTGGTATTATATATCCACTGGTATTCATTTTATGGCAATAGCTTCTGGTCGGGTAGAGATTCGAACCCCTGCCTATTCAGCCGAAAACCTTGTCTGCGAGGACTCTAATAACTGAGCCATCAAGAGAGATATAAGTTTATGACAAGTCATCGTACATATTCTTGTCGAATTCGGGAATCTGTTCATATATTCACCATAAAATACCCACGTGCTGCTAACTCACGATTCAGCTATCATGGTGGAGATTGGTTTATTTCAAGCGAAGTGAATATAATGAAGAAGAATAATCGAATAGATCACATTATATTTTAATAACTCTGAATTAACCATCCTGTGTGTCATATTACCTTGATGATATTAGGTAGTACTATGAACTGAACTATTATGAAATTCATGATTAACTATGTCCTAGAACACCTCCAATAAATTATAAGTTGTGTGAATATGTAATTATTGATAACAATTATTGATTTTTTGTATATACAATTTTCTACGTGATTTTAGATGAGATCTATTCAGACAATCTGTAATTAAAACCTTGTTCTCGGTGAAAAAAAAAAAAAAAAATTTCCTTCTTTTGCACGAAACGAAGGCCATTATGTATGTATGTGATTTGTTTTCAAAATGATGGCTATCACTGGAGAATTGTTTTTTTTTTTTTCCTTCAGTTAGTGCAGGAGTTATCATACGAAGGGGGAGTGTGAATTAAAGTGTTTTCTATTGCTTTGGGAAAAAAATACATAATAATAAAGGTAAACAAGGGACGGGTTCATCGCTCATTCAAATATGAAAATACTCTCTAAATTAAGAAAATATTGTAAGGTTCTTTGATGTTATATACATCAAGTTTGATATAAGGAAATCTTCCAATACGGAACTTGTTATTCAGATAAAATTTGACAGTCCTTGATATATTGACCTTGAGGCTATATCTCTATTTTGACATGCGTGTTCCCACCGCTCCCTTTCGGAAAAGGAATCAAATATTTTTGTTGTAACAACCTTTCCAAGGATTTTAGAGAAACATGGCCTGAAGCGAGATTACCATACTATTTATATCTGTAAGGTTATTCACCAAACTAAAGAGGTTGCATACATTAAGGGCTAAATTTATATTATTATCCCTTGGTCCACCGACCTTAACTGCTGGAAATGAGTGTTCTTGTAACCTTTGACATGGACATTTTTATTTACGTAATTTTATTTCCCCTCCCTTGATATATAGATACAAACTCATCTGAAAAAGCTTAAAACGAAGGGGAGCAATACAGAGGCTAACGACATATTTATTAATATGCTAATAGGGAGTGAAAAGAGACATGACAAGCAGCAAGAAAAAATGGTTTAAAGAGTCATTATACACTGTAAATACGAATATATTATGAAAGTTATTATTTCGTTGGAA
>NC_090747.1:52875795-52883295 GCF_036898095.1 Palaemon carinicauda | reverse complement strand
ATTAGTGGGTAAGGAACAATCACTCTTCCCGTTTACATCATTATTTTCATAAGTCTGAGTTCTTGTCTTCTATTTTTATTTCATCCCTTTATTTCTCGTTTTCTTGTATTTCTACTTCCTGTATCCCTTCTATTTTTCTTTCTAACGATTTTATGTGTTTTTACGACGAATTTCCTTTTCTTTTTCATTTTATTTACAGTGGTGGAATTCATTCTATTTCTGTGATATAAATAGGTGAACTACCAATCTTTTCCTATCTCCCCCTCCCCACATCAGTCCATATAAATGTCATCCTCTTAAGCCATGGACGGAGGCAATATTAGTGTCATGAGCTGTTGCTATTCTGCTAGGAGGACCGGTCAGAATCTCGCAACACGGTTAAGCACATTATTTAGTCATGGGGTAATGAGGACATCTGGCTGCCTCCTGCCCATCTGGGTTTAACACCATCGAACAAGTGTAGGGCTAAGCGAAGCAATATGTACCTTTAACGTCGCAGAGAATCACTTGGGCGAATCTGCAAGCTTGCTTGCTATAATATTACCTAGTCTTATGCCAGACATAGTAGGCTATCTTGTGTTGGTAGCCCGTGCACCTATGCAAGCAGGGCTCCATGAGGCAAAGCTAGTCGCAACCAAGGCAGTAAATATTTTATTTGCGTACGTTCTTACATTGCATGTTTTATCTTCCTTTTATAATCTAGTTTGTTTATTCTGTACTAATATTTTCAATTATAAAGATGGTGATTAGGATGATGGAGCTGGTGATTTTGTATCCACCTCATAATGATTGCCATAATAATTATTTACTTTGATTTCATTGCAATGATACTGTTCATGTTTATGTTTACTGCATCTGTATTTTGAATTCCTGAATATTAAAGAAAGTAAAGACACCCATACAGAAAATAATAAATACGTTGGATGAAATAAGAAAACAAAATATTCTCCTATTTGAATCCAAACTCTTCAAAGACAGTAATTTCCTTATGAAAGAATTTGCTTCCTCAACAACACAGAGAAAATAAAGTTGGAACAGAGCCAACACAGAGAAAATAAAGTTGGAACAGAGCCAACACAGAGAAACAGCGAAATGGTCCGGGATAAAATATTTCTTTTTCCTGACATGGGTTTTCAAATAGTTTTGGTCCACTGCTTTTTCAAATGAAGCAAAAACACAAGAACTTGAATTTTCAATTTTTCTTCAGTCCTTCAAGAAGAAAACAAGAGAAATTGTATGGTGAATATACTAATAATAATCACTTTGCGTAAAACAAGGCAATATTCTTATCCTCATTAGCATAATAAAGTGAAATGAATTTCAAGATAAATGAGGTATTCTATTCTAACCTAAAAGGCTCAAAGAACAGGGAAGTTGGTGCTCACTTACAACGACATTATCTATCAGTCATTGGTAAAAGCAGCTGACAAAATCGATATATTCTTTATAGTCTTCCTTATATGCAGATACTGTAAATAATACTCCCCCCCCCCCCCACGTAATTTAGAAGAATAAAAGACCCTTGTCCAAATTATTTCAGTTTAAATAAAAAAAAATATTTTCTCATGAAAATAAAATCTGGAATAGGTACATTAGAGAAAAGGATTTCTATATAAAAAACATATAATATTTGATGTTTACATTAGGCTTTCCCTTGGCAAATCAAAGTCACGTGAAGAGCAACGCAATGAACGGAAAACTTTCCAATAATTTTTAAGAGTGTCCAAAAATACGAAAGAGTTTCCAACTGCCAGAGAAAAGATACGCAGTAAATTCCACGAACAAACGTATGAGACTCTCTGATAAGCCTCTCAATGTTTTTAAAAGAAATTAGTGGCAGTTGAAATTCGCTTCTGCTAAGCTAACATTATTCTGATTTTTTTTTCCAACTACAAAATACGATTTAAATTAGATGCTAGACACTTATTTGAATATTCCAATAGTTCACTGCGCCTTTGGTGATAAAATGAATAAAATGATCAGTGATGTAAATATGACTGCTTTGCTATTCAATAAAGTATGGGGAATAACCAAACCCTTTCCGGTATTTTTTGGTGAGAAACTTTTTTTTTTTTTTTCATCATAGTTTCTTTAAAAAAAGTCACTGCATTCTATTTTTAGCAACACTGATATGCTAAGTAAGATAATTTACTTTTTTCCCTGTAAGCTATATACAATATGTAGAAAACTTTACATTTTACTTTTTAGGAGATTCTTTTTAGATTATACAGTACATCTAATGGACTATGCATGTTTCTTGGATTAATCATGTTTCCCGTTAATGATAAAATTCTATAGGACGCATTAATTAAACCTGGATGACGCAGTGGATGATATTCTACAATTTAGTAAGGCCAGAGCAAGAAGTCAGACTGGATCCTAATAAGAAAATATTCGCTAATATTCGCAATAAATAACTTATATTAGTTAACATAATCTTTTACTGCTTAACGAAATATCATTTGAAGAATAACTTATATCTGTATAAGCAAAGCTAATCAAATTTGCACAAACAGACACACACACAAACACATTTAGACTCTCTTATAGTTGACATGTCCTAAGTCGCATAGGTGAAAGTATCTTTTCATCACAATGGAGGTTTCCACAAATCTGGTAGGTTCAACATATCGACAGATCAACAATTCCTTTCTTGCTCAAAACGAAATATTCGAACTCTCATGAACCACACGATCCTCACCTAGGAGTATCTGGCTGTGCAAGTTTATTCATAACCTTTTGTAATAAAAAAAAAAGTATGCTTCGATGCCTCATTATCCGTCAACATTGGACATAATTGGTGTTAGGTAAAAAAACCTCCCAGATGGTGATAAGAAAGATATAGCCCAGTGGTCTTCATTGTGCGGCTCGCGAGCCATTGGCGGCTCACAATTACTAGATTGGCGGCTAGCAGGAGAGACAGAGAAATGTAGAGAACTGAAAATTCCAAAGTACTGGATATAAATTTTATCCTTTTGCCTTATTACTCATCTTTTATTAAGATTGGTATTAGGAATAGGTTCATCTGGCTAAAAATATGAACTCTGAAATATCGATTACACTATCAGGGTTGCATGAAATAAAATTCACTTAAAAAAAAATAAATAGTGAGTTGAGAGCCATATTTTTACCTCATACCAAGGAGTCATTGACTTTCAAGTAACCATGACTGTGTAATCGTGATCTTAATCTTTATTTAGTTTGGCCAGATGAAAATCAACAGAATATATTGGCCCTGGCAATTCCTTACTTTTCATATGTTGCAGACAATTTTACAGAGGCAACATATGATTGCATGGAACTTGGCAAAAAATAGAAACCTTTTACAGATACAGAGATTGTTTAAAAATGTGTTTTGACACCCAAAAGAGAAAATGTATTGTGATTTTGATAATAAAGATGCAATTTTCAAAAAAATATATAATGCACAACCATAATGACGAAGACTGAAGAAATCGGTGATCTATCAGCTTTTTAATGATTCAGCATTGCATTGAACGAAAACACAGATATTTGTGATGCTGCACAGATGTGCATTTAGGTACGATTTAGAAAATACACTTATTCTGGGAAGAATTATTGTTCCTATTACCACTATATGACCTAGCTAGAGGAGAAGACGTTTATGACTGCACTATTTGGGATTTTTTTCTGACAATAACCTAAAATGGTCTAAAATTTTTTGTGTATCCTGCTTGTGTTCCCAACATGAGAGACAAAGAAAAGGGTCTCCTTGGATTATTGAGGAAGACATATTCAATTGTATAATTCACTAGGAGGTCCTTGTGACAAAATCCAATGATTGTGAACTTCAAAATGCAATGCAGTTGGTTGTTCGGGTGGTAATTCTTTTAGTCAAGGACATTGAATCATCGTTAATTTCGTGAACTACTGGCTGAATATGACTAAGAGTAGAGCAATTTAGTGATGCTTAATGAAGTGAGACGATTATCTCGAGGCAGATTGCTTGAACGATTCTCGAGTCTCGTGCCTCAAATTCGTGAGATCACTGCAAGCAAAGGAAAAGTTGAACCTGAACTTGATATTTCTGAGTGGATTAGGAAACTGATCTCGCCTGCCACCTGCATGCACTAAAATTAAAGTTACATGCGAGAGGCAAACAGCAGCTGCAATGGTAGGTGGAGTCACAGCATTTCAAAACAAGATCACATCACTTTTCATACTGGACAGACAATTTGTGCATTTTCCAAACCTTAGGAAAGCCACACTTGACAATCTAGAAATGTTGCAATATTTGAGCTATGTCACTTTCAAGAATGCATTGAAAGAATTGGGAAAGGAGTGTGAGGCAATGAAAACAAGGACTTATTCACTTTAATCGAGACCCCATTTAATGTGTATGTTTCAACCTTAAGTTCTATACCAGCTAAACTTTGCCCAGATCATTCTCCGGTGGGTTCAGATCGTTGAGCTATGGGCAAATAAAACGCTGAAGGTGATTTTAAAATCAGGGGAGTAAAAATTTCTGGCATACTACCCCTGATATAAACTACCCAGTTTTGAAATAGACTGTGCATAAAGTGATGTTTTATTTTGTGAGCACATTACATTTTCAACTATAAAAATTGCGAAGAGGAAACAGAGAAATAGTCACTAATAGACATTTGGATATCCTAGCAAGAATAACCACGACAAATTACAAGTACAACTTGGAGAAAGTGAAGAAACCGCACGGCCATTTCAAAATTAAATGAAGTTACCATATTCATTTTAACTTTTATATTAATAAAGCCAAGAATTTTAATATTTATTTATTAATTAGTTTGGTTACTAGTTTTATTTTATAAATAAGTGTCTTTGGAAACCCACAAAATATTGAATTTAGATCCCACTCACAAACACACACACACACACACATATATATATATATATATATATATATATATATATATATATATATATATATATATATATATATATATATATATATGTATGTATGTATGTATGTATGTATATATATATATATATATATATATATATATACATATATATTATATATATATGTATATATACTGTATATATATATATATATATATATATATATATATATATATATATATATATATATATATATATATATATATATATATATATATATATCTATATATATATATATATATATATATATATATATATATATATATATATATAAATTATATATATATATATATATATATATATATATATATATATATATATATATATAATCCTTATGGCTGATGTGGCTCGCACTCTGAATATATCCTAAACTTTTGGCTCTCATAAAGAAATTAGTGAATACCACTGATATAGCCCATAAGCCTATTAGCAGATCAGTTGACCTTTTCTAGGTGGATATTTGCTAGTTGACAATCGATCGTTTTGAGATGTAGTGATGGCGATACAAAACATACTAGACAGTTTTCCAGAAAAAAATATGGCGGAGAATAATCACCCAGATTCTGGAAAGGTAGCAGCCAGGAGAACCTAAGTACTGAACCACACCCACCAACCGCCAAAGAGTTGAAGGAGAGGGCGAAGGGCATTTGGGGATTAATATAACATTAAGGGGAGCGAGTGAATATTCTTTTGGTTAGGGAAAATTCTTTTTTAGAAAGGCATATATAATGCGGTCGTGCTTGTACCTGTTTCAAAGAACATAAAAAAAAAAAAAAAAAAAAAAAAAACTATACAGTAAGCGAAAAAAATTGCCTGTGACTCCTATTATATTTTATAGTGTTCACACTGATGTGTTAAGACCATTCCCTACTGGTATAACACAACATGAGTATATATGTTTGTTTCAAATGCAATTATTCGTTATACCTTTACATACGCAATACTGGATACATCCGCAAATTCATTAGCCCAGGCTCTCTGTGCTTTCATTAATACGTTTGGTTACCCGAAAATATTGAAAAGTTATAATGGTTTTGAGTTTATAAGTAAGGTGGTGAAACAGGTCATGGACTTCTTGGAAATGGAATACTTTTCAGTGACCACATATAGGCCTTCAGCTAATGGCTCAGTGGAATATCATAATTGGGAAGTGGTGGGAGTTTTACGCTACTTATCAGCTGATGACCTCTGTCATTGGCTGATCTACCTTTGAACATTGTATATAATGCCTCGCTCAGGGACACGCCTTTCTCTTTAGTGTATGGACAGGATCCTGTGTCACCGCCTACGGTCCTAATTAATTTGCAACAGTTGACAAATTATTCAACTGAGCAATTCTGAGTCCTTTTACTAAATCTCTTAAGGAGAGTAATGAGCACCACTTAAATTTTTTTGAAAAAAGTTAATGAAAAACAAAGCTTAAAGTATGACTGATGGTTCAAAACCTGATCGGTAAAGGTGTTTTGGGGCTATCGTGTGTATTTAAAACGATTGCAACCTAGGAAACACAAACGCAAGCCAGCGTATTTCGGGTTGTACCGAATAAAGATGGTTGAATCTACCACAATAATGATGCAAAACATTATTAGCCAAGCAGTGTCTGCAGGACGTAGTTTTCAAAAGTGTCCATTTGACTGTACTAACTTTTCCTTGCATATGCTAAATTCCCTGGGTTGGTGAGTTGGAAATTTTGTTGTTGTTGTCACTGTTGTTTGAACATGCTTCCTTTTCTTCTTTTGACGAGTTCTAGATAAACAGATGATAACTATGTGTTCTTATGTAGGAGTTTATTGTAGTGAAGTAGAGTGATGTGAAGGTTTTGCTTTGTGAATCAAGACGTGTGACAAACTACTGAGTGAACCCGATATAAATAAAAGAAAAAAAAAGAGAGAGGTTGAATATGGCAGGTATGGTCCACGGGGCGGAGGCAAGTAGCTACGGGATTAATGTTCAGCATCGAGATGTGGCAGTGTCAGAGAATGTGTAGATTTGAATATTTCTACAGTATACATATATATATATATATATATATATATATATATATATATATATATATATATATATATATATATATATATATATATATATATGTATATATATGTGTGTGTGTGTGTGTGTGTGTGTGTGTGTGTATATATATATATATATATATATATATATATATATATATATATATATATATATATATATATATATATATATATATATATATATATATATAATGAGAGAGAGAGAGAGAGAGAGAGAGAGAGAGAGAGAGAGAGAGAGAGAGAGAGAGAGAGAGAGAGAGAGAGAGAAAGAAAATACTTCTTTTGATCGCAGATATCAACAAGTTAATGACACAAACTCAGAGATATATAAGGAAACTTCAAATTCAAAGAGAGGTAGAGAAGAACTGCTGTGTTTCATCCTATTAAGGAGAGCAACAGGCTTTGCCCTCAAAGTCCACCGATATATAAAGCAATAGAATCCAGGATAAAATCAGCGTCGATTCAATCAGCAAATAAACGATTCGGTCAACGGATGTTCGCCATTTGAAGACTCAAAAAGGGCGAGTCTACAATGGATGAATAAGGAACCAATTTTCCCTGTGAGCTCCTT
>NC_090747.1:52853295-52865795 GCF_036898095.1 Palaemon carinicauda | reverse complement strand
GTCACAAAAGGGTGGCATCAAGATGGGACATCAGAGATCTTCTTCCAAGTATTCGATGATAGTGTTAAAGTAAGGATTGAGAACGTTGCAGGAGGGCGGCTGAAAGGTCAGATGAAGCTGGCACGATGACCGGATTCGAAGACGTCACAAAAGGGGTGCCATCAAAAAGGGACATCAGAGATTTTCTTCCAAAGATTCGATGATATGGTTGAACGAAGGCAGGCTGCAGGCAGTGTTGGCTACATCTTGTCACAAGCAGGGAGGGTTGGCTGCTTCAATTTGTCTCTTCTTCTAGGCCATAGCAGGATCTTTTGGATATAGGCTTTTGTTGTTGAAAGGGAAGGTTAGAATCTGGCTCTATCAGACTTCTGGTCTTCTCTGTTTCTTATCTTGCTATGACCTGTATCGTACCTGCTTCGGACATAGTTCCTCTCTTGTCTTATGTCCTGTCCTATCTCCATTGGACAATCTTTTTTTTTTATGT
The DNA here is from genome assembly GCF_036898095.1 of Palaemon carinicauda. Taxonomy (NCBI): domain Eukaryota; kingdom Metazoa; phylum Arthropoda; class Malacostraca; order Decapoda; family Palaemonidae; genus Palaemon; species Palaemon carinicauda. The sequence continues at coordinate 52,865,311 of NC_090747.1, read as the reverse complement.
TTATATACCCATGTATGGGCGGAGTTAATTACAGTGAGCAGTGGTCATCTCCATAGATGGCGTTCTTTTTAACTATTGTGCTTCTCTATTGGCTTCCTCAAAAACGCCAACTTCGATCATGCCATGTAAGCTTCTAGAATAAATTTCTGATGCAATCTGGACCAGTGTTAAGTAATAACAAAAAGGCAGCATGTGTCCTTCCATGATGATATATATCCTATACAAGGATTTCCCTCAGGCTTTGTTTCTTAAAAAATATGCTGACTCCACTAACTAAGACGATGGTATCTTGGTCAAACAGGACAGATTCCTTATCACGGCAGGCTCTCTCAGCGAGGCTTGGATTTCCAAAGTGCTGATGAAAATGAAGAGATGACAGGATTACCCAAAGAGGGCCACAGTCGAATCTCGTCTCGCCTCGCTGCTCACACTGGGAATAGATATTTTTGTTTTTTTAAACATCTCCTTTTAAAAGTATTATGTCTACCCATGACAGGATTCAACATCATGCCTTGCGGACTTCCAGGAGGTAAGTTCTCTTGCCAACCTCCGAGGGGTTAGTGTTTTCATGATTATTACTTTTCTGGGGCTTTTTTATTTATTTATGTCTTTCTAGTTTTGTTATATTGGTTTATATTAATACTCCGGATTTGGTTCATCCTCAGCTTTGTAGTGAGCTATCCTTTTCCACCAGGAATGGTCTTATGTTGTGTCTGTTATTTCATTACTTGTCGTTGCAAGTCCTGGGTAAATGTTTTTTAATCTTTCCTAGGCTTATGTGGCTTTTCTACGGTATCTGTCGTTTATTGGTTCGAGATTGTTTATGTTGCGGAATGTTTCGTTGTTTTCACACGTGTTATTATAGTTATTTTATTATGATTTAGGGCATGTATTTGTCTCTTCTTTCCCTTTGGGAATTTTTTGTAGAGTTTTCGTTTTGGTTTGAGCCATTGTACATACTGGTGCTATTGGATATTCGAATAAAAGTCTTATCAGACTTGTGGAGAGGTTTAATTTTATGTTTATATCCAATAGTTTGAAACATTTTAATGCTACTTTTTTATGTTTTGCCAGTTGGATTTTTTTTTTTCATTGGATAGAGAGATCAAGGATTTTAACTTTGTTCTTAAATGGAATATTTAGGTTAATTCTTGTTATTGGTGTTGGTTTATTTTTGTATACTGATAAGATTTGGAATTTGTTACTGATTGTTTTTATTCTCCAACTGTTTTCGTAATCATTTATTGTTTTGATCTCTCTTTCTGTTTTTATGTTCAGAAATCTCTTGCTTTTTAACCATGGGCTATCGCTGAGCAAGTAAAAATAATTATAATGATAATATTACTCTCTCCATCTTTATACTGACTTTCCAGAGCATTATAGCCCGATCATTTAAGACACTGGAAAAGGGAATTCCCTTTATTTATTGAATAACAAGAAAGTCATTTCCTTCCCCTCATAATTTTTGAAAGGGTTGTACGGATTTTCTCTCTCTCTCTCTCTCTCTCTCTCTCTCTCTCTCTCTCTCTCTCTCTCCTCTCTCTCTCTCTCTCTCTCTCTCTCTCTCAAATTTTGATGGAGAAACTATTTTCGATGTTTGAGAGTTTTACAGGGATATGGACCACTTTTAAGTGACGGTGTTTACGTGGTCTTTCATCGGTTAAATGGATGAGAAGCCTTTTGTGAGAGGTATGTTAGTGGGTGAATTTCGATATAAGAAAATGAAATGTACATATAACAAAATACTCAAAATGAAAATAGACCGAAAGAATAATTCATGGGACAGGTAAACGTACTGTTCATTGTCCAACGGTGACGATAGCTTCCTTAAGTGGAAAAACTGCTATAACTCATCGTGAGAGGAAAATTTGGCAAATATAAGAAGGGCTAGATATATTTACATTATATATATATATATATATATATATATATATATATATATATATATATATATATATATATATATATATATATATATATACTTCTACCTCATACTTGGGATCGAATGCTGACCCCTTCTAATGAGGTAGAAATTTATTTCTATTTGAACACGATGTTGTGTTGATATCTATCCATATATACAGTATATATATATATATATATATATATATATATATATATATATATATATATATATATATATATATATATATATATATATATATATATATATATATATATATATATATATATATATATATATATTCAAATAAGCCATATATATTTTTGATACATTAATGTCTGGTATCTCTTAACGACCTCGGGATCGAAGCCCCAGGCGAAATCACACAAAGACAAGAGCTTGTGACCGACCGGGAATCGAACCCTGATCGGCAAGCTTGCATAGACAGTGACTAAACCACTTGGCCACGAAGAAAGATAAAAGTCAATAACAATTCTTCTTTACTTATACCTGTCGAATTCAGGTGTTCCAGGAAATATGGCCAAAGGTTTCTGTGCGGTTTACAAATGTATTGGATCGCAAACTTTCACCAATAGGCCAAAAACAATATATATATATATATATATATATATATATATATATATATATATATATATATATATATATATATATATATATATATATATATATATATATATATATATATATATATATATATATATATATATACATATATATATATATATATATATATATCTATATATATATATATATATATATATATATATATATATATATATATATTTATGTATACAAATATATATATATATATATATATATTATATATATATATATATATATATATATATATATATATATATATATTGTTATGTTAAATTAGGTTATTTCTTTATTTATAAATAAATTCGGTCTTCGGCAGGAGTAAATGTTAACTGCCCTTTTCATAAGAGTTCGGCGATAACCTTCGCCCCTCCTCCTTCGTTAATTAGTGAATGGCCATTAACTCTTTTGTTTATTTTCTTTCTCCGAGTGTTTGGTGTTTAGTGAGAGCCGTGGACGAGACTACTGCTGCCAAGAATGAACAGTTCGGACCATACATTGAGCACAGACGTGTATCCTAATTCAGCAGCCCTTGGTAGACGCCTTTTATTCCCTCATAAGGAATTGTGCCTTTGGAGGATTATTTTGCCGGTGTCTTTGAGCCACCTGCGTTAAATTGTATACTTCTTTGGATCATGGCCCACGTATGCAGGGGTTTTGTCACCTGCGATAGCCGCCTCGCTTGTTACGTCCTGCAAGTGTATGTGTCACTTGTGACCTTCACTTGGCGTTATTTTCCCCGCCTGAGGATCCTGTGGGAAGACGGTGCCGTGTTTCCGTCCCGGCATGGTTGGAGGTACTATTGCCCTGATCAAAGAGCGTCATCACATCTGTTACGCTGCTCATCTGTTGACCAAGGGTCCGTCAGGAGGAATGTAGTTAGTCATTACCCAGGTAAAGTTAAGATCTTTTCATTATCGTTATGGATATGCCCAGCCCGTTTTCCTGGTGTTAATGTACTCCCTCTGATGCCTATGAACGTTCGTCCCCTATCTGTCTTCAAATCCATGTATGGATAAGTACTGTTATAAGTAATTCTAAGGATAGTTAATACAGTGTTGAGATATGTACATGTATCTATAAATTATGACTCTCAGCATAATTCTTTTAGGTGAATATATTTAAGTATTTATGCATTTAGTTTAATGTGGTATGTGTATTTGTATGCGGTCTCGTGTTAAGTTTTATAATTGGGTATTTGGTTTAGCCTTTAATGTTTGTGTGTAGGTAGGTAATTTTAAGGTTTTCTGCCTTTTCATTTCTCCCGTCTTCCTTATGCCTCTCTGTTTAGTAATAGGGTAGTGGTTTGTTGATATTTGTGGGCCCGGCTTAATATATGAGCCATACTTTTGATCTGTTTAGTTTTTCTATGTTAGGGTTAAGATTATTAGATATAGGTCAATCTTGTGTATTTAGAGGACTCTGTATATTAGTCCTCCAGGTCATTTTTTAACCCATTGGTGTTTGGTCTTAGGAGCTTTTTGTTACTCCTGATGCAAAGTTGAATTTATTTAAGAGTACTGTAATAAATGTTGTTAGATTTTTCCAGTGTTTTTGTTCTTTTTTCCCTCAGTTCACCGAGTTACACAAATAATGTACTGCCTACGACTCCTTTAAAAAATCAAAGTTTAAAGAACCAGAACTACGGCCTACACAGGTCGTAACAAGTGGCGACTGTGACAGGATCGTACGCAGGTGTACTCTGTGTTTGGGGGAGCAGTTCAGCTCTGGAGGGATTTGACAGTATTTATTGTTGATATTTGATTTTTGGTTTAGTTGCTTTCCTTCCTCATAGGATATTATTTTCATTTAAATGGAGGACTTTACTTTTGACCCGTCAGAATTCTTGGGTTCGCCTGACTGTTTGAAATATCTAGGAGTTTTGACAAGGGCTTACTTGGTACAGTGTGCCCGGTGGTTGGAGATCCCTCATAAGTCCTATGACACTCGGGCCAATTTGTTAAAACTGGTTAAGGAAAAAGTGTCCCAAGTTTTGGCTGAGGGTAATGAGGTAGCTAGAGGCCTAGCCAGTGATTTTGAGAGTGGCACTGAATTTGGGGCGGACCAAGAGGGATCCATAGTCGATGATGTGAGCATAAATCCTGGTTTGTCCCTGTTCGCTGATCCCCCTGTAGTAAAGGTTATGTATGAAGGTCCGGCCAATTTTCCTACTCCGGCCAGGGCTGTTAAAAATGTTAATATTTCAACTAACCCCTTTTTAGCTGACGAGGCTGTTCCCAACCATGTAACACCTTCCGCTCATGTATTGGGGCAGGAGGAGTTCCATGTAATTTGTAAGAGAATTGAGTTATTGAAGCTGCAGTTTGAGGAGGACGAGAGGGCCCGGAAACATGAGATTGAGTTGCTCAAGCTTAAGCTTGAGTTGGCCAAGGTGCAAGGGTTCCCTAATCATATTAGTTCTCCCTATAGCTCATCATCAGACAAATTTAATATTTCGGGTGCACTAAAGGTAATTCCAGTACCAGAATTTTTTAAAGCTTTTGAGAGGGTTGCCACCCGTTTGTCTTGGCCCACAGAAACGTGGACAGTACTTATACAGTGTAGATTGACGGGCAAGGCACTCCGGGTGTATAACTCATTGGAAGTGGGCCTTGCCAGAGATTATGACAAAGTAGAGGCTTTGGTTCTCAGGGCCTATGATTTGGTCCCTGAGGCTTATCGCCAGAGATTCCGAACCGCTGGCAAGCCCAATTCTATGTCTTATGTTGAGATCGCTCGTCTCAAGGAGGAGCAGTTTGACAACTGGCTGAAAAGTCGTCAAGTTGCTTCCTTCTCTTCCTTGAGGGAACTGATGGTACTGGAGGAGTTTAAGGTGTGTAGTAAAGAATTGAGGGTTCATCTGGAGGACACTAAAATTTTAACTTTGTCCAAGGCGGCTCAGGTAGCTGATGAGTTTGTCCTGGCCCATCGGGCTGGGTCAGGTAACTTCTCGTCCTCATACCCTAATAATAATAGTAATTTGTCTTCTAAGTCGAATAACCCCTTTAAAAACCAATCTAGTACCCCAAATAGAAGCATGAGCAATCATGTTGATAGTGGCCTCAGAAAGGACTCGAGTGGTGGGCACACTCTGGTTTTTTCTAACCGTGGCAATTCGGGGAAAACTAATTAAGTTAGAGGTAATTGCTTTTGGTGTAATAAGCCAGGGCATCGACAAGCTGAATGTAGAGCCAGGAGCCGTTACCTCCAAAAGAATCAAAATCAAAATAATGTTAATCAGCCTACGCCAATCTCGCTAATTTCAAATAATTCTATTTCAGAGAGTAAGAATGGTAAAACTGTTGATCCCCAGGTCAGTCGTGAACTAGATGTAGGTAAAGTAAAACCTGTATTGTGTGAGTCCACTGGTAATTTATGACCATTTAATAAATATGTCTACCCAGGAAAATTGAAATGTGAGACCTCTACACTTTATGTTAAATTCTTGAAGGACACAGGATCCGCTAGATCTTTGGTGTTGGCAGGGTCCTTGTCTAACTTAGTTCCCTATACTGGAGAATACGTGGTCCTGGGAGGATTTCCCGATACAGTGGTATCTGCTCCTTTAGTAAGGGTGGAGCTGTGCTTCCCAGGGTATCACAAGGTTACTGAGCTGGCGGTAGTTGAGAGCCTGCCGATACCGGGAATAGACGGAATCCTTGGGAATGATATGTTGAGTGCAGAGGTGCAGGAATTATTTCCTATTGTTTCGGTCATGGCTTGCCCTGTGGCAATAACTACTAGAGCTTCTGCTAAGCATGCAGCGGATGCTGATAATGATGATGACCTAAATTTAAGTAGTTTAGAAGTAGAGGTAGAGAAGCCCGGGCTAGTAGAATGTCGTAGTAGGAGCAGTAGTTCTAGTTTTGGAATGTTTAAATTATTGAAATCCGATTGTGACCGTCTCTCTTTCATACAGGCCCAAAAATATGAATTTTCATTTGAGTTAGGTAATACTGACGATTTGACCAGGCCCAGGTTTGTGGTTTTGAAAGGATTGTTGTATAGGGTCAGTCGTCCCCCAACTCATCAACTAAATGTGACTTCTTGTTTAAGACAAATTGTCGAACCTACCAAGTATAGGGAGGCTGTGTTAAGCCTTGCACATGAGGACTCCTTTTCTGGCCACTTAGACTTAAGTAAAACTTTTTGTAGGTTGAGTAAATGTTTTTGGTGGCCAGGAATGAAGTCTTCGGTGAAGAAATTTGTAAGAACTTGTGAAGTGTGTCAGGTGATGGTTAAACCCAATCAACCTATTCCCAAAGCTCCTCTTAACCCAATTCCTTTAATTGGAGAACCCTTTGCAGAATTGGTAATTGATGTGGTAGGACCTCTGCCTAGGACAAAGTTAGGGTTTACGCATCTCCTGACCATAATGGATAGAGCATCACATTTTCCTGAGGCCTTTCCAATGACGAAAGTAACCTCAAAAGCTGTCTTTGAAAAATTAATGGTTTTTCTCCAGGTATGGACTGCCTTGTAAAATTCAGTCAGATTGCGGCTCGAATTTTACAAGCAGGGTATTTAAGAGTAAGTGTGCTGAACTGGCCATTCAGCACATTACCAGTGTACCCTACCATCCTGAGAGTCAGGGTGTGGTGGAAAGATTTCACCAGACCCTACCCTTAAGTGTATATTAAAAAAAGTATTGTTATGAGCAAGGAGAGGATTGGGATAAAGGGCTTCCTTCTGCTCTCTTTGCCATAAGGAATTTTCCCAATTCTTCTACTGGGGTTGCTCCCTTCGAATTAATATTTGGTCACAAGGTTCGAGGACCTTTGGAAATCTTCCATGAATTGCTCGAAGCAAATCAGAGAGGAGAGCGTATGGTGGGAGAAGTTGTTAGTGAACTTAAGTCCAAGTTAGCCGTAGCTTGGAAGTATGCCAAAGATAATTTGTCTGCTTCCCAAGCTACGATGAAAACCAAATTTGATCAGAAGTGTAAGGTACGCTCATTTGAGTTAGGGTTACTTAGTATTGGTTTTAAGCACAGAGCCAGACAACTTCCTTGAAACCAGGTACAAGGGCCCCAGGAAGGTGTTGAGAAAGTTGTCTGAGGTCAATTATGAAGTTGAAGCACCTGGAACTCGACGTAAATGTAAAATTTTCCACGTAAACAGGTTGAAATCTTACTCTTCTGATGGACGGGATCCTTTGGCCATTGTTTTTGAGCCAGTTATGAGCGTGGTTGCACCTGTTGAGGAAAACTTGGAAGATGTTTTGGACCAGGTGCCTTCAGATGCTCTAGGTAATAACTTGCAAAAGTTAGGTGTATTAAAAGAGGGGTTAGAGCATCTGGAGGCACCTCAGAAACAAGATATACTAAGCCTAGTTATGGAATTTTCTGACTTGTTTCAGGACTCTCCAGGAAGGACGAGGTTGCTCCAGCATGATGTTGATGTTGTGGACGCTTCTCCGGTTAAGCAAAGCCCGTATCGCCTCAGTCCAGAGAAGCGTGCCATTGTGGAAGACGAAATTAAATACATGCTGGAGCACAATCTCATAAAACCATCAGTAAGCCCATGGAGTTCTCCTATAGTCTTGGTGAAGAAGCCTGATGGTAAATATCGTATGTGTGTTGACTATAGGAGGGTAAACTTGGTTACTAAAAATGATTGCGATCCCCGTATTGAGGATTGTCTGGACCGGATAGGTCCTGCTAGGTTTATTACAAAATTGAATCTGTTAAAGGGATATTAGCAGGTCCCCTATCTGGCCGTGGCCGTGAAATTTCAGCATTTGTGACGCCTTCAGGGCTTTACGAGTGCAAAGTAATGCCCTTTGGGATGAAGAACGCTGCCTGTACTTTCCTGCGTCTGATGAACAGGGTGATTTGTGGCCTGGAAGGTACAGAAATCTATATAGATGACTTGGTGGTACACAGCAACGACTGGCGGACCCACCTGGTAAGATTAAGAAAAGTTTTTGAGGCACTTAGGGCCGCCGGTCTTGTTGTGAATCTGGGTAAATGTAACTTTGGGAAAGCTAAAGTTAGTTATTTGGGTCACAAGATTTGCTTGGGTAAAGTTGCTCCTAAGCAAGCCAATATCGAGGCCATAGTTGCTTTGAAGAGACCCTGTAATGTCAGAGAGGTTCGTAAGGTGCTGGGTATGTTGGGATATTACCGTAGGTTTGTCCGAAACTTCTCTGACCTTGCACAGCCTCTAACTAATTTATTGAAAAAAGGGCAGACATTTATTTGATCTTCTTGATACGTCCCTATCAAAGTTATTGTATGTAATTTTCTAAAAGCCATTGTAGTCAGTATTAAAAACCCAAACTAAAATTACACCACCCGCGCTACCAAACAATAACGAAACTAAAGTACAAGGATTTGCTGCTGATATAACGTTAACTTTTAAAGACGACGATTCGTTAATAAAAGATTCTGCGACTGCCTCATTATTATATACAGAAATATCTGTCATCTTAGGTAGTGGTGAATGGCCAGGCAAAGGAGACTAGCAGTTAAATTGTTTTAAAGTTGTGGACTGTAAAAATTCTAGGAATTTACTTCAGCCACGCGTATGCAAAGACTTGGTCAATCAGTGATAAAATAATTAAAAAAATCAGTTAACATGTTGTGTAAGAGATATTTAACACTTTACCAGAAAGACTTATTAATTGACTCATTGATATTGCCCAAGATATGGTATGTAGCTCACACACTTCCGCTAAGTAGAAAAGAAGCCCAAATAGTGAATGCAATTATTTTTACATATATATGGTGTGGTATGTATCGTCCTATAAAGCGTAGCACCCTACATTTGTCTAAGTTAAAAGGAGGGTTGGGGATAGTTGGTGGTGAAGAAAAGGCAAGATCAATATTCAGTGTCACTTGTTGAAGAAGTATAATTAATGGAAACTGGTTTACAGGGTACTATCGTTCCTTAAGATTGAGTGGTATGATACGGTTGGAAAACTTACCAGAAATAGCATATTTTACTTCTGAATATTATTCAGAAGCAGTAAACTGTATAAGAAAAGCTTACCACGACAAAAGATTAATAAATATAAATAATAAAGAAATGTATTCAATCATTTGGATGAAGGAAATTGCAGTAGTGGAAAACAATTATCCCCCCCCTTTTTTTTTGAATAAAAAGGTTAAATTCCATTTCTTTATAATCACAATATTTCCAATGTGATTACATTCACTAGCATTTTATATAAACATATCATCTAATTTAACAATTTAAAAATTTACACATCTTGATTATGATTTTTAGTTACTCAAAAATAATAATTCATATACTTTTCATGAACAATCTATTTATTCTGTCTTCAGAGATATTTTTTTTTTGAAGCCATCGATCATAATGAAATTTGCACTTAAGAAAGGCATATGTTCCTTCTTTCGTATATCTTTTCTTCTTACTGGCCCAAACAGCATATGAATAACCAACAATCAATGGAGTGACGCTATTATAATTCTGCTTCGTTCTATATCGGTAACTGAACATTATTGCATTTAAAAAATTGTCCTTGTTTATGTCACAAGTATGAAATAATACAATTTTGACATATATTAATATTGTTTGTATGTGCCTGCAAAGAAAAAAAAATAGCTAACTGTATTCAACATCCTCGCAATGATCGCATTTATCACTGTTTCTGATATTTAACATTTTCAACCGATTATTTGTCACCAAAGTTCCATGAGCATATTTATAGGCAAAAATACCAATAAAAGGTTTGTTTATGCTCTCCCATACTATTTTCCAGTCCAAAAATGGGTAACTCCCTTCAATTTTTGGGACACTCTCTGACCTAGTAAAATTATAATAATCTTTAGAACTTAAGTTAGGAAATTTTGCATGGTGGAAAACTTTACGGAATAATATGATGTTGACACAAATGAAACATTATTTTTTCCTTCAAGTCCAACAAAAAACTAATTCTCACCTTGATATAGAAATTTCTTAAACCAATATCCTTTCTAATATCATTTAGAGCTGTGGAACTGAAAATCGCTAAGTACCTAAAGTAAACATTAATAATTCCCTTTCTTTCGACAAACAAAGAATATCTCTACCTACAGGATGGTAAGTTCCCTGCCATATGTATCGGAATACATGCATATTTATTTGAGCAATGTATTCTTTCAAAGGAGGCAAAATGTGTGATATATATCAAACTTTGGACAGAACTAGTGAATTACAAAAATAGCTTTTTGGAAAATAGCTAATTGTCTTTCACTTAACATATCTATTGATATTTTGATATCTTGGTTAAGGTGAAACAAATTTTCTTCACACGTAACCTCAAAATCAGTATGATATATAATTCAAGGAATGTGTATACTTTCAACAGTTTTCTACCAACTGATATGTCAGATTTTTCGGTTTTCCCATTTTCCAAACCCAATCAAACTAGTTTTGTCCTTGTTTACCTGTGCACCTGTCGCAAATTCAAACCAGTGTATTTCTCTATAACATTCTCCAACTGAGTCATCAGTTGACAAGATCCCGGATGAGCTGTCTACATAAACTTGCAGGCATATATTTATGGAAGACTATGAGGTGAACTCATAAACCCATTTACCAAGATACTACTTCCACAATTTTTATACACAATTTTAACTAGACTCAAAAATTCTCCTGGTAAACCCAATTTCTTCATTACTTTAAAAACAAAATCCCTGTTAACTCTATCAAAAGACTTAGACCAAACTAAGCTTAAAATCGCTGTCATCTCTTTTTTGTTTTGCATGAGAAATTACATCTCAAATCATATTACAATTCACAATCGACCTCTCCTTCACTGCACAATATTTAATTACAGAAGGATATGAACCGAATATTCAAACGTGATGTGAAAACTTCATAGGAACTATAGCGAAAATAATCAATCAAGTGAACAAGATCACAACAACATAAAAAGCAACATGATTCCTCACTTAAACTTTCTATATCGTAGCACACTACTATGCAGGTGTCAAGCGACCCCTTGGCCTTCACCCAGAGTTACTAGACTGATATTGCTTATCGATCAGGTGCTTTATTAAACCTTCAGTGTTCTAAAGAGATTGGAATTCTTCATGCAGATCCTGGGATACACGTCGGGATCACACAAACAAATATAAATGAAAAATCATTATGACGATATTGACTGGTGATATTGAAAATACTGGCCATAAACAAATGACCTAACATACACTCACTAACACTATATAGATACATATACACACACCATCACAAACACACACACACACACACACACACACACACACACACACACACACATATATATATATATATATATATATATATATATATATATATATATATATATATATATATATATACACATTTCAAATAAGCCATATATATTAATACATTAAAGTCTGTATTCTCTTAACGACCTCGGGAATAGAGGCCCAGGTGGAATCACCCAAAGACTATAAAATCAGACCGGCCGGGATTTGAACCCTGGTCCATGTTATCTGTATGCTAGTAACCATACCACTTAGCTACGAAGAAAGATAAAAGT
>NC_090747.1:52840795-52850795 GCF_036898095.1 Palaemon carinicauda | reverse complement strand
TAGCCTAGGTAACCTAACCTAGACGTTTTACTATACGTTCAGACTTTCCCTGGTTACCTTCGTGTATTGTTCTCATTCAGTGGAGAATGATACCTCCTAGAATTATATGAAACATTACACGTCTCTTTGGAGTTTTAAGGGTAATCTCTTTCCCTCTTAGTGTAGCCTCAGGCTACAACCCTCATAGCCGTGCCTTCAATTTCATTCAGAAATGGCTAACTTAGGGTTTGTCCTGCCTCTTCCCTTAACCGTTGGTTGTGGTATACCAGCAGGATTTGGGATTTAGTCAGAATCTCAGAGTATTCAGTCTTATGTCGGCGACCTGCTAGCAGGGCGAATGGGTTGTATGATTCCATCATTCCCCTGCTGGCTAGGTGGCCGGCAACGGAGGTTAGCCCTCATTAGCCGCAGCACTAGAAGTTATGGTAGGATACCATCTTCTCCTAGCGACTAAAAGACTAGTCCTGTGCCACAGTACTCTTGGCTGAAGAGTAATATTCTTTAGCCTAGGATACGTGGCACTGGTACTCTGTTTCTTCTTTGTTGAGAGGAGGCGGTAGTGCTGCCATACCCTTAGCTGTGTCGGCAATCTCTGGGATGGAGAACTGAGTCTCTCCTGTTCCCTGGGATTCTGCCGATACCGAAACAGAGTTTCTTTTAACAGGTGGTAGGTCTGACAATTTTGCCAGTTCCTTTCACACTTGTTACAGGACCCTGTTCCCTACCGCTCTGTCCACTTTTGATGGCTGAACCATTGTCTTTCTTTAGGCTAGCATCTTGCAACCTTACCATTGCCGGTAGGTTGCCGTAGCCAGCCAGACTCCCTCTCTAGCCATGACTTTGGCTGATGGCCGGGCATACTGCCACCAACCACATCATCTGTCGGCAACTGTTGGCCCAGCCGGCAGTTCTGCCGGTAGCTGGCGGCTGCCGGCGGCCATGATGGCCGTGAGTGGGAAGTCCCTTTCTCCCCAAGGTTCTTCAGTCCTCCATTGAACTGCTGCTACATGCCCTGTTGCCAGGGTACCCCCGGCCAGGCCGGCAAAGATAGTGCTGACTCAGTTGGCAGCACGCCGACTGTACTGCTGGAGGCTTGACGGCTGGCAGTATATCGGTGGTACCTTGTCGGCAATAGTACTGTAGCTGCATGGAAGCCTGTATGGTACATTCTCACCTTCTATTGGAACCTTCTTTCTGGATTAAGGCAGTCAAATTAGACTTTTACATCCTTAATTAGTGTATACATTCACAGTAAGGAGTAGCCTTTTTTTCCATGCTATCTCTCTCTCTCTCTCTAGCTAGCATGCCGGGTATGCCGGCAAGACCTAGCTATGCCGGCTACATGCCGGTTGAACTACTGTATATATTATATAAGTAGCCAGTATATCTGCAGTTTAGAATATACTGCAGATAGAAAACTACTCTATAGTTTATACTAGTAGTTATTTCCAATATATTTTGGATATCCAACACAGGCATTTGTTGAGCCCAATCCTATATTCAATGAATATGATTTCTTTAATATCCTGATTTGAAATCAGTATTAGGATTACCCTACAATATTAAACACTTCAAGGCAGGAGTAATACACTCCTAACCCTTAAAGGGTAGAGCCTTTATCCTTGAGTCTCCCTGATCAGGAAACTCTATATTTTAATATAGTAGGAGGACTACAGCAAATAGGCTGAGTGGGATATACAAATATGTCTTTCTTTTTCTTTAGTCCAGCTGGGTTTATGCTAGATGAACCGTACTGTCATATGCTACTATGAAGGCAGCATAATGTCTAGACTACAATACATGATGTACAGTAGCCAGTAAATTGCAATATAGACTTCCTGCAATTAGAAAACTGTAGTACCATTATACAGTAGTATTTTCTGACATACCTTGGGTACCCTTGTACAAGCATTCCGCTGGTACCGCTCATATATTGAATGAATAGTTTTCTTCAATATTCTGATCGAGAATCAGTCATCCTGACCCCATAGTATTAACATCATTTTGGGACAGTGATTTGATACTTCTCTACCCCTAAGGGTAGAGTTACTCAATAGAGAAACGTCTATGTAGATTATACAGAGGGGAGGTAACAGCATTTGCTCACAGGGGTACACAAGTATATATTTCCTACTATCCCTGTATAGCTTACTATCCTAAGTTACTCTATTGTAAATGACATTTGCATGTTGATTATCAGGAGACAATCCATTGTATACTCATTTGGTTTTCCTTCCTTTACAGGAGGAACACCAGATACCTTGTGCTGCAGTCCTCTGCAAGGCCAAGCGTAAGTATTTTTACGGTCAAAATACTTGCAGTTTTCATGCCCCCAGCAATATTATTTCTGGATCCCTACATAATTGGAACCCACAAGTTTGCAATATATGTCGGAGATTAATGTCCGAAGGTTTTGAAAATCACAAGTCTACGGAGACTAGGGATACAGATCAATATAAATTACACAACTGGGTGAGAGGCTTTCAAAAGATCTCACAAGGACCTTTCCTACCTAATGGTAGGATGCGTAAGCTACTATTTCCGGAAGCAAGTTAGGAAACAGTAGTGCCTCAGGAGCCACCTACATCCCCTGACGGCCAGAAAACCTTTGGGATTAAGGGCAAGAGGTGCCCCAGGGTAGATGAGGAAAATGTTGTGTTGGAATTTCCTCCGCCTATGCCGGCTATAGAGCCATCGATGTCGACATCTTTGTCTTCTACCCCTCTATTGGATAATGTGGTACAATTATGTATCCAGCTGAAGAATCAAATAGAGAGCTTTCGTAAACAATACGAAAAGCAGGAAGTAAAACGCAAGATAGAGCCTCGTAAAGCTTCTCTTGTTGCTACCCAGGGGTGAGTCAAACGACCTATGCATCAAGACCTACCAACATGCTCCACAGCCAATCCCTGGAGGTTTGCGGAGCAGATGCCAATTTCAAATGGCAATCTCTACATCTCAGAGAGAATAGGTGCTGTTCCTTTGGACAAAATTCAATTTTGGCCAAGCTTTGATGCTTTCCCTAATTGTTGGGTTCGACTGAAGTACGAACCAAAGTCAAGAAAAGGAGCGGAACCAAAGGATGTTTTGATTCTCGACCATGATAAGGCAAAGACTATCCTTTCAGGTAGTCTATGAAAGGCGGGTTATTAAGAGTCGAAGATATTCTCACTGATTAACAGACGCCCTTCCTTTCTTGCTCCTATTTCACACTCATTCCAGTTTATGGGGAAGGCATTTACTTCTGTTGCCAAAGCGGTAGAGGTGGGTAAGCCATGTCCCACACTCGATGAGTGCAAGCCTTTGTCAACAGCTTTTCCCGGACAGGAAAAGAATTGGAAGGAAGTCCATTTGACATTTTTAGTAGGAATATTAGACAAGGACGTCGCAAGTCGACAATTCAAAGTATGTCTCCCTAAATTGTCTGAGTTGCTCGCGTGTAATGAACATGAGTCAAAGGAGAGACTTGTGACATCCCTTTCTCTACAAAACTACATAGAGTTGTGTTTAACCTAACAAAGTACCCCAGACATGCTCATGGTCATAGCCAAAATGCATATGGCTATCTTGGTGAAGGACCTTTGCGCCTTTATGAAGGCTAGGAGAGCATGTAGAGAGTTTGTGTTCGCTGACGCAACAGTGAAACACGAAACAAGGAAGCTAATATCTTCCAACATCTGGGGTAAAGACCTCTTCCCACACGAGGTCATTAAGTAAGTAATTAAGAATGCCACCATAGAGAACATAAGTCTTCTCCAAAAATGGGGCATTCCTTCAAAGAAAAAATCCTCTGTGGTTGTGGGTCCCCAACCTAAAAAGAAGATCGAAAATGCTGGAAATATCTGGGCTGTTCAATAACATCCCGCTATTCCAGTGACTCACGGTGCTACAGGCAGATGGTCAAAAGTCTAAGCCTACTAACTACTCAAAGCATAACCACGCTTTGGCTAGGAGGAACTTTCCCTCAGGATCGCAGGACCTTAGATCCTTCGGTCAAAAGCCTATTCAAGATGAGCCATTGATGGGAAACAAAAATGTCCCTACCATCATTTCCTTACCTTCTCCTACAGTTCAAAACCCTCCTGGAGGAGTATACCTGATAGCTGTAGAGCATACAGGTGGTAAGAAAACTATAGCTCATCGAGTTCCAGGGAAGGCTGTTTTGTGTTCACGAGAAGGACTCAAGATATCAATAAGTCCTTCTGAATTTGTCGCCACTCAACAAGTTCATAAATAACATATGAATCTTGTTACAAATAGAGGTGTTCGTAGTCTTGTCAGACCTGAAAAGTGTCCTTTGGAACCTTCCAGTCAACCACCCCCCTTCCTCCTATCTAGAATTCATGTTACAGAGAGTAACATTCATCCTAGGTAAGGTACGTGTCGGACTCACAGTCAAAGTAAAGCCTAGAAATAGTTCAGGTATTAATATACCTGATCGAGAGGCTGGAGTGGGTAGCACCCAAAGTGTCGGGCCATTGTGCATTCAAAAAGATGACCCGGTTCCCGGGACATCATGGATGCAAGATAAGCTTCTAGAAGTCTCGACTTTCTCCAGCTCAGGGGTTTTGATGGTTAAAAAACCACCGAAGCTCTCAGTCACATCAACTCTCCTTTCCTTTGGGAATATAAAAGGAGCTCGCAAAGCCTGTCAAGAGACTCAGGTAATCAGTCAGATTTCCAAAATGCTAGCAGGGGAAATCGCTAAACTTTCCCTAGTTTGCAATAGTGACAGACCTGGTGCTAAGGGCACACCGGAAAGATGCGTTAAGAGCTTGGAGAAAACATGCATCAAACGCTTGAAGAGATAAAAAAAGACTGAGATCGGTCCCTCTTTAATCAATTCTCTAACAAAAATTAGAGCACGAAAGTCCCAAGACTCTGCTTGTCCTTTCATGGCTTGGGAAGCCCCCTCCACACAGATCAGACTCCCTACAACTGATCTGGGACACCGAAGCGATAACAAGACGTTACAATCGAACGTCTCATACAGTCTTGGTGAAGTTACCCATTCCTCTCTTAAAGAGATGGCAACTGCCAGCAGTTCATTTACAACTGATCCACGATGTGACGGTGGATACTCTATTTCAATTCAAACCGATAGAGTTGGAATGGTCCATGGACGCAGACATATGCCCTCCCAGATGGGAACAAGTCATGGAACTGCAATATGACCTCTTCATCATGAGCGTCTTCAAGAAACTACCTCGCTATATAGCCCCATACGAGGATCCCCTACTGGGGCTGATAGACTAGATGAAGCTGGTCCTAGCTCTGATCCTAGGTATATTTCCGATGGATCAGAAATTAACTGCCTTCGTTTTATCACAGAGAACCCAAACCCTTTATTTCATGATTTTCTCGCTCTAGCGGTTAGAAAAAGGTTTGGGATCTCAGAAGGAAATATAGAATTCTTAGAAAAATACAAGGCTAAGTCAACTAGAAGACAATATGAGTCTTCCTGGAAAAAAGTGGGTTGCTTTTGTCAAAGCAAAAGGACCGAAAGAAATTTCAATGAACTTCTGTCTGTCGTTCTTTGTCCACCTTCATAGCCAAGGTCTGACGGCCAATACGATAAATACGTGTAAGTCAGTCTTGACTAGGACTCTCCTATATGCCTTTCAAGTGGATCAGGCAAATTAAATCTTTAATAAGATTCCGAAGGCATGTGCTAGGTTTAAGCTCGCAGTACCACCAAAGCCCATCTCTTGGTCTTTGGATAAGGTCTTACATTATGCCTCATCTGTGAACAATGAAGGTTGTTCTCTTGAAGATCTAAACCAAAAGGTTATTTTTCTGTTTGCTATCGCCTCTGGGGCTAGAGTTAGTGAAATAGTGGCCCTATCCAGAGATGAGGGTCACATTCAGTTCACGGAAGTGGGAGAAATGAATCTCTTTCCGGATCCATCATTTCTCGCTAAAAACGAGCTATCCACTAAGAGGTGGGGTCCCTGGAGAGTCTGCCCTCTGAAGGAAGATGTCTCTCTATGTCCTTTAGAATGTCTAAAGGTCTATCTTCGTAGAACTTCAGACTTCAGGGGAGGAGAGCTCTTTAAAGGAGAAACTTCTGGATCAAATTTATCCCTAAAAAAACTAAGGGCGAAGCTCACCTACTTTATTCATAGAATGGATCCAGACAGTACTCCCGCAGGTCATGATCCGAGAAAGATTGCTTCATCACTTAACTTCTTTCAGTATATGGACTTTGAGCGTTTTCGTTCATACACTGGATGGAAATAATACAGTGTGTTTTACAAACACTAAGCAAAACAAGTGCATGAACTGAAACACTGTGTAGTGGCGGCAGGTAGTGTATTAAAACCTGCCCCCTAATTAATGTGGTAAACAGTTAATGGTTTGGGACCTCACATGTCCTCGCGCATGTAACAGATGAGAATCATCCAGAGTGTTCTACAAACACTATGCTAGACATATCCATGATATGAAGCAATATGTGATGATGCCAGGTAGAATATTTAACCTGCCATCTAATTCTACGATGAACAGCCAATTGACTGGGACTGTGAATTAAAGGGAGAAGAGGTCATCCTTCTTAGGTTTGACTTCTTTTGATTAAGTGTTACCATGATAACACTAGCTCTGTTCAAAATCCCAGGTGTGGAATTATACAGATAGCACTAGTGCTGGTGTACGAAGTACACAGTGCTGATAGAAGTAACTAGTACAGGAATTATGAAGAGAAATTGTTTTATAATTTTTCTTCAGTCTGACAGTGGAACTCATCATTTCTTCCTTTATTCGTAGAGCGGATCCGGACAGTACTCCCGCAGGTCATGATCCGAGAAAGATTGTTTCATCACTGAACTTCTTTCAGTATATGGACTTTGAGCGCCTTCGTTCATACACTGGATGGAAATCATATAGAATGTTTTACAAACACTATGCAAAACAAGTGCATGAACTGAAACACTTCGTAGTGGCGGCAGGTAGTGTATTAAAAGCTGCCTCCTAATTACTGTAGTAAACAGTTTTTGGTTTGGAACCTCACATGTCCTCGCACATGTAACGGAGGAGAATCATCCAGAGTGTTTTACATACACTATGCTAGGCAAATCCATGATCTGAAGCAATATGGGGTGACGCCAGGTTGAATATTTAACCTGCCGTCTAATTCTACAATTAACAGCTAATTGACTGGGACTGTCAATTAAAGGGAGAAGAGGTCACCCTTCTTAGGTGTGACTTCTTTTAATTAAGTGTTACCATGATAACACTAGCTCTGTTCAAAGTCCCAGGTGTGGAATTATACAGATCGCACTAGTGCCGGTGTACGAAGTACAAAGTGCATATAGAAGTAACCAGTACAGGAATTATGAAGAGAAATTGTTTTATAATTTTCTTCAGTCTGAGAGTGGCACTCATCATTTCTTCCTTCAAGAAGGAGATTTAGTCTTTGTACTTGTTGTAGGTAAAATCCCATTGCCATACTACATTCGTTTTACTAAACATCTCTTTTAGTCATTTATTAGTAAATAATGTCTATTAGAATGTAGCGCGTCCACTTTCGCCAGACAATTGTATATATACATGCCAGAGTTCTCCAATTTACCAAATTAAGTATCCTTCATATATTTGTATGCATCAAATAATAGATATAACAGACACTGATGTTATTTTAGCAAAATATACAACTATGAGACTATTTGTATATTCAGTGTGTACTTATGTTTGGTCATACTATGCATGTTAATTCCAAGATCCCTTTTCTACTGTGTAGAATGACTCTTCCCTGTAGGAGGAAGGAAGCACTAACATTGGTCGTGACTAGTGATGATGACGAATAACGTTAACGTCACTTGTCTCATGTGGTCCCCATGACAATAGAAAAGATTGCTATTAGGTTAAGGCACTGAAAAAATCCACAGATACACTAATGCTCTGGTATGCTTCCATCAGGACGACATGGCTTGAGCCCAAAAAACGGATTTTGGGCGAAGCGAAAAATCTTTTTTGGGTGAGAGGGCCATGTCGTTCTGATGGACCCACCCACCTCTTCTAAAAAAAAAATCTTCAAAGTATCCTTCCCGTGGTACTGTATCTGTAACACCATGCTCAATGCTACAAGGAATGTCCGCCATCGTGGGAATGACGCTTTTGTATTACCAATAGTATTACGAGAGCGGGGATAGCCTTTGGACAGCTCCCTTTTATTTTGCCCCATCCTCCTCGAAGCGTAAAACGCTATTGGGGGTTCAGATTGCTATGGAGGCGTGTCAAGAATGCGTCCGGTGATATTGCGATATCCTTAGGAGAAATTTTAAGAATATTCGCGCCAGGAGTTAGAATTCTGGATACCTAAAGATAAAATTTTCTGGGAATATCACTGTAGTACATATATCACCTAGGAAGCTACTTTAAGGAACTTCTATCAGGATGATATGGCCATCTCACCCAAGAATAAATTTTTCGGTTCGCTCAAAATCCGTTATATAGGGCTTGTATATTTTATTAGATGCCCTAAAGATATTTTTTATTTTATTTTTAACATATAGGGCTCGTACATTTTATTAAAATGCAAATGTCCTACAGTCTCTTCAACTACATATTACTAGCATACTGACCGCTTTTCATATACTTCACTATTCCAGACAATCCCCCCCCCCCCCCCCCCCGAGTCAAAGAAATGGCCAATTTCAAACCTGCTCCAAATGTGAATGCTTTCCAAACACTTGGAGTGTTGTCTGGACATGGCAAACGTTCCTCTTGAGCTCCACCTGTTTTTACCTTAACCTACGCCAAACAAAGATGTTAACAGTGATAAAAATCATCACTGTAATGCTGATTGATGCCAGCAACACGTAGAAACGAAGATTCCCCTCTGCATAAGTCAGTGACGGGTGGTCCATCTCGGTTAATTTCATCAACAGATTAGCCACTTGAGCGTTGTATGGGAGAGGTAAGGATGGGATTGTAGTGGTCCACGTGAAATTCGCGAAGTAGGTCCGTTCCCTGATGATAGTGTTAATTCCTTGGACCGTGTAATTCGGGGACGTACCGATGCAACCGTCAGCTGCTACGACGACCTGGGAGTGGGACGTGGATCCGTCCGGGCATGATACACTGATGCTGGCCTTTTCGTATCATATCCACGAGATGTTGTTTAAACTGCAATTGAACACAATATCATCAAAAGAATAAAGTTTTTTTTTTCAGACAATTTTCATATGTTTGGGAGAGAGCACCGTTTAGATCTATACCTAACTCGCATGAATCCATTGATATATGATGGAATTCAAAGGAGTCAGCTGTACATACTTTATCAGGTGAAATCAATACGTGTCCTGTCAAACTGGATATTACTGGACTTGAGTTATTTGTCATGAAAGTCGGAGATGGTGATATCTTGTATGATTGCCAGGCATCGGAAGAATCAAAGGGAACTGTAATCATGATCCTGTAATTTTCAATGCTTACTGTAATTAGGCGTCTAACAAAGGAACCTAACCTATTTTCCTCCGTCCGTTCTCTGAAATTAACGTTAAGTCTTTTATTGGCAACAGATATGATGATAAAACACCTTTTGCTAACGTAAAAGCTTCCACATAATCTTTTGATTTCCCAATAAAATGTGAAATTTTAGTATGGATATGATCTATTTTTGAATTATAATGCATTAACGTTGCCAGTAAGTTTTGTAATTCCATTATCTGACTGATATTACTAGAATGTTCATTCACCAAACTCATTATTTGATTAATTGATGTTAACTCATTCCTTAGTTCTGATAAAACTAGTTCGTTTTCATGTTCAAAAAACTCAATTTTCTTATTTTGATTACTGATTTTGAGACGATTTGAAATCCCCAAGCCTAAACTTGCAACAGATCCAAAGATGTTTAGGGCAGCAAAAATAAACGGGTTACGTCTTTCAAGGTTACTGTGTCTTACTGTCCACATCAGAAGGTCATGAGCCAAAGATTCTGCCTCGTAAGTCTTATTTTGCAAGTCGTAAGATAGCATTTCTGCTACGCTTAGTGTCG
>NC_090747.1:52800795-52835795 GCF_036898095.1 Palaemon carinicauda | reverse complement strand
GTTATTTAAGTGGAAGGAGGGTCAATATTTAGATTCAAGGGCACGAGTCTGAAGAAATGGATATGGAATTGGGTATGCCACAGGGGGGGGGGGGTGTCATGTCCAACTCTATTTAATGTTCTTATGGATCGAATTGCAAGGCACACTTTTCCTGACGGCACGGAAGTTGTAATATATGCTGATGACATAATGACCCAGTGCACAAATAAGTTTGTTATGAAAGAGGCTTTAGCTGAACTATAGAATTTATGCTTACGCATGGGGTTAGTTATTATGAGATTAAAAGTAAAATTCAATCACGTTCTCCAATTAGAAATGAGATATCATTTAACGGAAAGCAGTTGGAAATGGTAGGAAGTAATAAATATCTTGGAATATAAATTGACTTTCAAAAAAGTATGGATGAGGTCAATTATGTTAGAAATATTTGTGTGACAATATTGAGATCATTGCAGGTATTGGCTAACCGAGGCAAAGGTGCTGGTATACCTATATTGAGAATGTTGTACAAAAGCACAGTTTGTTCAATTATTGATTATGCAGACCTAGTGGTAATTTGCTAATCGGAAAAAGAATTAGAAAAGTTGGATATAATACAAAATAAAGCAATGCGCATAATACTAGGCTGTACCATGAGCAATCCTAACGAGATCATGGTAATGGAGTTGAATCTTCCAAGTATCTCTAAGATAGTTCAAGAAATGGTTTGTGCAGCAGTTCAAAGTATAATGAGTGGGGATGAGATTTTCAAAGAGGCCTTTGATATAATGTCTTGTAACTATAGATTCTCGAATACACCTATTTGTCATTTGAGAAAGCTATATTGAATTCTTATAATAGGACGTAATTAAATACTGTGTTCAAATGTAAAGAGTAATATGCCCAAAGCCATGGTTATGTTGTAGGTTAAATAGATGTATATGTAAGTTAAACTATGAATGAAGCGAGTGTCAAACATTCGAGTTAAGACACTTTCATAGTAAATTAGATATGTTACCTAAGTGTAATAACATTCTTTAGTATTGTGATGGATATGAATATGGTAATAAAGTTGGTTGCTGGGTAATTGTAAGTGGATATTATGAAAATGATCTCATTGTCGATGAAATGTTGTCTAAAAGGATTGAAGATGAAACATCATCTACGGTAGCAGAGTTACATGCTATACACGATGGTCACAGAATGGTTGTTGATACAATGAAAGATATGTTTGTATTTGTTGATTCCCAGAGTGCCTTGCTAGCTTTAGATAGCAAAACACCAATAAGTAGCGAGGTGGTTGCTCTCTGTAAAGGGTTGGTTTGTCGACTTCATGAGAAAGGAAAAACTGTAAAGTTCTTTTGGGCTCCCTCTCATATTGGTATTCTATTAAATGAAGTTGCTTAAAATCTGGCTAAGAAAGCCACGCGAAAACCCTGCTATGGCATAGAAAGCTCTATGAGTCTTAATGGAATAAAAAGAGGAATGCAAATGAAACGAGAAGCTTGGGGAACAGAAAGGCTCTATAGATTTTGGAAGAGGGTAGCTTAAGTATGAGTCATTATTTGTATGTTAATGAAAATACTCATGTCACCTATGGTAAGGACCTTTCGAAAGTTAATACTTTTGTTATGAGAATAAGGTTGTGCTATAATTATTGTTCGCAATACATTGATGGTGATAAAGGAAAAAGAAATAAATGAGTGTTAGTTACCCCCTCAAAATAAGGGTAGGGACAATTTGTCAAGTAGTTAGAGAATGTGGTGCATTATACCGCTCAGTTTAATTTTCTTTTAAAAGATATCAATTTTGTTATAGTATATTATCAACTTTTCGTTTGTATAAAGTCTGATCTATAGTTTGACAAGAATATAACTGATTTGTTGAATACTTGGTAAATATAATTTTTATATAGTGTAACATTTTCTCTTCTATAAATTAGTTTTTTTTTTATTTAAAGAATTAGTTTTTTGTTACAATTTTTATTGCCTGTATTCTGCTAATTTTTTTTTTGGTGGATGTAGCAGCATGCTACTACATTCCATTTGATGTTTATCAATAAATGTTTTGAGTTTGAATTAGAATTTGAATATGGATTCTTCTCCAGGTTAGCTAATGTATTGATGCTTCCTAAAGTCTATAAAAATAAAACAATAATGCAACTTGTAAAGTAGACTTTGGACACCTATTAAGAAAATTTTATATTAAAATAAGATAGACATAAGTCATATTTTATTTATGTTTTACATGTTTAGTTTTAACTCGAATGGCTCTATACACCTTGGAAAATAAAGAAATATAAGGAAAAAAGATGAGACAAGAAAAATATATATTCAGAAGCATAACTGAGATATGATTCTTGATATAGATTTATATTTTCATGACAGAGATTTTCCTAAAGTAGCCAACTAATAAGTTGAATTCTGAGATTGTTTGGCTGATCACCACTGAAATAGGTTGATCGTTGTTCTTACTTTATCTTATTTTCTAAAATATCTTTGTATGTAACAACTTTTTATTCAACATCAAAACAAAGATAAATTTTACCTCATCAGCTGTTTCAGTTCCAGTCTAGATGCTGTTCCGCTCATTGTTGCAGCCGTTGTCAGTGTTGTCATAATTAATATGGCTGATCATAGGCGTTGGGGTGGTTTTCATTCACCAGTTAGGTGGGAGAAATATTTCCGGCGTTGTGTTGAAGATAGGTTTCTCCTGCTGATCAGTAGGGTCTACAGAATTCTCAGCCTCCTGATGACGGGGGCACTAGGTATCTGATTATTCGTTGGAGCAATTTTTTATGCTTTACTATTTTACAACGCAAAATTTTTAGAAGCCAACCTCTTCACTATGTTGACCTTACAAGAATAAAAAAAAAAAAATTGCTCTATAGAGTAAATTATTATTAAATTTTAAAAATAATTCCGCACGACCCGTAGAAATAAATGATTTCCCATTGTTCAAAGATTTTGCCGAATTTTATCCTTAATCCTAATTTGTCAATCTCTTTTGGATTCTAGGATGGACCCTTTCCTGAATATAAACATTTTCATGGTAAATTTCCCAGAGTAGCGGTAACAAGTGGCTAAAGGATCCTTTAAACAAATAATTTAAAGGGTGTTGCATATCTATCTAAAATGATATTAATATTATTATTATTATTATTATTATTATTATTATTATTATTATTATTATTATTAAGTCAGTTGAAGTCCACGGTACAGAGGCTATGGCAATACCGAAGACTAGAGAACTAGGGTTTGATTTTGGAGTGTCCTTCTCTAGAAGGATGTGCTTACATAACTAAAGAGTCCCTTCTACCATTATCAACAATTACTGAACAATTACAGTGTAGTAACCACTTGGGTAAAGAAGAATTTTTTGGCAACCTCAATGTTGTCAGGTGTATGAGGGCAGAGGAGAATATGTGAGGGCTAGGCCAGACTCTTTGGTGTGTGTGTGTGTGTGTGGGCTAAGGGAAAATAAACCGTAACCGGAGAAAAGAACCCATTGTAGTACTGTCTGGCCGGTCAAAGGACTTCGTAATTCTCTAGCAGTATTATCTAAACGGGTGACTATTGCCCTGGCCTCAGCCAACATACTGAATTTGGGTGATATTCTTAAGGACAAGCTAGGATGAGTGAGCCGTCTGAGTATAAAAATTTTCATGCATTCTGTACGTTCATCGGAAACATATAGACAAAATTTAGTCCTAAACACTCTTTTTGGAGAAATGTTCTGGCATATTCAAAGGTAATAAAGAAAAGAAGCAATTGTAAATTATTAATATATTTTGACACTCAGATTACGAACTCCATACCGTTTTAGGTCCCACCTTAATGGTATAACTGCCGCTATCTATTCAACCCTAGTGGTATTCATTTTTGACTCATAACAGCTGGTATGAATATTGCAATCATGATTGACTTTGAAGAGAGAGAAATTATGCATTATCCTATGCTCAGGTAATAAAAATTACAAGTATGGGCAATACGATATTCTTTGGACAGTTTTTGACATGATATATACAATTTTGTGGTTAAATTTGACTGCGAATATCATTAAGAAATAGGACATATGTTTGATCTTACTCTTTCTCAAGCTATTGATCGAAAAAAGGTATTATATGAAGATAGGTCTATCTGAATTGATTAAAAGGGTTTATTATTTCTGTAAAAGATACAGTAAGTTCCAAATCTAAAGCTTTGTTTTGAATGATCGATCATTCTGAAACAGAAATTGTATTCCTACCGTCGGGAACTGCATAGTAGATTACCCAACACTCACACTCGAATAAGAGAGTATTTTGGGGGATATTTTCTGTCTCGTAGAATCTATGAAGAATTTGATGTGATATTAACCATATCCAGGACCGTCACGCAGCGTTATAACAGAGAGAATGGCTGATGAACTTCTAAATAACGTCAATAACGTTTTTTTTTTTTTTTTTTTTTTTTAGTTACCCTCACTCCTGAAACTACATAAGGATTATGAAAACATTCTAAGTAGGACCTCGATTCGTTTTATATTTTCTACTAGTATTTCACAATGAGAGAGAGAGAGAGAGAGAGAGAGAGAGAGAGAGAGAGAGAGAGAGAGAGAGAGAGAGAGAGAGAGAGAGAGAGAGAGAGAGAGAGAGAGGTGGGTGGCCGTACAAAATTTAGTATGCCCTATGAAAAACTTGTAATAAATGGCCTCGACGAACTTATTCCCATCCAATGGAGTCATTTGTAAAATAAATGTTTTTTTTTCTTTTCTTTTTTACGAATAAACATCCTCTCCTGAGTAACAATGAAAAAATAACCGTAAAATATCATCAAATCATTCATATATTAAGACCATGAAATTCCCCTTGAAATATGAAAACACACTTTCCTCCATGCCGCCAGGAACATAAAGCGTAAACCATACCATTAAAATTGGATCCCTCAAACTCATCTTAAAATTTTGGGAAGTGAAGAAATAGCTGTTTATTTTCCGTTCCTTGGGGTTCTGGGATTGTCTCCTCATGACAGAGATGCTGAGAGTTTCAAACACTTGTCTCTCTCGAGTAAGCAAGGTTTGTTGGTTTAGGTCAAAAACAATATTCTAAGGTTTCTTCTCTTGTTTATAGAAGAAAACTGTACCTCACATTTTGTTATTTTCATCCTAAGTAAATCATTTGTGAGATTTTGGTTGCTCTGCGTAATATGATTCAATTGTTTTCATATAAGTCTGATTGTATCAGAATAGTAGTTTATATTTATAAATTAAGAATTATATTTATATGTTTTCAGTTACATTTTTATAATCAGTAATATAAAGGCAGAGAGGAATAGGCAAACAAATTTTTTTATTATATTACAATTTAAAGTATAAAGAAGCTGTCAGAGAGAGAGTTTATACTAATAAGCACTAACACTATATCTTAGGCAAATATAAATATAAAAAGTTCACGTTGAACTATATATTCGATGACAATAGTTTAAACAGGAAACACATCAGTAGAAATTAATACTTAACAATCAGCAAATAAATATCACCAGCCATATAATGACTGGTATTTGAGTCAGAAATTACAGAATACAAAACATACAAAATGATATCGTGAGAAACAAACGAATTTTTTTTATTTCTGTATTTATGGTAAAAAAAAAAATTGTTTTTTTTTTCGTGTGTGTGTGTGTTTGCTGTGGTTGCATAATCACCATTTGTAAGTTACTGTGATGTATTACCTTTCTTAAATTTTAGTTATTTTACTTATTCCATTTTCATCATTCACTTTATACAAATATCATACTGTTTTTCCTTTTTTTAATGTATAATTAATTCTTCTCTTTTTCCTTATTATATGTAAAATTTAAAAACAATTTGAGAAAAAATTCTCAGTAATAAAAATTTCTATATATTCATATTATTATCTATTTTTTTTTTTTTTTTTTTTTTTTGCCCATGAATCATTCAATTCACGTGATTGCCCCGTTCCAGGTTCATACCGGTTGTTTTTTACATTCAGGACAATCACAGACTACCCCAACTGCTAAGGAAGGTCAAGTAGCCCCTACGGACTTTTCCCAGGATTAGGTCCTAGAGGGTTAGGCACAATCTCGTAGGTAATTGTGATATTATTATTAGATTTCCTTTATATTGATAAGTAAGGCATTTAAGAATATTTAATGTTTTTTTCTGGAAATATTACAAAAATAAACAATCTACTGCCTAACTCCAATCATGTTAGTGTAGATATTATTATTATTATTATTATTACTATCCAAGCTACAACCCTAGTTGGAAAAGCAAGATGCTATAAGCCCAGGGGCTCCAACAGGGAAAAATAGCCCAGTGAGGAAAGGAAATAAGGAAATAAATAAATGAAGAGAACAAATTAACAATAAATCATTCTAAAACAAGTAACAACGTCAAAACAGACATGTCATATATAAACTATTAACAACATCAAAAACAAATATGTCATAAATAAACTATAAAAAGACTCATGTCCGCCTGGTCAACAAAAAAGCATTTGCTCCAACTTTGAACTTTTGAAGTTCTACTGATTCAACCACCCGATTAGGAAGATCATTCCACAACTTGGTAACAGCTGGAATAAAACTTCTAGAATACTGCGTAGTATTGAGTCTCGTGATGAAGAAGGCCTGGCTATTAGAATTAACTGCCTGCCTAGTATTACGAACAGGATAGAATTGTCCAGGGAGATCTGAATGTAAAGGATGGTCAGAATTATGAAAAATCTTATGCAACATGCATAATGAACTAATTGAACGACGGTGCCAGAGATTAATATCTAGATCAGGAATAAGAAATTTAATCGACCGTAAGTTTCTGTCCAACAAATTAAGATGAGAATCAGCAGCTGAAGACCAGACAGGAGAACAATACTCAAAACAAGGTAGAATGAAAGAATTAAAACACTTCTTCAGAATAGATTGATCACCGAAAATCTTGAAAGACTTTCTCAATAAGCCAATTTTTTGTGCAATTGAAGAAGACACAGACCTTATATGTTTCTC
Source organism: Palaemon carinicauda (assembly GCF_036898095.1). NCBI lineage: Eukaryota > Metazoa > Arthropoda > Malacostraca > Decapoda > Palaemonidae > Palaemon > Palaemon carinicauda. The sequence continues at coordinate 52,828,809 of NC_090747.1, read as the reverse complement.
AAAAGTAAATTTACTGTCGAGAATCACACCTAAAATTTTGAAAGAGTCATACATATTTAAAGAAACATTATCAATACTGAGATCCGGATGTTGAGGAGCCACCGTCCTTGACCTACTTACAATCATACTTTGAGTTTTGTCAGGATTCAACTTCATACCCCATAATTTGCACCATGCACTAATTCTAGCTAAGTCTCTATTAAGGGATTCACCAACCCTAGATCTACATTCAGGGGATGGAATTGATGCAAAGAGAGTAGCATCATCTGCATATGCAACAAGCTTGTTTTCAAGGCCAAACCACATGTCATGTGTATATAGTATGAAAAGTAATGGGCCAAGAACACTACCCTGTGGAACACCGGATATCACATTCCTATAATCACTATGGTGCCCATCAACAACAACTCTTTGAGATCTATTACTTAAAAAATCAATAATAATGCTAAGAAACGACCCACCCACTCCCAACTGTTTCAGTTTGAAAACAAGGGCCTCATGATTAACACGGTCAAAGGCAGCACTAAAATCAAGGCCAATCATACGACCTTGTAATGGTTTTCCATCTGTTATGCTTGTCGGTTAACGTAAAGCACACCAATGTCCATATAAAAAGGCACACATAAAAGGTATAAAAACGGTATAATGTGTAAACTGGTTTTCTTGCGCTTCTACAAGTTAGTTAAATTAAGCGAAACAAGTCATGACTTCGAATCGACCCAATGACCTCAATTTTGAAAGGAGAACAACAAAATTTGTAGTGTTCCTACGATGATATAGGAGAAAACAAACCAGGCATGTTTTAAAGAATAAACAGACAATTTCCAAGGAACCTTTTTTTTTTTTGGTGACATCCACTCAATTTGTCTACGGAAAAATATATTTATTTCATCAAACTGACAAGACATTGACATATATTCTATGTTAGGTTTTCATTGAATTTCATAGTTTTGATGCTTAACCTATTCCTAATGACATTTTGCAATATTTCAGTTAAGTTATCACCTACCTTGAACTCCAGAAAGTCGGTTTTACTGATACAATAATTCATATGGGTTTTCAAACAGGGTTAGTATTATAATCATAAATGAATTTGCTCTGGTCAGTGAATATAATTACATATGTCTGATAGAACCTAGATTTTTCGAAAATTTAATCGTTTTAAGGATGAGCGATAACGATTTCACGTGCAATTATGTGAAGAAAAAATCTGTTAAAAAAAAAAAAAAAAAAAAAAGTATGAAAAATAATTTAATCTTCATAACAATAAAATGAAAATAAAATTTCTCTCATTATATCTAGTGTCCACAAAATCGGTAATTCGATCAGAAATGTAGATACCTAACTAGAATTCCAGAGAGAATGTTTACCTTATTTCAGTAAAGTTAATTAAATGTTGAAACCTTTTTGTTATTTTAGGCGCAGACGCAATAGCATCTTATTCTCATGAAATAAATTATATTGATATCATTTTCAAGATAATAAGCGGTCTGCTATGATAATCCGGAGACTTTGAGGCTTATTGGTTATTCATTATTTAAACATTGATCTTATTTGACAAGTTAAGGACAGATATATCTACATACGACTAAACGTCACAACGAAATAAAATGAAAGCAATTTGTCTTATGTATGTTCAAGAAAGTAATGGCTTATCCACAAAATTTAACCGAATCAAATTCAAGAGACATTTTCGACAAATCTATCAGATGTTGGAGGAATGTGGAACATTAATTTACAATGACATTTCATCCCTATTTCAATATAGATTTAAATTTGGAACAGCGAAATTTGTATTGGCACTTGTTTCAGCTTCGATAATGAGATTATCGTGAATGTCTGATAAAGTATTTGCATATTGACTTTGAAACACCATATTACATTTACATGGCTACCATAGACCTTTGGAGGAATAAATAATTCGCTTCACTCTTAATATTATCTTTAATAATTTTAGGTTTAATTTATCCTATTTTTTTTCTAATTTGAAGAGTTTTATTTAAGTTTAATTGCAAGGGTATGAAAATGCCTGTTTTGAAAATTTTTCATTGTATTTTCCAGAAGAGCTCCAACATTCAGATGGCAAGGATGGGAAGCATAAGATTGTCATATAAATTTATTATTATTATTATTATTATTATTATTATTATTATTATTATTATTATTATTATTATTATTATTATTATTATTATTATTATTATTATTATTATTATTATTATATTTTTCGTCAATCAAATTCTTCAATGGATTGTAGTTTACAATGAGCTACCTTAGAACCTCATAACTTTTCTCACTATCTGAACTTTTTCCAGTAGCAATCTCTCCTGCCTAAGGTATGAAACTCTGTCGGTTCCTGATCTCTTCAGCTTCGTTTTCAATACGTAGGTATAGTCCCGAGTGCTCCTATATTTATTGGAACTAACAGCCCCCCGCCCTTGCATATTCCACAACCTTCTCAAAACATTTGCAGGCCTTAATACCTATGCATTTTCTCCCCAACCCCTTTACGTTATCCCCTTAAATCCCATGGCACTGCGACATCTATGATTGACATTGGATCAATATGTTTGTATCACCATATCCGTCCACATACTGTAGTCATAGAGTGACTTATTCGGGTAATTTTTTACCACGGCTTGAAGTATATGTTCGTACCATTTGATGCTGCTTGGTATTTAGTATTTTGCTCAAAACTTCAAGTGGAGAACAATAGCCACTTTGTCTTGTCGTTTCTTGGGATGATTCTGAACTATTAATGAACATTTAATAGCGACGTCGTAGCCATTCCCAACTTTTATCCTCCTTTTGTACGGAGAAAAAAATTTCTGATTGCGATATCAAAGCTTAAAATAATGTTTTGCAAACACGCACTACTTTTAAATTCTTCGTTATTGACCTTATTTCACATGCATAAGAAAACTATATTTTCATAACTGAATTACTCAATTATATTATATTAATAAACACCATGAAAATCCCCTATGGCTAACAGGATTATTGTGAATGAAAATTTTGGATGTTACAGAAAGTATGTGAAAATCTGCGAAATTTGTAATTGTCATTATGGGAAGAACTTTGGGAATGGAAGATTTGATTTATTATGAAAGATCAACATCATTTTAACTAAGACCTCCATTTGAAGTAGCAAAATTAATATTGACAACTTAGATAATGAGATTGTCCTGAATAATCAATATCCATTTACATAAGCAATTTGAGACAGGTCATTAAAATAACATGGCAGTAGTGTGCTTTTGAACAATTTATTCATTACAGCATTTTTTATTATAATTTTCTATCATATCTTTTCCTTTATTTCTTTGAACTAAATAGGATATCTCTCCTGGCAGAGTCAATCGGTCTTTTTTTTTTTTTATTCATATGTGCCGTATTAAATACTTATTCATATCTTGTTTCGTAGGAACCGGGGGAGGGGGGGGGGGGGTTGGACGAAGTTCTGGGAGGAAAACCTCTGGGTACGATACAAGGAGCTGGGTGTAGACATCCATGGTTGTGCTTATGTGGAAAGCAGGGTCGGATACGTAGGTTAGAAAGGCGTCGAGGAGTAAAAATCCATGGTGACTAACAATCGGGGAGCTATATCGATCCGGAGGTGGAAAGGTGACAGGAAATCCGTATCAAGGATTGGTAATGTGACATCAGTAAAAAGAAACTTCCAAATATATTTGGAGCCTTTGAACGATTATGTGATGGTTTCATAAACTTTGGTGGTTATTCCAGATCTGTTGGCAGCTAGCAGGCAAATGTCGAAAAATTAGACAGATTAAGTAGTGTTCTGAAGAGTGCCATTAGCAGAAGAAAACGGCAAGTAACAGTGTCTATAAAATAGCGCACGCCTGTACTATTGTCATCTAGAAAGAAAAGGCCTTACTTAAATTTTTTTGGCCACTGACCAGTATTTGCATATTTCTTCGCAGCAGCCCCGAATTTAGAGCAGTAGTAGTATAACTGCATCCAATGGGGATCAGGAAGTTTCTGGGGAGGTCATTGGTTGGGGTATAAGCGAGGGCTTTAGCGCCGCTCCAGTATGTCAGGGGGTTGGCACCTGTGTCCTAAGGCTTTCACGTTTGCTTTGGTCGATGTTGAATAGGTGTCCACTTAGTCGGGATGCGTTGATGGAAGGCTTTAAAGTAGTGAAGTGGGTGTCGCAAGGTCATCAATTTTGGTCATCAGGTTCCCTCATGGACAAAATATCGACACGGGATACCAGCATGTACAGTTTCGTATAGGCACCGTACCAAAAGGGCATGAAATTGTAGGCAAGTGATACTGGTAATTTCCTTGAGGGCGAGCAAAGAGTTTTAGTCCACAGACGGTTTTTCAGAAAACTGAAAAAGTCTTGCAATGTAGGCGTGGCTGGTGATCGCGTGTACTGGTCCAAGCGGTAAGCTTCTACACCGTCATACATTATTTGGGGCTTTCCTTGCTCGCACAGCCATTGCCAGGCTAGTATTCATGGAGATCGCCACGAGAACGTAACCTGATTTGGTATTTGACTGAGTGAAGCCCTTGATGCAAAACTGGAATTAAACACTATGGAACTAAAAGAACGTTTCACCGCTGGCAAAGGACTGTAATTTCAGGAGTGTGGGGTTGACAGTAGAGTCAGTGTCTGACAGCAACATTACCAAACAGTAAGACATAGTAGTGCAGGGAAAAACAGAGAAGGAGCTCATCACTCTGGTGGTCACCAATCTGTAGATGGACAAGTTGGGTTAGGAATGTCAAACATGCAGCTCTTGGGCTGCATTTGCCCCCGACCCATCACCATACTTTTGGCCTGCCAGTGTCTGAAGCTATGCTGTTCAGAAATACATTTAGAAATGGAATTAACTATAAATGCATATATATATATATATATATATGTGTGTATATATATATATATATATATAAATATATATATATATATATATATATGTATATATATATATTTATATATATATATATATATATTTTATATATATATATATATATATATGTATATATATATATATATATACTGTATGTAAATATACATACATATATACTGTATGTATATATATATATATATATATGTGTGTGTGTGTATATATATATATATATATATATTTTTTTTTTTTGTATATATATATATATATATATACATATATATATACATATATATATATATATATATATATTTATATATATAGATATATGTATAAATATATATATATATTATATATATATATTTATACATATATCTATATATATAAATATATATATATATATATATATATATTTATACATATATCTATATATATATATATATATATACTGTATGTATATATATATATATATATATATATTGTTATGTTAAAGTAGGTTATTTAATTGTTTATAAATAAATTCGGTCTTCGGCAGGAGTAAAAGTTAACTGCCCTTTTCATAAGAGTTCGGTGATAACCTTCGCTCCTCCTCGTCGTTAATTAGTGAATTGCCATTAACTCTTTTGTTTATTTTTCTTTCCGAGTGTTTGGTGTTTAGTGAGAGCCGTGGACGAGACTACTGCTGCCTGGAATGTTCAGTTCGGACCGTGCATTGATCCCAGACGTATATCCTAATTCAGCAGCCATTGGTAGACGCCTCTTTTATTCCCTCATAAGGAATTGTGCCTTTGGAGGATTATTTCGCTGGTGTCTTTGAGCCACCCGCGGTAAATTGTACACTTCTTTGGATCACGGACTACGTATGCAGGGGTTTTGTCACCTGCGATAGCCACCTCGCTTGTTACGTCCTGCAGGTGTATGTGTCACTTGCGACCTTCGCTTGACGTTGTTTTCCCCGCCTGAGGATTCTGCGGGAAGACGGTGCCGTCGTTCCGTCCCGGCACTGTTGGAGGTACTATTTCCGTGATCCAAGAGCGTCATCACATCAGTTACGCTGCTCGTCTGTGGACCAAGGGTCCGTGAGGAGGAACGTAGGGAGGCCTTAGCCAGGTAAAGTTACGATTTTTTTATTAGCGTTACGGATATGCCCAGTCCGTTTTCCTGGTGTTAATGATACTCCCTCTGATGCTGATGATCGTTCGTCCCCTATCTGTCATCTAATCCATGTATGGATAGGTACAGTTATAAGTATTTCCACGGATAGGTAATACAGTGTTGAGATATGTACATATATCTCTAAATTATGACTCAGCATAATTCTTTTATGTGAATGTATAAGTATTTATGCCTTTAACTTAATGTGGTATGTGTATTTGTGTGCTGCCTTGTGTTATGTTTTATAATTGGGTATTTGGTTTAGCCTTTAATGTTTGTGTGTGTAGGTAGGTAATTTTAAGGTTTTTCTGCCTTTTCATTTCTCCTGTCTTCCTTATTCCTATATGTTTAGTAATAGGGTAGTGGTTTCTTGATATTTGTGGGCCCGGCTTAATATATGAGCCATACTTTTGATCTGTTTAGTTTTTCTTTGTTAGGGTTAGGATTATTAGATATAGGTCAACCTTGTGTATTTAGAGGACTCTGTATAGCCTATTAGTCCTCCAAGACATTTTTGTTTACTCATTGTTGTTTGTCTTAGGAGCTTTTTGTGACTCCTGGTGCAAGGTTGAATTTATTTAAGTGTATTGTAATAAATATTGTTAGATTTTTCCAGTGTTTTTGTTCTGTCTTCCCTCAGTTCACCGTGTTACATAAATAATGTACTGCCTACGATTCCTTTAAAAAATCAAAGTTTAAATAACCAGAACTACGGCCTACACGGGTCGTAACAAGTTGGCGACCGTGACAGGATCGTACGCAGGTGTACTCGGTGTTTGGGGGAGCAGTTCAGCTCTGGATTGATGTGACAGTATTTATTGTTGATATTTGATTTTTGGTTTAGTTGCTCTCCTTCCCCATAGGATATTATTTTCATTAAAATGAAGGACTTTACTTTTGACCCGTCGGAATTCTTGGGTTCGGCTGACTGTTTAAAATATTTAGGAGTTTTGACAAGGGCTTATTTGGTACAGTGTGCCCGGTGGTTGGGGATCCCTCATAAGTCCTCTGACACTCGGGCCAATTTGTTAAAACTGGTTAAGGAAAAAAGTGTCCCAAGATTTGGCTGAGGGTAATGAGGCAGCTAGCGGCCTAGCTAGTGATTTTGAGAGTGGCACTGATTTTGGGCCGGACCAAGAAGGATCCATAGTCGATGATGTGAGCATAAATCCTGGTTTGTCCCTGTTCGCTGTTTCCCCTGCAGTAAAGGTTATGTATGAAGGTCCGGCCAATTTTCCTACTCCGGCCAGGGCTGTTGAAAATGTTAATATTCCAACTAACCCCTTTTTAGCTGAGGGGGCTGTTCCCAACCATGTAACACCTTCTGCTCATGTAAGGGGGCAGGAGGAGTTCCATGTAATTTGTAAGAGAATTGAGTTATTGAAGCTGCAGTTTGAGGAGAACGAGAGGGCCCGCAAACATGAGATTGAGTTGCTCAAGCTTAACCTTGAGTTGGCCAAGGTGCAAGGGTCCCCTAATCATGTTAGTTCACCCAATAGCTCATCATCAGACAAATTTAATATTTCGGGTACACTAAAGTTAATTCCAGTTTTTGATGAGGGGAGCGTACCAGAATTTTTTAAAGCTTTTGAGAGGGTTGCTACCCGGTTCTCTTGGCCCACAGAAATGTGGACGGTACTCATACAGTGTAGATTGACGGGCAAAGCAATCCGGGTGTATAATGCATTGGAAGAGGGCCTTGCCAGAGATTATGATAAAGTAAAGGCTTTGGTTCTCAGGGCCTATGATTTGGTCCCTGAATCCTATCGCCAGAGATTCCGAACCACTGGCAAGCCCAATTCTATGTCTTATGTTGAGTACGCTCGTCTCAAGGAGGAGCAGTTTGACAACTGGCTGAAAAGTCGTCAAGTTGCTTCCTTCTCTTCCTTGAGGGAACTGATGGTACTGGAGGAGTTTAAGAAGGTGTGTAGTAAAGAATTAAGGGTTCATCTGGAGGACACTAAAATTTTAACTTTGTCAAAGGCAGCTCAGGTAGCTGATGAGTTTGTCCTGACCCATCGGGCTGGGTCAGGTAACTTCTCGTCCTCATACCCTAATAATAATAGTAATTTGTTTTCTAAGTCGAATAATCCCTTTAAAAACCAATCTAGTACCCCAAATAGAAGCATGAGTAATCATGTTGGTAGTGGCTTCAGAAAGGACTTGAGTGGTGGGCACACTCTGGTTTTTTCTAACCGTGGCAATTCGGGTAAAACTAATCAAATTAGAGGTAATTGCTTTTGGTGTAACAAGCCAGGGCATCGACAAGCTGAATGTAGAGCCAGGAGCCGTTACCTCCAAAAGAATCAAAATAAGAGTCAAAATAATGTTAATCAGACTACGCCAATCTCACTAATTTCAAATAATTCTATTTCAGAGAGTAAGAATGGTAAAACTGTTGATCCCCAGGTTAGTAGTGAACCAGATGTAGATAAAGTAAAACCTGTATTGTGTGAGTCCACTGGTAATTTATGACCATTTAACAAATATGTCTACCCAGGAAAATTGAAATGTGAGACCTCTACACTTTATGTTAAATTCTTGAGGGACACAGGCTCCGCTAGATCTTTGGTGTTGGCAGGGTCCTTGTCTAACTTAGTTCCCTATACTGGAGAATATGTGGTCCTGGGAGGATTTCCCGATACAGTGGTATCTGCTCCTTTAGTAAGGGTGGAGCTGTCCTTCCCAGGGTATCATAAGGTTACTGAGCTGGCGGTAGTTGAGAGCCTGCCGATACCAGGAATAGACGGAATCCTTGGGAATGATATGTTGAGTGCAGAGGTGCAGGAATTATTTCCTATTGTTTCGGTCATGGCTTGCCCAGTGGCAATAACTACTCGAGCCTCTGCTAAGCGTGCAGCAGAAGCTGATAATGATGACTAGCCCGGGCTAGTAGAAGGTAGTAGTAGTAGCAGTAGTTCTAGTTTTGGAGTTTTTAAATTATTGAAATCCGATTGTGACCGTCTCTCTTTCATACAGGCTCAAAAAGATGAATTTTCATTTGAGTTAGGTAATACTGACGATTTGACCAGGCCCAGGTTTGTGGTTTTGAAAGGATTGTTGTATAGGGTCAGTCGTCCCCCAACTCATCAACTAAATGTGACTAATTGTTTAAGACAAATTGTCGTACCTACCAAGTTTAGGGAGGCTGTGTTAAGCCTTGCACATGAGGACTCCTTTTCTGGCCACTTAGGCTTAAGTAAAACTTTTTGTAGGTTGAGTAAATGTTTTTGGTGGCCAGGAATGAAGTCTTCGGTGAAGAAATTTGTAAGAACTTGTGAAGTGTGTCAGGTGATGGGTAAACCCAATCAACCTATTCCCAAAGCTCCTCTTAACCCAATTCCTTCAATTGGAGAACCCTTTGCAGAATTGGTAATTGATGTGGTAGGACCTCTGCCTAGGACGAAGTTAGGGTTTACGCATCTCCTGACCATAATGGATAGAGCATCACGTTTTCCTGAGGCCTTTCCAATGAAGAAAATAACCTCAAAAGCTGTGTTTGACAAATTAGTGGAGTTTTTCTCCAGGTATGGACTGCCTCGTAAAATTCAGTCAGATTGCGGCTCGAATTTTACAAGCAGGGTATTTAAGAGTAAGTGTGCTGAACTGGCCATTCAGCACATTACCAGTGTACCCTACCATCCTGAGAGTCAGGGTGTGGTGGAAATATTTCACCAGACCCTTAAGTGTATATTAAAAAAATATTGTTATGAGCAAGGAGAGGATTGGGATAAAGGGCTTCCCTTTGCTCTCTTTGCCTTAAGGAATTTTCCCAATTCTTCTACTGGCATTGCTCCCTTTGAATTAATATTTGGGCACAAGGTTCGAGGACCTTTGGAAATCTTCCATGAATTGCTCGAAGTAAATCAGAGAGGAGAGCGTACGGTGGGAGAAGTTGTTAGTGAACTTAAGTCCAAGTTAGCCGTAGCTTGGAAGTATGCCAAAGATAATTTGTCTGCTTCCCAAGCTACAATGAAAACCAAATTTGATCAGAAGTGTAAGGTACGCTCATTTGAGTCCGGGGACTTAGTATTAGTTTTAAGCACAGATCCAGACAACTTCCTTGAACCCAGGTACAAGGGCCCCTGGAAGGTGTCGAGAAAGTTGTCCGAGGTCAATTATGAAGTTGAAGCCCCTGGAACTAGTCGTAAATGTAAAATTTTCCACATAAACAGGTTGAAATCTTACTCTTCTGATAGACGGGATCCGTTGGCCATTGTTTTTGAGCCAGTTATGAGTGTTTTTGCACCTGTTGAGGAAAACTTGGAAGATGTTTTGGACCAGGTGCCTTCAGATGCTCTAGGTAATAACTTGCAAAATTTAGGTGTATTAAACGAGGAGTTAGAGCATCTGGAGGCACCTCAGAAACAAGATATACTAAACCTAATTATGGAATTTTCTGACTTGTTTCAGGACTCTCCAGGAAGGACGAGGTTGCTCCAGCATGATGTTGATGTTGGGGACGCTTCTCCGGTTAAGCAAAGCCCGTATCGCCTCAGTCCAGAGAAGCGTGCCATTGTTGAAGACGAAATTAAATACATGCTGGAGCACAATCTCATACAACCATCAGTAAGTCCATGGAGTTCCCCTATAGTCTTAGTGAAGAAGCCTGATGGTAAATATCGTATGTGTGTTGACTATATGAGGATAAACTCGGTTACTAAAAATGATTCCTTTCCTCTTCCCCGTATTGAGGATTGTCTGGACCTGATAGGTCCTGCTAGGTTTATTACAAAATTGGATCTGTTAAAGGGATATTGGCAGGTCCCCCTATCAGGCCGTGCCCGTGAAATTTCAGCATTTGTGACGCCCTCAGGGCTTTACGAGTGCAAAGTAATGCCCTTTGGGATGAAGAACGCTGCCTGTACTTTCCAGCGTCTGATGAACAGGGTAATTTGTGGCCTGGAAGGTACAGAAATATATATAGATGACTTGTTGGTACACAGCAACGACTGGCGGACCCACCTGGTAAGATTAAGAAAAGTTTTTGAGGCACTTAGGGGCGCCGGTCTTGTTGTGAATCTGGGTAAATGTAACTTTGGGAAAGCTAAGGTTAGTTATTTGGGTCACGAGATTGGCTTGGGTAAAGTTGCTCCTAAGCAAGCCAATCTCGAGGCCATAGCTGCTTTGAAGAGACCGTGTAATGTCAGAGAGGTTCGTAAGGTGCTGGGTATGTTGGGATATTACCGTAGGTTTGTCCGAAACTTCTCTGACCTTGCACAGCCTCTAACTAATTTATTGAAAAAAAGGCAGAAATTTATTTGGTCTTCTCGATGCGAAGAAGCATTTTTAAAACTTAAGATGTTACTCGTGTCTAATCCAATATTGGTTTCTCCCAATTTTCAGAAGCCATTCATCATAGCTGTGGATGCCAGTGACGTAGGAATTGGGGGAGTCCTCTTTCAAAGGAGTGATGATGGTGAAGTACGCCCCGTATCTTACTACAGCCGTAAGTTACTAGAGGCGGAAAGAAAGTACTCCACCATTGAAAAAGAGGCTCTGGCATTGGTGCGGACATTGGTACATTTTAAATCTTATGTAACTAACTTTTCATTCCCTATAGAAATTTGGACCGACCATAATCCGTTGGTATTCATTGAACGTATGAAGGGATCAAACCAGAGGATTCTGCGTTGGGCCCTTCAGCTACAAGAGTTCAATTTAATTATAAAACACATTAAAGGGGTGGATAATTGCATCCCGGATGCTCTCTCACGTGTCTGAATTTTGATCTCTCCCTTTGTTTTTTTTGGGACTCTCTCGATTCGCCTGGTTGCATGTGTTGAGGTTACATCCATGTTTCGAGGTATGTATATATTGAGCTCAGGTATAAGGTTTGTACTCTTGTAAATTGTTCCAGGACCTAGGTTGGTGTGGATAATTCTATATCATATTTTTTTTTCTGTGTGCCTACTAAAATTTTTTTTGACAGGTATATGATTGAATGTCTGTCCAAATGTTTGATGATGTATTTAAAACTTGCTATGTTCTTGTCCTTTTGCTTAGGTTTAAGATGTTTTTTACCTTGTGATTGGTTTATTACTGTAGATACTACGTTTAAGACTTGGTTTTGTTTTGGTTTAAGATATTTTATCTTATCAGTGGTTTGTAGTAGCTTTAGTGTTTTCCCTGAATTCTCTTTATTTTTGTGGCCCTGCATTTTCTGATGTTTTGTCCAGCCTTGTGGCTTATCATTAAAAGAAAAATTTTGCATTTAGTGAATGAAAATTATTTTTCTTGGGGGAGGAAGGTGTTATGTTAAAGTAGGTTATTTAATTGTTTATAAATAAATTCGGTCTTCGGCAGGAGTACAAGTTAACTGCCCTTTTCATAAGAGTTCGGTGATAACCTTCGCTCCTCCTCGTCGTTAATTAGTGAATTGCCATTAACTCTTTTGTTTATTTTTCTTTCCGAGTGTTTGGTGTTTAGTGAGAGCCGTGGACGAGACTACTGCTGCCTGGAATGTTCAGTTCGGACCGTGCATTGATCCCAGACGTATATCCTAATTCAGCAGCCATTGGTAGACGCCTCTTTTATTCCCTCGTAAGGAATTGTGCCTTTGGAGGATTATTTCGCTGGTGTCTTTGAGCCACCCGCGGTAAATTGTACACTTCTTTGGATCACGGACTACGTATGCAGGGGTTTTGTCACCTGCGATAGCCACCTCGCTTGTTACGTCCTGCAGGTGTATGTGTCACTTGCGACCTTCGCTTGACGTTGTTTTCCCCGCCTGAGGATTCTGCGGGAAGACGGTGCCGTCGTTCCGTCCCGGCATTGTTGGAGGTACTATTGCCGTAATCCAAGAGCGTCATCACATCAGTTACGCTGCTCGTCTGTGGACCAAGGGTCCGTGAAGAGGAACGTAGGGAGGCCTTACCCAGGTAAAGTTACGATCTTTTTATTATCGTTACGGATATGCCCAGTCCGTTTTCCTGGTGTTAATGATACTCCCTCTGATGCTGATGATCGTTCGTCCCCTATCTGTCATCTAATCCATGTATGGATAAGTACAGTTATAAGTATTTCCACGGATAGGTAATACAGTGTTGAGATATGTACATATATCTATAAATTATGACTCAGCATAATTCTTTTATGTGAATGTATAAGTATTTATGCCTTTAACTTAATGTGGTATGTGTATTTGTATGCTGCCTTGTGTTATGTTTTATAATTGGGTGTTTGGTTTAGCCTTTAATGTTTGTGTGTGTAGGTAGGTAATTTTAAGGTTTTTCTGCCTTTTCATTTCTCCTGTCTTCCTTATTCCTATATGTTTAGTAATAGGGTAGTGGTTTGTTGATATTTGTGGGCCCGGCTTAATATATGAGCCATAATTTTTATCTGTTTAGTTTTTCTTTGTTAGGGTTAGGATTATTAGATATAGGTCAACCTTGTGTATTTAGAGGACTCTGTATAGCCTATTAGTCCTCCAAGACATTTTTGTTTACTCATTGTTGTTTGTCTTAGGAGCTTTTTGTGACTCCTGGTGCAAGGTTGAATTTATTTAAGTGTATTGTAATAAATATTGTTAGATTTTTCCAGTGTTTTTGTTCTGTCTTCCCTCAGTTCACCGTGTTACATAAATAATGTACTGCCTACGATTCCTTTAAAAAATCAAAGTTTAAAGAACCAGAACTACGGCCTACACGGGTCGTAACATATATATATATATATATATATATATATATATATATATATATATATATATATATATATATATATATATATATATATATATATATATATATATATATATATATATATATATATATATATATATATATATATATATATATATATATATATATATATATATATATATATATATATATATATATATATATATATATATATATATATATATATATATATATATATATGGCCACGGGGGTATAAAAACAATTAGAATAGTGCCAACGTTATCCCTGCATGTCGTAAGAGGTGACTAAAAGGGACGGGATGAGGGGGCTGGGAACCCCCTCTCCTATATAAAAATCCTACGAGGCATCAACGAAGAGATGGAGCTGGGAGTAGATTGACTGCTCCCTGCACTCTAGTTTTGGGGTGTCTGAATGTGCGTGGATGTAGTACGATAGAGAGTAAAAGATGTGAGATTGGAAGTATGTTTAGAAGTAGAAGGATGGATGTATTGGCCTTGTGTGAGACAAATATGAAAGGAAAGAGTGAAGTGATGTTTGGTGAAATGTCTGGTAGAGTGTCTGGGATTGAAAGAGGAAGAGTGAGAGAGGGTGTGGATTTATTGCTGAGTAAATGGATGACAGGTAAAGTAGTGGAATGGAAGGAGATATCATCTAGGTTAATGTGGGTAAGGGTTAGGTTGGGTAGGGAATGTTGGCAGTTTGTCAGTGCGTATGGGCCAGGTAGTGAGAAAAGTGAAGAAGAGCGGAATGAGTTCTGGAATGAATTAACTAGGTGTGTAGAAGGACTGGGTAGAAGGAATTATGTAGTTATCACGGGTGACTTAAATGCTAGAGTGGCGCTGGAGAGGTAGAAGGTGTCATTGGGAAGTATGGTGTACCAGGTAAAAATGAGAGTGGTGAGAGACTGGTAGATATGTGTGTTGAACAAGAGATGGTAATAACTGCTAGCTTTTATAAAAAGAAAGATAAAAATAAGAATACATTGGTAAGAGTGGCAAATGGAAGAGTAGTAAAAAGGGCATTAATGGATTATGTGTTGATAATTAAAGGAATGTTTGGAAAATTGAAAAACGTGCACGTGTTTAGGGGTATGGCTAACGGTATGTCTGATCATTTTTTGGTGGAAGGAAAATTAGTTGAAGCAAAAGAGTAGGGGAATATAGTAGGTGGATGTAAAAGGGAGCTAGTGAGGGTTGAAGAGCTAATAAAACCGGGGGTAAAAAGTAAATATCAGGAAAGATTGAAAATGGCATATGACGAGGTGAGAGTAAGAGAAACTTGTAATTTAGAGGAGGAGTGGAAGTTAGTAAAAGAAAATTTTGTTGTGATTGCAAGTGATGTATGTGGCAAGAAGGTTGTTGGAGGCAGCATGAGGAAGGGCAGTGAATGGTGGAATGAAGGAGTGAAGGTAAATGTGGAAGAGAGAAAGAGGGCTTTTGAAGAATGGCTGCAGAATAATAGTACAGAGAAGTATGAAAAATATAGAGAGAAAAATGTGGAAGTAAAGCGCAAGGTACGTGAGGCAAAGAGGGCAGCTGACCTGAGGGGAGGTCAGGGATTGGGTCAGTCATATGAAAAGAATAAGAAGTTTTGGAAAGAAGTGAAGAGAGTAAGCAAGGCTGGCGCGAGAATTGAAGAGACAGTGAAAGATGGAAATGGAAGGTTGTTAAAAGGAGAGGAGGCAAGGAAAAGGTGGGCGGAATATTTTGAAAGTTTGCTGAATGTTGAGGATAATAGGGAGGCAGATATAATTGCTGTTCAAGGTGTTGAGGTGCCAGTGATGGGAGATGAGAATGAGAGAGAGATTACAATAGAGGAAGTGAGGAGAGCACTAGATGAAACGAGAGTAGGAAAAATATCGGGTATGAATGGTGTGAAAGCTAAGATGTTGAAGGAAGGGGGTGTGACTGTACTTGAATGGTTGGTGAGATTGTTTAATATGTGTATTGTGTTGTCAATGGTACCAGTAGACTGGGTTTGTGCATGTATTGTACCACTATAGAAGGGTAACGGAGATGTGCATGAGTGTTGTAATTCAAGAGGTATTAGTTTGTTGAGTGTAGTTGGAAAAGTGTATGGTAGAGTAAGGATTAGTAGGATTAAGGATAAAACAAAGAATGTAATCTTGGAAGTACTGGGTGGTTTTAGAAGAGGTAGGGGTTGTATGAATCAGATTTTTACAGTTAGGCAGATATGCGAGAAATATTTAGCAAAAGCTAAGGAGGTGTATGTTGCGTTTATGGTTCTGGAGAAAGCATATCATAGAGTTGATAGGGAAGCAGTGTGGAATGTGATGAGGTTATATGGAGTTAGTCGAAGGTTGTTGCAAGCAGTGAAAAGTTTTTACAAAGGTAGTAAAGCATGTGTTAGAGTAGGAAATGAAGTGAGTGATTGGTTCCCGGTGAGAGTGGGGCTAAGACAGGGATATGTGATGTCACCGTGGTTGTTTAACTTGCATGTTGATGGAGTGGTGAGAGAGAGGTGAATGCTCGAGGGCTTGGACGAGGATTAAAACTGGTAGGCGAGAATGATGATGAATGGGAGGTAAATCAGTTGTTGTTTGCGGATGATACTCTACTGGTAGCAGACAGAGAAGAGAAGCTTGACCGACTAGTGACAGAATTTGGAATGGTGTGTGAGAGGAGGAAGTTGAGAGTTAATGTGGGTAAGAGTATGGTTATGAGATGTACGAGAAGGGAAGGTGGTGCAAGGTTGAATGTCATGTTGAATGGAGAGTTACTTGAGGAGGTGGATTAGTTTAAGTACTTGGGGTCTGTTGTTGCAGCTAATGGTGGAGTGGAAGCAGATGTACGTCATAGAGTGAATGAAGGTTGCAAAGTGTTGGGGGCAGTTAAGGGAGTAGTAAAAAACAGAGGGTTGGGCATGAATGTAAAGAGAGTTCTATATGAGAAAGTGATTGTACCAACTGTGGTTTATGGATCGGAGTTGTGGGGAATGAAAGTGACGGAGAGACAGAAATTGAATGTGTTTGAGATGAAGTGTCTAAGGAGTATGGCTAGTGTATCTCGAGTAGATAGGGTTAGGAACGAAGTGGTGAGGGAGAGAACGGGTGTAAGAAATGAGTTAGCGGCTAGAGTGGATATGAATGTGTTGAGGTGGTTTGGCCATGTTGAGAGAATGGAAAATGGCTGTCTGCTAAAGAAGGTGATGAATGCAAGAGTTGATGGGAGAAGTACAAGAGAAAGGCCAAGGTATGGGTGGATGGATGGTGTGAAGAAAGCTCTGGGTGATAGGAGGATAGATGTGAGAGAGGCAAGAGAGCGTGCTAGAAATAGAAATGAATGGCGAGCGATTGTGACGCAGTTCCGGTAGGCCCTGCTGCTTCCTCCGGTGCCTTAGATGACCGCAGAGGTAGCAGCAGTAAGGGATTCCGCATTAAAAAGCTTCATCTGTTGTGGATAATGTGGGAGGGTGGGCTGTGGTATCCTAGAAGTACCAGCTGAACTCGATTGAGTCCCTGGTTAGGCTGGAGGAACGTAGAGAGTAGAGGTCCCCTTTTTTGTTTTGTTTCATTTGTTGATGTCGACTAACCCCCAAAATTGGGGGAAGTGCCTTTGGTATACATATATATATATATATATATATATATATATATATATATATATATATATATATATATATATATATATATATATATATTTATATGTCAATATATATATATATATATATATATATATATATATATATATATATATATATATATATATATATATATATATATATATATATATATATATATCATTGTACAATGTCATAAACTCAAAGTAATAAAACTTTATATATATATATATATATATATATATATATATATATATATATATATATATATATATATATATATATATATATATATATATATATATATATATATATATATATATATATATATATATAACGGATTTTGAGCGAAGCGAAAAATCTATTTTTGGGTGAGATGGCCATGTCGTCCTGATGGATGTTCCTTAAAGGCAGTTTCCTAGGGTATATTACAACTACGGAGATATTCCCAGAGAATTTACCTTAAGGTACCAGAATTCTAAATCTTGGAGCGAGTATCCCTCGTGAAAGGGATATCGCGACATATCAGAGGACGTATTCTAGACACGTCACATGGCAATCTACAACCTGGACAGAGATTTCGTCTCGTAGGAGGTGATTGACGAGATACGAATTCGGGAAAGAAAAAGGGGAGCCGCTCCCAAGGCTTCCCTATACCCCGATTCGTATGCGTGCCTGGCTCCAATCCTGGCGCCATCTGTATTCCTTGTAGCGTACACGAGGTGCTACAGATACTGTATGTAGGGAGGGGTCCTACAGCCCTTTCTTAGAAAGGCAAGGGCGGGTCCATCAGGACAACATGGCCATCTCACCCAAAAATAGATTTTTCTCGCTCAAAATCCGTTTTTTGGGCTCAAGCCATGTCGTCCTGATGGAAGTGTACCAGAGCATTACTGTATCTGTGGATTCTCAGAACGTGCCGTACTCCCCGGAGGTAATTTTTTCCCGGTCGACTAGACCTAGAGACCTAAGATGTTACCGTTATACATCTTTTCAACTAACTATAAACTATGTTAGAGCTTCCTGCCCCCTACAGGGAAGAGTCCTACTAGACTCTGGAAAGTCTCGAAGAGTACATATATCTATGTATGAATACCAGACAAGCTAATATAGTGGTCTCGCCCTATATTAAGTGAAGCATAGTTTGTATAGAACCACTGCGTCAATATATATTGACCAGTAATCCGCACAATACTTGTATTGGACAAAGGTTTATATCCGCATAGGAAGAAACTAATAAAACCGCCCTCGTCCCTTTATGGGACGGAGTCCTCCCATTAGGGGACTACATAAACCAATGCAACATAGCTTGCATAACAGAACAATTCTATCAGAATTATCCCAGATAAGATACATAGAATTAAAATGCTCAATTATACCAATAAATTGACACAGGTGAAAGAGACGCAAGGTTCTCAACAACAAGTTTATTGACAGATAATAAACAGACAGGTTAACAACAAATATATATATATATATATATATATATATATATATATATATATATATATATATATATATATATATATATATATATATATATATATATATATATATATATATATATATATATATATATATATATATATAAAAGAGGATAACCCAAAACTTTAAGCATAAGTATGATAGTAAACAGAACTTGTTTATCTGAAAGAAAAACCATTAAACACCACTTTAATAAGATACCAAGGTATCAAGTCATAAAAGTCTGTATTACAAATCAATCACATTAGCGTTAGAAACGCTCGGCACACATGTCTGAACTTATGCTAGGTTCACCTTTGAAAGAAGGAACAGTCTATATGGGCACTTGGTGCCCTCATTTAGTTTGTAGTACAGTATGTACCTACACACTCACCCTGGACTTAATCGTCCCAATTAAGACCACTGTTCCTCGCAGAGTTAAACAGTAGGGTTAACTACACGACCCACTGCTACCACAGATATCTTAAGTTCCTCTACTTGCTTCGCATAGTGGCGAAAGAACACCCTGGAAGACTTCCAGCCCGTGTATGAACGGAGATGTTCAAAATCCATACAATTAAAGAAATTTAGGGATGAGGCAACTTTCCTCGGATCGTGACCTGCGGGTGTACTGTCAGGATCCGCACTGCGAATAAAATATGTGATTTTCGCTCTGAGTTGATTCAGAGATAAATTTGAGCCTGATGTTTCTCCCCTGAATAGTTGACCACCCTTGAAGTCTGAAGTTCTACGAAGATAGACCTTTAGGCATTCTACTGGACATAGAGATGCATCTTCTTTCAGAGGGCAGATTCTCCAGGGACCCCACCTGTTGGTGGGTAACTCATTCTTGGCGAGAAACGTAGGATCCGGAAACAGTTTCAGCTCCCCCAGGAACTGAACACGATCTGCCTCTCTCGAGAGGGCTACGATCTCACTAACCCTGGCCCCGGACGCGAGTGCAAATAGGAAAATAACTTTTTGCGTCAAATCCTTTAACGCACATTCTTCATTGCTCAACAGGGAGGCGAAATGAAGAACTTTGTCTAAAGACCATGAGATGGGCTTTGGAGGTGCTGAAGGTCTGAGCCTAGCGCAGGCTTTCGGAACTTTACTAAAGATCTCGTTACCTAGGTCGATCTGGAAGGCAAATAAAATGGGTCTCATCAAAGCAGATTTACACACTGAAATCGTGTTAGCTGCCAACCCTTGACCATGGAGGTGGATGAAGAAAGATAAGCAGAAGTCTGTTGAGATCTCCTGCGGATTCTTTGCCTTTACAAAGGCCACCCATTTTCTCCAAGATGACTCATATTGCCTTCTAGTCGATTTGCACTTATATTCCTCTAGGAAGTCTATGCTGGCTTTCGAAATCCCGAAACGCTTTCTCACCGCAAGGGCGAGAAAATCATGAGCTGCAGGGTCCGGGTTTTCTGTAATGAAGCGCAGACAGTCGACTTCTGGACTCGCTGGGTCAGAACTGGATGTGGTAGCGGCACGAACTTCATCTGTAGTTCCAACGCCAAGGGGAACCACATACTGTTCGGCCACTTGTGGGCCACTATTGCCGCTACCCCCTTGAAGGATCTCAGTTTGTTGAGGACCCTCAACAGAAGGTTGTGAGGAGGGAACAGATAAATCCTGGACCATCTGTTCCATCCGAGGGACATTGCGTCCACTGCTTCCGCTAAGGGGTCCTCGTACGGGGACACGTACAGGGGCAACTTCTTGTTGTCTTTCGTCGCAAAGAGGTCTATTTGCAGTTCTGGGACTTGATTCAGAATGAAGGAAAATTATCCTGCGTCTAAGGACTATTCCGACTCTATCGGTGTGAACCTGGATAGAGCGTCCGCTGTCACATTGCGGACTCCTTGAAGGTGAACTGCCGACAGGTACCACTTCTTCTTTTCCGCCAATCGGAAAATGGCTAACATCACTTGGTTGAGAGGTGGTGACCTCGACCCTTGTCGATTCAAGCATCTCACAACCACCTCGCTGTCCATCACCAATCTTATGTGGATCGAGTGACGCGGGGAGACTTTCTTTAAGGTAAGGAGCACTGCCATAGCTTCTAGAAAGTTTATATGAAAGGTCCTGAATAGCTTGGACCAAGTCCCCTGGACTTTTTTCCGATGAGAGTGACCTCCCCATCCCTCCTTTGAGGCGTCTCAGTGAATCGTCATCGACGGGGGAGATGGCTGAAGAAGAACCGACTTCTTTAGATGTCTGGCTTGGGACCAAGGTCTGAGAAGAGTACGTAGCCGAGGCGGCACTGGTCTTCTCAGGTCTCTTTGCGCGTTTGATGCATACTTTCTCCAAACTCCGGTTGCATCCTTTAGCTGTGCTCTTAGCACTGGGTCTGTCACTGAAGCAAACTGGAGAGAGCCTAGTACCCTCTCCTGTTCGCGTCTTGATATCCTTTCGGAATCTAGAAGTCTCTTGACAGAGCCCGCTATCTCCTTCCTTTTCTTCGTCGGGATGGAAAAACTGTGTGACAAAAGGTCCCAGTGGATTCCCAGCCACTGGAACTTTTGGGATGGAGAAAGTCGAGACTTTTTTCTGTTGATCTTGAAGCCTAGGTACTCTAGGAACTGGATCACCTGACTGGAAGCTTGCAAGCATTCGGTCTCGGATGCTGCCCACACCAGCCAGTAGTCCAGGTAGGCTACTACCTGAATTCCCTTTAGGCGTAATTGTTTGAGAGCTGCGCTCGCAAGCTTCGTGAAAATCCTTGGGGCTATGTTTAGCCCGAATAGCATGGCTCTGAAGGCGTACAGTCTCCGTTGTAGCCTGAACCCTAGGTAAGGGGAGAGTCGACGGCTGATTGGAATGTGCCAATAGGCGTCTGACAAGTCTATAGAGACTGAGTATGCCCTCTTGGGCAGTAAGGTCCTTATGTGTTGCAGTGTTAGCATCTTGAATTTGCAATTCACTATGAACTTGTTGAGTGGCGACAAGTCCAGAATGACTCTGAGGTTTTCCGAGTCTTTCTTGGGAACACAAAACAGCCTCCCTTGGAATTTGATGGACTTCACCTTTCGGATCACCTTTTTCTCCAACAGTTCTTGAACGTACTCCTCCAAAACTGGGGTGGAGTGTTGGAAAAACCGAAGGCACGGGGGTGGAGTGCTGTACCAGCTCCAACCCAGTCCATTCTTGAGTAGGCTTTGGGCCCAGGGATCGAAGGTCCAGCGATCCCAAAATTTCATCAGTCTCCCTCCTACCGGTATCGTTTCACTTGGACTGCCGTCCTGAGGTCTTGCCTCCCTGACCACGACCACCTCTGAATCCCCTTCCCCTTGAGGGGCGCCTAGATGAGCCTCTGGCTGCTCCTCTAGGTTTTGCACGAAAGGAAGAAGACTGTCCTTCGAACGTTGGGGTGAATGTGGTTGACTGACCTGGCACAGCCTGGGGTACCCACTGAAAAGTAGTCGGGGTTTGTGTGACCATCTGGGGCACTGGAGGCAAAGGCAATTGCAGTTGCTGTTGCTGTCTATAAGGCTTGGCTGGCCGAGACGGTAGCCTAGTCCTCATATTCTTCCTCTTTGGTTGAGGACCCTTATCCGGGGAAGATTTTCTTTTGATAGCCAGGCCCCACTTCTGGAGAAGGTTTCTATTCTCCACGGCGGCCTTATCAACAACCTCTTTGACCACATCGGTAGGGAAAAGGTCTTTTCCCCAAATGTTGGAGGAGATTAACTTCCTTGGCTCGTGTCTCACCGAAGCCCCGGTGAACACGAACTCCCTGCAAGCTCTCCTTGCCTTGACGAAGCCATAAAGGTCCTTCGTCACTGTGGCTAGGTGAGACTTAGCCACTACCATGAACATTTCATGGACCTTAGGGTCACTTGCCATCGTCTCAGGAGTAGTCTGATGAGACATTGAGGCAGCCAGTCTTTCTTTTGTCTCGAACTCTCTTCGTAAAAGAGATTCGGACAGCTTGGGGAGGTTCTTGCCGAATTGCCGTCCGGCAATATCAGCCTCCAACTTTCCCACTGAGAATGTCAGATGGACATCCTTCCAGTCTTTGTGGTCCATAGGCAGGGCCAGCGACAAGGGTTTACACTCCTCCAGGGAGGGGCAAGGCTTGCCGGCCTCGACTGCCTTTAGGACAGCCGCAAACCCTTTCTGTAAAAGGGGAAGGCCCTATCAGGAGAGGACACAAAAGAAGGGAGCTTCTTGCTCAATGCAGCTACCTTCGAATTAGAGAAGCCCCTCTCTTTCATCGAGGATGAAAGTAGGACTTGAGCCTTAGCGTGGTCCATAATAATGACCTCCTTCGGCTCTGTCTCCTCCCTTGAAGCTGGTTCTTTTCTCAGCCGGACATAGAAGTCCGGATATGATGCCTTGCTGGGCCAGAATTCTACCTCCTCTAGGGGAACTGAACCCAGCTTATCCGAGATGACGATCTTTCCAGTCGTCATCGGCATGTGCTCAGCATACCTCCATGGGTTAGCATCTGAGCATATGGGAAGGTCTTTCACATTGAGCCTTTTCTGGGGCCCATGTGATTCTGCCAGGGACTGCATAAGCAGTTCCATTGCAGCCGCCTTCTCCTGATTCTCCTTCTGCATTTGTTGGATTATTCCAACAATCGAAGAGAGGGCCCAGTTCTACTGGGAGACCAGCCGATGTTGAGGGGATAGGCTCCGGCATCTGAACCGGAGTAGCCGACACCTCATCGACCTCATCCTCTACGACATCTGGGGTTTGAACTTGATCCTGACCTTCTGCCAGGAGGTCTTCTTCCAAACGTTCGTCCAGGTCAGACATCCTGTCATCCAACTGGATGTCTTGCATCGCGACTGCGACTTCCACGTCCACCTGGACTTGATCTTGAGGGATCTCCTCTTGAGGCTGGGGAATCACTGCCTCAGCTGATGCCTGGGGAAAAAGGTACGCCCTCATCTTCTCACTTGGAAGATAAGGGCCAGAGGTGTTCTTCTTGAAGCCCCTTACCCAAGTACGAAGCTTTTCCCTTGCTATATCCCTTGATTCCGCCGTTCTAGGGGAATCAAAAGCCTCAGTAATCAGGTTAGTGCATACAGTACATACCTGAGGGTCCCAATACTGGAGATCATCCTTGGAGACAGCGCATGCTGCGTGTCTCCTACAACACTCATGTCCGCAGAGGTTCTTGCTGCGGACATTGCAGAAAACATTTCCGCACTTCGGAGGGTCCTCCTGTAAAGAGAAGAAATTTCCATGAGTATCAAGTGAACTATGTATCACTGGATATGCATAGTATAGCATAACAATTCATAAAGGAAAGACACACACTTGTGTTTCCCTCACAACCCATTGTTGCAGCCTTCCAGATAATAAAATCAAAATGGTTTATCTCTTCTAGAGTAACCAATGCAAGGTTTCCAGAGGAAATAGGTGGAGCTCACACCTAAGCAATGATTTTAAAATCCTGGATAATAGACAGGGAAGAACTCTGCTTCCTATCTGAGGGCAACAGCAAAGGGCTGTGCAAGAAAACACAATAGTATTAGAAGATACAGTGCTGTACCTAAACCTTTACTATAGTTTTCTTCTTACTGTATATGCTATACAGAAGAATACTAGTACAGTATAGGAGGATGTGTGCCGGCCTGCCTTTGCCGGCCGGCACACACCACAACTAGCTTTAAAGTATACTACTTAACAGCTATAGAGCGGCAGCACTCTGGTTCAAATGCCCGTGCCGGTCGGCAGCAACTGCCGGCCGGTAACAGCCAGTGTTGGCCGGCAATGGCTGCCGGCCAGCAACTAAACAAGGTAGTACCCAGCTGCAGGCCACACTCTTGGTGACTGGCAGACAAGGACTGACATAAGCCGGCCGGCAAAGGTACAAGACCGATGCCAGCCGGCAGCAAAAGAACCAGAAGACTACACCTGCCCGGCTGCCGGCCTCATAGGCCGGCAGCCGGGACAGGTACAGCACTAGAAGAAAATAGAATGGATGCCGGGATAAGAGTGTACACAAACCCCAAGCCCGGCAACCGAAAGAGTGCATATAAGGAAGGGGAGAAACTAATTCAGGCTTCCTTGACCAATGCCGTCCGGCTCTGCCGGCAGGCATGGATGAGGGACCAAGAGAGGTCCGGGCAGCACTCGAAAACATAAGACCCTTGCCGGCCAGCAGCTCTGCCGGCCGGCAATGGGCTGAGTCAATTCCACATCCCAACCTATACTAGGTCCAGAAGTAGAACGATGTACAGTACAGTAAGACCCCTGCCGGCCAGCTCTGCCGGCCGGCAAGGTACAGTACAATAATGGCTAGGCCATTACGGAGATAGAGGGGGAAGGGACAAGAGGGTCCTGCCAACCTTGCTTTAGTGACAGATCACCCGCAGCCAAGAAACTTATCTTAGCCTAAGGGAGATCTAAGGGGAAAGGCCAGCAATACTTGCCACCTTCCAGAGCACCAAAGCAAGGAAGGCGTTGCTACTCCCAAGGGAAGAACTTATCCTCCCCCAAGAACAGCAACAGGACTTAGTCTGGTCGATCACAAAAGAAGGAATCATAACTACAGAAACCTTCGGTAGTGACCTAAGGGAGCTAAGCTCCCTTTGTATGTGTTAGGTCAGCGAGGGGGACTCTGCCCCAAGCCAGACAACACAGACTCAGACTAAAAACTCTGTTGTTCTGTCCCTCTTGAACCATAACTACAGGAACAGGAAGGTACAGTAACACCCTAGTATAGTTTTATCGAAAATAAATTCGGAAAAAACCACTTAGGGATAAGCCAAAGGCTTAAACAGAGGGAAAGGAATTGCATACCTTCTCCGAAGAAAAGAAAGCAACCGGGGAGTATGATAAAGTATACTAAGGCTCCATAAGCAATTAGCCTAGGCACCAAGAGAATCGATTACCTAATTCACCGAAACTCACACGTA
Organism: Palaemon carinicauda; assembly: GCF_036898095.1. Taxonomy (NCBI): domain Eukaryota; kingdom Metazoa; phylum Arthropoda; class Malacostraca; order Decapoda; family Palaemonidae; genus Palaemon; species Palaemon carinicauda. The sequence goes on along the minus strand of NC_090747.1, from coordinate 52,803,198 downwards.
TTCAATCTTGGAAATATTCCACACAGTCTAAAATGTATAAAATATAGCCTAAAGCTTCAATAAAATTTTAATTACACTCGGAAAAACCAAAATCATGCACGAAGTACTAGGACCAAACGACTAGGCTACATGGCCTAGCGTAGGCCAGAATGGCGAATACTTCGCCAAATAATACTAAGCACGAAAGGAAATCCTATGTAAAGCTAAATAGCTAAAATTTATTAAAGCAAAACAACCAGGAATGTCGCTCTGACTAACTAATTTATACCTAGCGAGCGACAGTGTCCAGGACACCTCTGGTAGGCTACGGCTCTTGTATCAAAGATTAATCCTATTAATGACTCAAAATTTTACCAAGAGCCTACATTTATACATAACAGACACTATACTCAACTTATCAGAGGCCAACGAAGACGGAGAAGCCATGAAAAGCCGAATAAATCCAAGATTTGCGAGAAAAACAGGAAAAAGGAATACAGATGGCGCCAGGATTGGCGCCAGGCACGCATACGAATCGGGGGATAGGGAAGCCTTGGGAGCGGCTCCCCTTTTTCTCTCCCGAATTCGTATCTCGTCAATCACCTCCTACGAGACGAAATCTCTGTCCAGGTTGTAGATTGCCATGTGACGTGTCTAGAATACGTCCTCTGATATGTCGCGATATCCCTTTCACGAGGGATACTCGCTCCAGGAGTTAGAATTCTGGTACCTTAAGGTAAATTCTCTGGGAATATCGCCGTAGTTGTAATATACCCTAGGAAGCTACCCTATAGGAACTTCCATCAGGACGACATGGCTTGAGCCCAAAAATATACATATATATATATATATATATATATATATATATATATATATATATATATATATATATATATATATATATATATATATATATATATATATATATATCGTGTACCGACTTTTTGTCCGATGTCACTTCGTCCGACGACACTTCGTCCACGTCTCTTTGTCCAATGTCTTTTCGTCCGATGGACTTTTGGTCCAATTTTAAATAATTTTAATCCATAAAAGAAAAAAGAAAAAACCCTAGCCAATCCATAACTTCCCCAAAAGAAAGTTAAACCTTGTAAGGACATCTTTCTCCCTTCTTATTTATCACTTCCTCATAGGCCTCTTCAACATCAGTAGGGAGGAATGCTAATGCTGAAAAACATTCTGCCTTAAGACAGAATTTAGATTGTTTGTTATATTTTTCTTTGAGACTTAGATCAACAATTTTTCTAAATATGGCTGCCCCAGATGAAACAAACATGCAGCGATAGATGAATTAGGGAATGATGAATTAAGTTACTTATGAATCATAACTTCGAAATCTGCCATGAGTTCAATTGGATCTACATGAGGTAGCATAATTTTCAATTGTCCGAAAACTGCCTGGTTTTATCCGGCAGTAATACATTTATCTCCGTAAACTTTCACGATAATATGCTACGCGAACTTGCTGCTATATTTTCAATCGCTTCTTCCTTAATTTCGGCAACTGCTTTTCTGGCATCTAATGCATCTAAATTTGTGGGATGAAGGTGCTCACCAGATGAATAAATAATTTTTGGTACTTTGTCTTCTGTAACCGTGTGAATGCGCACTGAACACAGCTGCCTTTTCTCATACCTCCTGTATTTTTTTTCCAAGTTTTGTATTAGTTGAATGAAAATCGTTGATGTAATTACTTTCATCTACTACTGTTCTTTTCTTCTTCGTTGGTTGTATGAACTTTGCCATTTCGGGATGGGCAGATTCAGAAACTGAAGTACTAAACTTGTAGCACACTAACTATAAAGTACCATACTAAAGAGAGAGAAGAATGAAAGAGAATGTTAACCATGACTAATGGAGTAATTAGAAAATGAGCATATTACTTTATCATAAAAGCCAATAAGGTATAAACTTTTAAAACAAAGTGAAGTTAACGGTAATAACAATCCCTTAAAAAACTTGTTTCCTTTAGAAATTGGACCAAGTGTCGTTGGACCAAAGTTCATATATATATATATATATATATATATATATATATATATATATATATATATATATATATATATATATATATATATATATATATATATATATATATATATATATTTATATATATATATATATATATATATATATATATATATATATATATATATATATATATATATATATATGTATGTATATATCGAATTAGTTTGACACCCCTATTCTAAGGCTTTAGTAAATATCCAAATATCTGATGCATAATATAATTCGGGAAGAACCGTCTGATTAGGTACTTTTCCTTCTTTCAGTTTACAATTAATAATATATTTTCTTTTTTCTTTTTTACCAAATTCTCTTCATTCATATATATCCTTCCTTTGATTTATTTTTATTTCATGGGGAAACACTTGCTTTGTGCCC
>NC_090747.1:52778295-52793295 GCF_036898095.1 Palaemon carinicauda | reverse complement strand
CTAAATGAACGACAGTGCCAAAGATTAATATCTAGATCAGGAGTAAGAAATTTAATAGACCGTAAGTTTCTATCCAACAAATTAAGATGAGAATCAACAGCTGAACACAAAACAGGAGAACAATACTCAAAACAAGGTAGAATGCAAGAATTAAAACACTTCTTCAGAATACATTGATCACCGAAAATCTTATAATACTTTCTCAATAAGCCAATTTTCTGTGCAATTGAAGACGACACAGACCTAATGTGTTTCTCAAAAGTAAATTTGCTGTCGAGAATCACACCTAAAATCTTAAAAGAGTCATACAAATTTAAAGAAACATTATCAATACTGAGATCCGGATGTTGAGGAGCCACCGTCCTTGACCTACTTACAATCATACTTTGAGTTTTGTTAGGATTCAACTTCATACCCCATAATTTTCACCATGCACTAATTTTAGCTAAATCTCTATTAATGGATTCACCAAAGTCAGATCTACATTCAGGGGATGGAATTGATGCAAAGAGAGTAGCATCATCTGCATATGCAACAAGCTTGTTTTCTAGGCCAAACCACATGTCATGTGTATATAGTATAAAAAGTAATGGGCCAAGAACACTACCCTGTGGAACACCGGATATCACATTCCTATACTCACTATGGTGCCCATCAACTACAACTCTTTGAGATCTTTAAATTAAAAAATCAGTGATAATGCTAAGAAACGACCCATCCACTCCCAACTGTTTCAGTTTGAAAACAAAGGCCTCATGATTAACACGGTCAAAGGCAGCACTAAAATCAAGGCCAATCATACGAACTTCCTGACTATAGTCAAGGGATTTCTGTACAGCATTGGAGATGGTAAGAAGGGCATCACATGCTGCAAGGCCTTTACGTAAACCAAATTGCAAACTAGGGAATAGATGATTACCTTCAGCAAACCTATTAAGACGTTTGGCGGCGGTAATCAGTGTGACTTGAGCTACAACAAACACATTTACATAGAGGAGTAACATTACCAATTTTCCAACAAATGCTAAAAGCTCCTCTTCTTGCTAACTTGCTCAAAATAACAGATAACTTTGGAGCTAGGAAATCTGTTTTATCTATGTCTAGTGATTATGCGGAAAGTTCTCAAATGAAAAGTCAGTAGATTCATGCCCTTATAGTGTTGTATTATGGAGAAAAAGTCTTTATCTGTCTACCAGTCTGCTTGTCTGTCGGTATGTCTTACTGCCTATCGATTTCTCTTCCTTCTTTACGAGTAAATATGAATTGAGGCAAGGTTTCAAATGTGGAAGGCTGAAGACGGTCAGATAGCGATATCATGGAATGGATTTAAATATCAAGCAAGAATAATCTCGGAGAAAAAGGCAAGAAAAAATATTCTACAATATTTACACGTCGATTATGAAAATAGAAAAATACCCAAAAGAGAGTAAAAAAGACAAATAGAACACGATAGTAGGAAAAAAAAAACTATATGGAAAAATAAACGACAACGATGATGAGATACAGTGAAATAAAAACAAAAGTTTGAACTAATTTTCTACTTTCACGAGTTCCCTATGCTCATATCTACTCCAATATGTCTTAAGTCTAATTCCACGTAATTCATATGTATACGCAATTAATACTCAAAAAAGAAATAAGATAAAAAAAATCAAATTAATCAGAGAAATGAAAAGAAGACCCTAATTCTAAAAAAAATAAGAGTCCTATTCATTGGTTATTTCCTTTCTGATAATGAACGTTAATAATAAAAAAAAAAAAAAAAAAAGTAGAGCAATGAAGGCTACCAGGGTTTGGGTCTAAGTCTGAAATGCTATCAGAGCGTCACCCAGTCTCTTTTGCACATCGGGATAGAGCTTCTTGGATGAGGATCGATATCTTTTATGCGCATTTGCAACCAAATATCCTATTAGGCATATGTTTGCATTTTAGGGTCAAAATCTGGTATTCAAAAAGGGTTTTGGTTACCACCCCATCTCTCTCTCTCTCTCTCTCTCTCTCTCTCTCTCTCTCTCTCTCTCTCTCTCTCTCTCTCTAGCTTATGTAAAATAGATGATAAAATGACCCGGACATAGAAGGTAGATATAATAAAAGCGTACAATGTCGGATCTGTGGTCGAATATGTTTTGTTATCAACATTAGCTAGTCACAGGAAATAGATTTTTGTATTAACCAAACTCCTTAACTTTATTTTTATGTAACAAATTCATTCCGTAGAATTTACTAAGGATCAAGAATTTTACAACTTGTGCAGTTGGTAAGAAGCAAAGTGAGAGAAAAATAATAGAATATTTATTAATAGTATATATATACACACGAAAACACACACATATACACACATGCACACACACACGCACACACACATACACACACTCACGCACACACACACACACACACATATATATATATATATATGCGTGTGTGTGTTTGTGTGTGTATGTGCGTGTGTGTGTGCGTGGGCGTGGGCGTGTGTTAGTGTATTATAGTCAAACAAGTGAAGACCTAGCGACCAAGGATTGGCGAGTAGTAAAATTTGTGTAGATATAAGGATGAAAGAGAATAACTCATTTTAGGAAAGAAGATAAAAACTCTTGATGTAAGAGATTAATCTGATGAGTATGGGTTAGCTAAACAGCAAAGGTATTCCCAGCTGCATGATGATATGGAAGCAAGTGATGATTAGATGAAAGGTAATTTAATATGATTTCTATTGGACTCCTTTCAAGACGTAAGTGGGAAAGGTCCTAAACAATATCAAGGAAAATTATCAGAAAACAAAAAACCTAATTAAGAAAAGATTGGAAATAAAGGTGAAATCGAAGAGATATGACATAATTCGAAGAACTATCCAAAACAATATACTTGAAACCCAAGAGAAGAAGCATCAAGCTAGGTAAAGTAAGCCCTTGCAGAAGGCGCAAACAGATATTTGCTTTAAAGGAGGGAAATGTAAATATTGTAAACAAAAGAAATGGAATGATAAAGATTTAAGACAACTTCAACACAGTGTTATACAATAGTGAAATATGAAATAACTCTGCCAATAGAAATAATGTAACACCTTACCCAATACCAAAAAGTAACAGTGGGACAAGTAAAGAAAATATTAAGAGTAGTGTAAACAGAGAACACAGCAGGAGATGATGACCTAACAATTAATATAATGTGGGATGAAGGAGAATTTATAATAGTAAACCAAGAAATTAAAGTGGGAAAATGATCACAGATGACATAGTTCTATTTAGAAAATTATGGGAAAATTGCAAAAGATGATATAAGATGTGAATAAGCAAGCTATAAATATAGGACTGAAAATCAATATAAGTAAAACTAAGAAAATTCTCAATGAAAAGGCAGAGACACGAGGAATAACGATTTTGGACGAGCCTTTAAAGAATGTTAATGAATATACTTACTTTGCATGAAGAGCAAATGTTTCACTATGGCGTGAAATTTTAGACTTTAAAACGAATCAACTCTTGACTCCTTAATGTAAAAATAAAATGTTTAATCTAGCTTTATAATGTAAGTTCGCATTATTATATAAAAAAGCGAGTATAAAGAAAGCTGTTTTGAGAATAAATGAAGTGATATATGATGCCAATAGGAGTTTATGGTTTCCGTACACATTACAATGTTTTCAATATCCAATTGAAAAGTAATCATGAGATTTCACGTGTTTGAAATCAAGTGTGGGAAAGGCATTCTATTCCCTAATATTATGAAAAAAAATAATGAAAATAAAAAGGTTTATAATTATAAGATCCAATTCTGATTTAATTCTATTTTAATTTTTGAGCAGATATACCTGCAGAGACGATCGAAGTGATTCCAATTCTTGACAAGGTTAAAATAGTGCTTTGGCTAACAACTGTCGGAATGATTCCACGATTTCATTTATAGCAGAATTCTGCTGACGTTACCAAACCACTCTTCAGTAGCATGCAAGACACAGAAAAAAATAATTTATATATATATATATATATATATATACTGTAATATATATATATATATATATACATGTATATATTTATTTATCTATATCTATATATATATATATATATATATATTCATATATATATAAATATATATATATATATATATATATATATTTACTCCGGATTTGCTCTATGTAATCACTCGGAAATACAGGGTAAGGAATTAGAAAAATAAAAGGGAACATAAGCAAATTCCAATCTTAGCACATAGAGGAAAAAGAATATTAGCTTATGTAATTTCATGTAATGATAGATTCTAGGAGAAGCAAGGGAAAAATACTTAGATGTAATTTTGGAGCAATCTGCATAGAAACATGATTAGTTGAAAATCGTGAAACTGTTTGAAGATTGGACAATATCAAGAAAAAGAGGATTTATGAAAGTCATTATTAAATCATATCCGATAACTTTATAAAATTATAATGTATATAATTATTTAAAAGGGAAAAATTTAGTGCAATTTTTGGTCAAGAAAATTGCATTGACCTATTTATATTGTTATATTTTAGTGACAACGACAGTATACTAAGACACTTCTGAGAGAGAGAGAGAGAGAGAGAGAGAGAGAGAGAGAGAGAGAGAGCGCTGTTACGTTATTGATTTATTCATCTTAGGAATTACAATTTCTTTAACAATAGATCTCAACATAGTCAGTTTATTCCTGATGGTGTTTGTTATGTGCACTTAACCAGATAGAGGTTTAACTTTTATTGTCAATTAATCGTCATCCATAACTGCCCAAGTGTAAATACGAAGTGAGTAGCTTATTTCATTCATCTATCAAGATAAGATAGATGACAAATGGAATCAGTCCGATCAATATCAGTTTTTTGAAACATTACTGATGACTGTTTTGGATGAGGGAAATATACATTGATTTTACTTTCTTTGTATATATATTTCCTATAAGTGAAGAAATTCCCGATGATGTTTTCCGTTTGACATAATTAAAAACAATTTTAAAAAATCAGAAGCTCGCAGATTAATTCCAATGGCATCTTTTGTAACACACTGTCTTTCAAATGGTTTTCTGTGCACCTTATTGTTTTCAAATGATTTCCTGTGTTCCTTCTTGTATTTCAAATTATTTCCTGTGCACCTTATCGTCTTTTATATAGTGTCGTGTGAACCATATTGCCTTTCAAATCGTTTCCTGAGCACCTTATTGTCTTTTATATAGTGTCCTGTGCACCATATAGCCTTTCAAATGGTTTCTTGTGCACATTGTCTTTTATGTAGTTTCCTGTGCACCTTATTGCCTTTCAAATGGTTTCTTGAGCAGCTGATTGTCTTTTATATAATTTCCTGTGCACATTATTGTCTATCAAAAGGCTCTCTGTGCACCTTATTATCTTTTAAAGGGTTTCCTCTACTACTTATGGTCTTTCAAGTGATTTCCTTTGAGCCTCACCGTCTTTCAATCGACTTCTTTTGGACCTCATCGTCTTTCAAATGATCTCCTTTTCACCTTTTTGTCTTACACATGGTTCCCTTTGGACCTCACTCTTTCAAATTATGACCTTTGAACCTTATTTTCTTTCAAAAATTTTCTCTGGACCTTTTTTTGTCTTTCAACTGACTCCATTTCGACCTCACTCTTTTTCATATTATATCATTTGCACTTATAATAAATATAGCTATTATGTTCTTATTCTTCTAGAGGGGCATTCAGATTGAGAAATTTACTTTCATAACAAGGCATATCAATTCAAAAAGCAAACAGGAAGGACAACCAAATAATATAAGAAAGCAGTTACTTTAAAAGCACATATTAAAACTCTATGCAAACACGTGCAATGGAGGAGTTTGTTGTAATATGACTGCTGAAGATAAACATGGTCTGAAAGATGCTTCTTAACAAGCAAACAGACTTCGTCAAGAAAGTTTATTTGGCCAAAACCTAACAAGAATCACATCTCGCCAATTATTCATTCTTTCCAGTATTTAGGATTTGTTTCTCTCCTTTTTGTTTGAGTTTTGCAAAAGTCTCTTTTTTCACGCTTGTGTCTTTGAAATCTGAACAAATATTAGTTCTGTGAATTCATGCTAATAAAAAGATTAAATGACTAGGGGGTAGCTCTTAAAAGGGAGTGTATTCAACCGGCTTCCAAAGAAATGCATATAAATTACACCTCTAGTCATTTATTTCAAAATTTCTTCTTTATTTTACATGACAGACTATATTATACACCTTTACATATATATATATATATATATATATGTGTGTGTGTGTGTGTGTGTGTGTTCTGCAACTATCTATTTAGTTAGTACCTCTTACACAGTATTTATGTACTGTTCATATTTCCTTAAATCGCCGATATTTGAAAACACAATTAACAAAATCATCTAAATTATTTTTCAATACCTTAAAAGTCTGACTGATATAAGATGATTTTTTTCATTATTGTATAAAATAAAATTTATTCCATCTATGACTCTGCGTGACATCAAATATAAAAATATATGAATTTAATCTTGAATTAATATTTGTCATTTACAGTGGTCAAAAATAAATAAATAAATAAATAAAAATTCAATGTGATATATATCACTATAAATACCTAGACCAAGCAAAATATAAGTATATATAATCGCATTATTTCTGAAAACATATCATCGGAATATAAGTTGGTTAAATAAGAAGATTTTAGTGGAAAGAGAAACGGACGGTAGAATAACTTTGTTGATTGAACAAGATGTCTACGTACTCCTGGAGCGGCAGATGTTACAATACGATCTGTCAGAGCAATATTATACTTCCCCAGCACTGACAATCTTGTGCTTTATTTGGAACATAAAGTTTTGGCTTAAGAGGAACTATACTTTTATCAGAGCTAAAATCTTTGTTTTATTTCACAGCAAGGCACGGAAAGGAAGGACGCAGTCGTTATGATTTGCGAGTTGCAGCTGTATACAGTCTGCGTCACAAACAATAAAATAATTTATTCCGGATGAGATGTCTCCGTCAACCTTCTAAGCATACATCATTCTACGTCTCTCTCTCTCTCTCTCTCTCTCTCTCTCTCTCTCTCTATGTGCTTCAATATCTCTTCTGATTTGACACTAAATATAGGACTCAGTACTCCCCTAATTTACTAGTTATACATCAAAATTTACTTTTGTTTTTCCTCCTCTTAGAGTACTCATTAATTCTTGCTAACCCAAGCAATAATCATGTAAACCAGGAATTAATGTAAAAAAACATGAAAAACAATATTTAAAGAATTATGAGTAACTCAATGTAATGAAATTGGGAGAAATTTTTACATGGTCAACAAAATGTTGTTTCTTTTGAGATTTTGGCATCGTAAGATAAAATAAATAATCTGTTCTTGCACATGTAAAACCTTAGCTCTTCCATCTCGCTGATGACGTAAATTGTTACATATTAATCATCCTCCTTTTTTTCATCTTCCTGGGAGTTTTTAGGAAAAATATTTTAGCGAATTTAACGTTATTTTAAAACAATACAAATGGTTTTATCTTCTGGAAGCCGATATTTTATTTAAACACAAGGAGGTAGAGATGGTGACTGTGATAACATACCGTAACTTACTCCAACTTACACTACGTGAACTTTAACCTAACTTAGCTTATCAATTTTTTTTCTTTTTTATATTTTATATTTTTTTACATTTTCATTTTCTTTTTTATTTTTAATTTTTATCACTTCAATATGTAACTTCTTTGTAATAAAAGAACACTGAGAGAGAGAGAGAGAGAGAGAGAGAGAGAGAGAGAGAGATGTCTATTGTCGAGCATGCAATCTCTCTCTCTCTCTCTCTCTCTCTCTCTCTCTCTCTCTCAGCGTTTTTTTATTACAAAGAAGTTACATATGTGAGTGATAAAAATTAAAAACAAAAAAGAAAATGAAAATGTAGAAAAATGTAAAATATAAAAATAAAAAAAGTAAATAAGCTAAGTTAGGTTGAAGTTCACGTAGTGTAAGTTGGAGTAAGTTACGGTGCGTTATCACAGTCACCATTTCTACCTCCTCGCCGACTGTCCGTCTCTTCCTGCGTAGCAAATGCTACATCTGCGTTGGCATGTCTCTAAGGTAAAGTGACAATAAAAAACCCTTTTGTATTTATAATTTCTTTATAGTTATTCTTGTTTTTACATCTCTCTTATATAATGCAATTGTATTATTGTTATGTGTAATTATGTGTAGTAATTTATTAAGAAGTTATCATAGATTTTTGGGCTATAAACGATTTATACAAATTACAGAGTATTCTTATGGGAATATTTGCTCCAACATACACTTGTTTTAACATACGAAGCAGGTCCCAGAATGTATTACGAATGTATGTAGAGGTTCCACTGTATATATATATATATATATATATAGTGGAACTTCTACCTACATTCTTAATTCGTTCCGGAACCTGTTTCGTATGTTAAAACAATCGTATGTTGGAGCAAATATTCCCATAGGAATGCATTGTAATTTGTATAATTCGTTCTACAGCCCAAAAACCTAGGATAATCCCTTAATATATATATATATATATATATATATATATAAATTCTACATAAAGAAAAACGGGTGATAGAAACTGTGTGAACTCGTGTGAGAAAAACTGACATATTTTTAGCTACCCCTGATCTATACATCTTGACCTTGAACTCCTCTCTTTCCTTAGTCTCCCAAATAGAAATACGAAGGCTCTCGCTAAAATGGTGTCCTTGAAAAGCAGGGAATAAAACTGGTTCGAACATCCACCATAGAAATATTTTCAATTATAGCAATTTTTTCATTAGTTGATAGTTTGAAATGTCAAAAAGTAAAACCAATAAAAGAACTTTGAATATATTACATCGCGGAATATTTCACATACACTGACATCTAAACGTTTCAAATAACTTCGTGTAAGTGGTAAATAGTTGAATTGAATACGAGCATTATTAAATACAGTGAACCCTCGCTACTTCGCGGTTCGACCATCGCGGATTCACCACTTCGCGGATTTTTTCCATAACCCATATATATACAGTAACATATATATATATGTATGCATGTATTTATGTATATATGTAGGTATGTATATGTGTATACATATAAATATATATATATATATATATATATATACACACACACACACACACACACACATATATATATATATATATATATATCTAAAGTAGGAAGACGTGATGCAGTTCTAAGGGAAAAGTATGGGAAATATGTCTGGGTAATAAGCAAAGCTCTACCTCCAGTTTGTTTCTACATTATGATCAGAGATAAATGTAAACAAAACATTGGTTGCCATTTTTTATCGTGCTTTTTAGCATGTCTAGGAAATGCATGATATAAAATCACCTTTAATATTTGTGCCTGTTTTAGTTTAGGGTACTGTAGTACATGCATTAAGTGTTCTGTACATTAAAGGGTAGTTTGTTAACAGTACTACGTACAAGGGAAGGTTTTAAAAGTCTGAATATACATGTTGAATAAATAGGTAAATATGGTGTCACTACTTCGCGGATTTTCACCTATCGCGGCCGCGACTGGAACCTATCTACCGCGATAAACGAGGGTTCACTGTATCTTTCTCTGTTAGTTATATTCCATTAGAGACATTTGTTATGTGAATTCATAAAAGATCTCCAATGGAGGAACGAGGCTTTTCCCCTAAACCTCTCATTCACAAGCAGGTGGTGTGATAATATGGTGAAAGAATGGAATAGTAGACCCAGAATCCAGAAACCATAAACACCCCAGTTATTGCTATCCTCTCTTGCAAATGCAACAGTGCAAAATTGTTCATTGGCATTAATTATTCATAAAAAAAAAAAAACACTCTTTTTGATATAATATTTCCTTCGGTTAACTTCTTAGACGTTATCCTGTACCTTGAAATCTCTGATTAGAAAAAAAAAATCATAGAAAAGAAAACAGGAACAAAACCAATGTTGTCCACCTCAGAGATTCATTTTCTTTAAAGTTTTTGGTGAGACTTGCCTTTTCATTCCAACTATGCGGATATTATTCCGAAACTTTCTCAATTACATCAGCTCTCAAGAATGAATAAGCTAAGAAAATGTAAATGAATACCAGTCAAAATCTTATGATATTAATTTTTTCAATAGATTACGTTAGCAGCTCGCGAAACATGAATTTTAACATTGATTACGATATCAATATATATTTGATAATCTGAATGATAATTCAAACACATGACTCAATATTAATTGCTGGGAATCGAATGTATATGCGTGTGTGTGTTTTTGACATCTCCTAATTATTGATATGAAAGTTATTCCTAAATCTACTTTCCACACTCGATTTTGCTTTGAAATCCAGCAGAAAAGTGTTTTCATTTAAAAACAAATAATGTTGCGCGTCAGAAGAGAAAGATCTGAATATTCATTTTCAAATTGCAGTGACGACAACTTATTCCGTTTTGAGCTAAGAGTTCCTAAAACACATTTCCTAGAATTCCGAAAATTATTTAATACATCCTTCCCTAGGATCTGTCAATTCTCCCTTGTTGAGAAAAAAAAATGCACACGGAATTAGAATAATTATCATTGGTTCGGGAACCCCGCAAGTCAACAAGAATGAATTATGTATCATTATACAGCATTGCAGGTAAATCCCTCAAAATATTTTGGAATTTTAAGTTATAGTCCATATTTTGCGTATTACGTTTATTTCCGAAATAGTCTTTACTTTAAAGCAATTTATGCAGTTGTTACATGATTACTATTCCGATTATATCCTGCATATATGAGACACCTCTATTCTTTTTCCGTTTAATTGAATTATGAGTAAAATAAAACTCTTCAATCTCTGGTGTACAAATTTTGCGTTTGGAATTTTGGTAGACAAACTGACTATACATATAAGAAGAACTATAACAAATCCTTTGTATTCTCTTATTTCAGTTATAATAAAAAAAAAAGAATCTAAAACCATGTACGGTCGGATAACTCGGTCAGGATTGTTTGGCCAGAAGTTCTTGTTAACAAGGGAATGCTGCACTGGGTCTGTGATCCAGAGGTAGAATAAATTCGATTATAAGAGGCAATTATGACGTAACTTTTGAAACTAGAGGAGCACTCAGTAATGAGCAAACCTTTGCTACACCACACAGTATTATGATGTTCTTAACTCTAATGCATATTTGTAGTTTGATATATTTTTCCATAACCTAAAAAGATTTGTCGTTATCTTATTCACATGAAATCCAAGTTTAATTGAATTTATTTTCAAAGATTTGGGCGTAATGTTGCTCACAAACTAAAAACAAACTAACAAAATATCAATTTATTTAACAATGTGATTATTCCAGAGTACTGCCGTGCACTTGTGCTTTCACATACTTTACCCAAGAAGTTAAAGATTCATCAGCTTTTCTAGTGCAATGTTGCTAACAAAAAACTGACTTGGGTGAATTCACACGCTTCGCCATATCTTCGATTTTGGCGAAGGTTTTGCAAATGTTATGTATTCCACCACTGTCGTTTTGTTTGTTTGTGATCAACCTAAAAAAAAAGACTACCGATATTGACTAAACTTGGTATATGTTGTGTATGACCGTGTCGCACGTAACAAATATTGGAAACCCCCTTTTGGGGTCATATGAACGACCTCTGCCTGCTGCCTTCGCTTGGGATTAGACACAGCCTCAGCTTCCAGTGGTGACAGAGGTCTGTTGCCCTCTCATTTATGTTGACGAGGACTTTTTGCTGTCTCCTCTTTGTTCTTACAGATGGCTGGGAAAGATACAGCCAGGAGTCCGGTGTGAACTCCTTGGTAACAGAACGGACTCCTACCTCGACACCCCTAGGAAAGATGACACCTACCCCAGGACGCCAAAGGACCATGTCTTGATAGTCTGCCACACCTAGGAGCAGTTCTAGGAGAGCCATGATAGAAGGCTCACTTCACTCCGTTGTGCTAAGGGCACCCAAGCTAAGCCTTTGATTTAGACTTATATATTTTTAGTGCTATGTTGAATATAAAGTAAACTAGTCTCCTTGCTGTAGTCTTGCCAAGGAATTGTGATGTAAACTCATTGAATGTGCGAGCGCGTATTATTGTTTAATGAGAAAATTTAACATACAAATAATGTTTTAAAGGCGCTATCGAGAATTTTTGACTTAGAAAAGTTATTGAAGTGCTCAAGATTGATATTGTAAAATTTTTATTGAAATATATGCAAGCTTGAAAATTCAGATTCACCTCTGACTTATCCCGTTTCCTGAACTAGAACTTGAACTTGAACTTGTACTTGAACTTAAAATAAAAACTTTTAGAATAATTTGTCTATTTGGGGCAACCGAAGAATGAATTTGTAACATTTCGGAAAGAGTACTCTTCATTATTTTTGAAACAATTGAAATATTATTATTTTGTTTGTGAACAACATTAAGTTAAAACTACTGAAACAAGTTCGTATATATATATATATATATATATATATATATACACCAAAGGCACTTCCCCCAATTTTGGGGGTTAGCTGACATCAACAAATGAAACAAAACAAAAAAGGGGACCTCTACTCTCTACGTTCCTCTAGCCTGACCAAGGACTCAACCGAGTTCAGCTGGTACAGCTAGGGTACCACAGCCAAACCTCCCACATTATCCACCACAGATGAAGCTTCATAATGCTGAATCCCCTTCTGCTGTTACCTCCACGGTCATCTAAGGCACCGAAGGAAGCAGCAGGGCCTACCGGAACTGCGTCACAATCGCTCGCCATTCATTCCTATTTCTAACACGCTCTCTTGCCTCTCTCACATCTATCCTCCTATCACCCAGAGCTTTCTTCACACCATCCATCCACCCAAACCTGGGCCTTCCTTTTGTACTTCTCCTATCAACTCTTGCATTCATCACCTTCTTTAGCAGTCAGCCATTTTCCATTCTCCCAACATGGCCAAACCACCTCAACACATTCATATCCACTCTAGCCGCTAACTAATTTCTTACACCCGTTCTCTCCCTCACCACTTCGTTCCTAACCCTATCTACTCGAGATACACCAGCCATACTCCTTAGACACTTCATCTCAAACACATTCAATTTCTGTCTCTCCATCACTTTCATTCCCCACAACTCCGATCCATACATCACAGTTGGTACAATCACTTTCTCATATAGAACTCTCTTTACAATCATACCCAACCCTCTATTTTTTACTACTCCCTTAACTGCCCCCAACACTTTGCAACCTTCATTCACTCTCTGACGTACATTTGCTTCCACTCCACCATTTGCTGCAAAAACAGACCCCAAGTACTTAAACAGATCCACCTCCTCAAGTAACTCTCCATTCAACATGACATTCACCCTTACACCACCTTCCCTTCTCGCACATCTCATAACCTTACTCTTACCCACATTAACTCTCAACTTCCTTCTCTCACACACCATTCCAAATTCTGTCACTAGTCGGTCAAGCTTCTCTTTTGTGTCTGCTACCAGTACAGTATCATCCGCAAACAACAACTGATTTACCTCCCAATCATAGTCATTCTCGCCTACCAGTTTTAATCCTCATCCAAGCACTGGAGCATTAACCTCTCTCACCACTCCATCAACATACAAGTTAAACAACCACGGTGACATCACACATCCCTGTCTCAGCCCCACTCTCACCGGAAACCAATCGCTCACTTCATTTCCTATTCTAACACATGCTTTACTACCTTTGTAGAAACTTTTCACTGCTTGCAACAACCTTCCACCAACTCCATATAACCTCATCACATTCCACATTGCTTCCCTATCAACTCTATCATATGCTTTCTCCAGATCCATAAATGCAACATACACCTCCTTAGCTTTTGCTAAATATTTCTCGCATATCTGCCTAACTGTAAAAATCTGATTCATAAAACCCCTACCTCTTCTAAAAACGACCCTGTACTTCCAATATTGCATTCTTTGTTTTATCCTTAATCCTATTAATCATTACTCTACCATACACTTTTCCAACTATACTCAACAAACTAATACCTCTTGAATTACAACACTCATGCACATCTCCCTTACCCTTATATAGTGGTACAATACATGCAAAAACCCAGTCTACTGGTACCATTGACAACACAAAACACACATCAAACAATCTCACCAACCACTCAAGTACAGTCACACCCCCTTCCTTCAACATCTCAGCTTTCACACCATCCATACCAGATGCTTTTCCTACTCTCATTTCACCTAGTGCTCTCCTCACTTCCTCTATTGTAATCTCACTCTCATTCTCATCTCCCATCACTGGTACCTCAACACATGGAACAGCAATTATATCTGCCTCCCTATTATCCTCAACATTCAGCAAACTTTCAAAATATTCCGCCCACCTTTTCCTTGCCTCCTCTCCTTTTAACAACCTTCCATTTCCATCTTTCACTGTCTCTTCAATTCTTGCGCCAGCCTTCCTTACTCTCTTCACTTCTTTCCAAAGCTTCTTCTCATTCTCTTCATATGAAAAACCCAATCCCTGACCCCACCTCAGGTCAGCTGTCCCCTTTGCCTCACGTACCTTGTGCTTTACTTCTACATTTTTTTCGCTATATTTTTCATACTCCTCTATACTATTACTCTGCAGTCATTCTTCAAAAGCCATCTTTTTCTCTTCCACTTTTACCTTCACTCCTTCATTCCACCATTCACTGCCCTTCCGCATGCTGCCTCCAACAACCTTCTTGCCACATACATCACTTGCAATCCCAACAAAATTTTCTTTTACTAACTTTCACTCCTCCTCTAAATTACCAGTTTCTCTTACTCCCACCTTGTCATATGCCATTTTCAACCTTTCCTGATATTTACTTTTTACCCCCCTTTTATTAGCTCTTCAACCCTCACTAGCTCCCTTTTACATCCACCTACTCTATTCACCCACTCTTTTGCTACAACTAATTTTCCTTCCACCAAAAAATGATCAGACATACCGTTAGCCATACCCCTAAACACGTGCACGTCTTTCAATCTTCCAAACATTATTTTAGTTATCAACACATAATCCATTAATGCC
>NC_090747.1:52773295-52775795 GCF_036898095.1 Palaemon carinicauda | reverse complement strand
ATATATAAATATGTGTATATACATATATATATATATATATATATATATATATATATATATGTATATATATATATATATATATATATAATGTCTTGGTCTATAGTTTTCTTACCAATCCCCTTAAAACATGTTTCACTTAGGGCCTATATATCCAAGCTATATTTCATAAATTCACTCTTCACTTGCTGTAACCCACCAATCTGAATTATGGTTCTAATATTTCAGTTGCTAATTTTGTATTTTTCTTTAGTATTTATAAACTGGCAGATTCTAAGCACCACGTTAATCCCGGGACTGCGGGCCATTCTGTCACTTTCTCTATTCATTGACTAACTATATCTATAGAAGATTTATATCATCAAAGGAAAGCCAGTTCCTTGTGATGTGCAGTGCCTGTCTAACTAAGGCAAGTGTCCCTTGTCAGTCAATAGTAATTCTAGCAAGATCCACCGCCAGGCATCAGGACCACAAGCTGATCACATAGTTTTGTATCGGCTTAAACTAATTTAAATCCGTCACCCTGCTGCCAGTGACTTCATTGATATTTAAGGAGACATTTCCCCCATATCTAAATCTCTCATTACTCCACCAGGTTGCTCTTCTGCTTAACCGTTGGCAAACAAGGATTACTAAGACATATTGCCTTGCGGAGTAATATATATATATATATATATATATATATATATATATATAAATGTGTGTGTGCGTGTGATTGCTTTGATTACCTCAAGTAAGCATTTATTTAAACATGTTTTATCATTTGATAATGCTCATGTATATAACAATATTTTTTGGATATTTCAATTCACTGATTGTTACTACATACTTTATGTCTATCAAAAGAAATCAATATAATTTGTAATAAGTGAGTATGTATTCGTCCTAAAAACAAATACTCTCTCTCTCTCTCTCTCTCTCTCTCTCTCTCTCTCTCTCTCTCTCACACCAATATAAATACGAGAACTGTAATAGTTCAACTAAAATCTTCTAATGAGAGTAATCTCATTTATAATTTTATCTGCCTCAGAAGTGATGAAAAGAAGACATGGAATAGGGCACCAACAGAGGATTGATTTAAAGGATGATTATACCTTTTACTTAAAAATTACAAATAGAAATAATGAGACGTATGGGCCAGTAACAAAAATAACAGTATGAGAAGTATAGAAATCATTAAAAAGAGTTAAATCAGGCAAAATAGCAGAAGATGGAATAATAATTTATCTGATAATAGACGAAAGAGATTCCATAGTAGTAAAACTTGCTGAACTTCAAACAAAATTCTACATGAATTATCTAAGCCAACAGCTTGGAAAACAAAAATTTTATCATTGTACTAATTCACTGAAAGGGAGACACATAACACGTAGAAAAATACCACGCAATATGTTTGTTCTACTTAATATATAAAATATTTACAAAAATCATATCAGACGCAGAATATGAAACCTAAACTAAAAGAATGGACTACTATATGTGAACAAAACTAAAAAAAAAAATATTCTAGAAAGAGGAGTATTTAATCATACGGTCCTCTGAGTATCAACTTATGAATTAAAAAATTAGAGAGGCTTACTGAAACATCAGTGTATAAGCTAGTTATAACTCAAAAAGCCATTGTAAGAATAATGATAGAAATAACAGAAAAAGTGGAACATGGATGAAAGTTCAAACCAAAGTAAAGGATGTTATAATAACATGTAAGAAAAAAAGAAATGGACTTGAGCAGGACATATAAAGGTAATAACATAATTGATGAACAAGAAGGTAAAAGAAGCGTTGGATTGATAAGGCAGTGAAATTTACCGGTATATTGAGTTTAGAGAAAAACGATATATATATATATATATATATATATATACTTATATATATTTATATATGAATATATGTATATATCTATATATATATATATATATGTATATATATATATATATAATATAAATATATATATATACATATATATATATATATATATATATCTACACATATAAGCATTTATATATATTTACACACATACATATATATATATATACACTTATAAGCATTTATATATATTTACACACATAATATATATATATATATATATATTAGTAGCTTCCTATGTTATATTTGAGTACAGTGATATATCCCAGAATATTTGCCAAAGGTATCCAGAATTCTAACTCCTGGAGCGAATATCCCTTAAAATTGGATATCGCGTAATCAGAGGACGTATTCCTGACACGTCTCATAGCTATCTACACCCCTAATAGCATTTCCGCTTCGAGGGGGAAAATGTGGCAAGAATATAGGAGAGTCGTTAAAGGGGTAACGCTCTCGACACTACTACTGTACTATAAATAGTGCGCCGAAGCGCCACCGTGAGGCGCCACCAAGCCTTTCTTTCTCTTGTAGCTTTGTCGACCAGTGTTTTCCCGTGTTATCTCTCGCTATTTTGGAGTTATTTGTCGCTATGATGTCTTCATCATCCTCATCAGCATTGGAAAGTTAAGTAATATCT
>NC_090747.1:52752764-52767764 GCF_036898095.1 Palaemon carinicauda | reverse complement strand
ATGTGAGATTGAAAGTGTGTTTAGAAGTAGAAGTATGGATGTATTGGCCTTGTGTGAGACAAAGATGAAAGGAAAGGGTGAAGTGATGTTCGGTGAAATGTCTGGTAGAGTGTCTGGGATTGAAAAGGGAAAAGCGAGGGAGGGTGTGTCTTTATTGCTGAGTGAATGGATGACAGGTAAAGTAGTGGAATGGAAGGAGATATCATCTAGGTTAATGTGGGTGAGGGTTAGATTGGGTAGGGAATGTTGGGCGTTTGTCAGTGCGTATGGGCCAGGTAGTGAGAAAAGTGAAGAAGAGCGGAATGAGTTCTGGAATGAATTAACTAGGTGTGTAGAAGGACTGGGTAGAAGGAATTATGTAGTTGTCATGGGTGACTTAAATGCTAGAGTAGGCGCTGGAGAGGTAGAAGGTGTCATTGGGAAGTATGGCGTATCAGGTGAAAATGAGAGTGGTTAGAGACTGGTAGATATGTGTGTTGAACAAGAGATGGTAATAAGTGCTAGCTTTTTCAAAAAGAATGATAAAAATAAGTATACATGGGTAAGAGTGGTAAATGGAAGAGTAGTAGAACGGGCATTAATGGATTATGTGTTGATAACTAAAAGAATGTTTGAAGATTGAAAGACGTGCACGTGTTTAGGGGTATGGCTAACGGTATGTCTGATCATTTTTTGGTGGAAGAAAAATTAGTTGTAGCAAAAGAGTGGGTGAATAGAGTAGGTGGATGTAAAAGGGAGCTAGTGAGGGTTGAAGAGCTAATAAAAGCGGGGGTAAAAAGTAAATATCAGGAAAGGTTGAAAATGGCATATGACAAGGTGAGAGTAAGAGAAACTGGTAATTTAGAGGAGGAGTGAAAGTTAGTAAAAGAAAATTTTGTTGGGATTGCAAGTGATGTATGTGGCAAGAAGGTTGTTGGAGGCAGCGTGAGGAAGGGCAGTGAATGGTGGAATGAAGGAGTGAAGGTAAAAGGGGAAGAGAAAAAGATGGCTTTTGAAGAATGACTGCAGAGTAATAGTATAGAGGAGTATGAAAAATATAGCGAAAAAAATGTAGAAGTAAAGCACAAGGTACGTGAGGCAAAGAGGGCAGCTGACCTGAGGTGGGGTCAGGGATTGGGTTTTTCATATGAAGAGAATAAGAAGAAGCTTTGGAAAGAAGTGAAGAGAGTAAGGAAGGCTGGCGCAAGAATTGAAGAGACAGTGAAAGATGGAAATGGAAGGTTGTTAAAAGGAGAGTAGGCAAGGAAAAGGTGGGCGGAATATTTTGAAAGTTTTCTGAATGTTGAGGATAATAGGGAGGCAGATATAATTGCTGTTGCATGTGTTGAGGTGCCAGTGATGGGAGATGAGAATGAGAGTGAGATTACAATAGAGGAAGTGAGGAGGAAGTTTTGAAGGAAGAGGGTGTGACTGTACTTGAGTGGTTGGTGAGATTGTTTAATGTGTGTTTTGTGTTGTCAATGGTACCAGTAGATTGGGTTTTTGCATATATTGTACCACTATATAAGGGTAAGGGAGATGTGCATGAGTGTTGTGATTCAAGAGGTATTAGTTTGTTGAGTGTAGTTGGAAAAGTGTATGGTAGAGTAATGATTAATAGGATTAAGGATAAAACAAAGAATGCAATATTGGAAGTACAGGGTCGTTTTTAGAAGAGGTAGGGGTTGTATGAATCAGATTTTTACAGTTAGGCAGATATGCGAGAAATATTTAGCAAAAGCTAAGGAGGTGTATGTTGCGTTTATGGATCTGGAGAAAGCATATGATACAGTTGATAGGGAAGCAATGTGGAATGTGATGAGGTTATATGGAGTTGGTGGAAGGTTGTTGCAAGCAGTGAAAAGTTTCTACAAAGGTAGTAAAGCATGTGTTAGAATAGGAAATGAAGTGAGCGATTGGTTTCCGGTGAGAGTGGGGCTGAGACAGGGATGTGTGATGTCACCGTGGTTGTTTAACTTGTATGTTGATGGAGTGGTGAGAGAGGTTAATGCTCGAGTGCTTGGACGAGTATTAAAACTGGTAGGCGAGAATGACTATGATTGGAAGGTAAATCAGTTGTTGTTTGCGGATGATACTGTACTGGTAGCAGACACAGAAGAGAAGCTTGACCGACTAGTGACAGAATTTGGAATGGTGTGTGAGAGAATGAAGTTGAGAGTTAATGTGGGTAAGAGTAAGGTTATGAGATGTGCGAGAAGGGAAGGTGGTGCAAGGTTGAATGTCATGTTGAATGGAGAGTTACTTGAGGAGGTGGATCAGTTTAAGTACTTGGGGTCTGTTGTAGCAGCAAATGGTGGAGTGGAAGCAAATGTACGTCAGAGAGTGAATGAAGGTTGCAAAGTGTTGGGGGCAGTTAAGGGAGTAGTAAAAAATAGAGGGTTGGGCATGATTGTAAAGAGAGTTCTATATGAGAAAGTGATTGTACCAACCGTGATGTATGGATCGGAGTTGTGGGGATTGAAAGTGATGGAGAGACAGAAATTGAATGTGTTTGAGATGAAGTGTCTAAGGAGTATGGCTGGTGTATCTCGAGTAGATAGGGTTAGGAACGAAGTGGTGAGGGAGAGAACGGGTGTAAGAAATGAGTTAGCGGCTAGAGTGGATATGAATGTGTTGAGGTGGTTTGGCCATGTTGGGAGAATGGAAAATGACTGTCTGCTAAAGAAGGTGATGAATGCAAGAGTTGATGGGAGAAGTACAAGAGGAAGGCCCAGGTTTGGGTGGATGGATGGTGTGAAGAAAGCTCTGGGTGATAGGAGGATAGATGTGAGAGAGGCAAGAGAGCGTGCTAGAAATAGGAATGAATGGCGAGCGATTGTGACGCAGTTCCGGTAGGCCCTGCTGCTTCCTTCGGTGCCTTAGATGACCGCGGAGGTAACAGCAGAAGGGGATTCAGCATTATGAAGCTTCATCTGTGGTGGATAATGTGGGAGGTTGGGCTGTGGTACCCTAGCAGTACCAGCTGAACTCGGTTGAGTCTTTGGTCAGGCTGGAGGAACGTAGAGAGTAGAGGTCCCCTTTTTTGTTTTGTTTCATTTGTTGATGTCAGCTAACCCCCAAAATTGGGGGAAGTGCCTTTGGTGTGTATATATATATATATATATATATATATACACGAACTTGTTTCAGTAGCTTTAACTTAATGTTGTTCACAAACAAAATAATAATATTTCAATTGTTTCAAAAATAATGAAGAGTACTCTTTCCGAAATGTTACAAATTCATTCTTCGGTTGCCCCAAATAGACAAATTATTCTAAAAGTTTTTATTTTAAGTTCAAGTACAAGTTCAAGTTCAAGTTCTAGTTCAGGAAACGGGATAAGTCAGAGGTGAATCTGAATTTTCAAACTTGCATATATTTCAATAAAAATTTTACAATATCAATCTTGAGCACTTCAATAACTTTTCTAAGTCAAAAATTCTCGATAGCGCCTTTAAAACATTATTTGTATGTTAAATTTTCTCATTAAACATTAATACGCGCTCGCACTTTCAATGAGTTTACATCACAATTCCTTGGCAAGACTACAGCAAGGAGACTAGTTTACTTTATATTCAACATAGCACTAAAAATATATAAGTCTAAATCAAAGGCTTAGCTTGGGTGCCCTTAGCACAACGGAGTGACGTGAGCCTTCTATCATGGGTCTCCTAGAACTGCTCCTAGGTGTGGCAGACTATCAAGACATGGTCCTTTGGCGTCCTGGGGTAGGTGTCATCTTTCCTAGGGGTGTCGAGGTAGGAGTCCGTTCTGTTACCAAGGAGTTCACACCGGTCTCCTGGCTGTATCTTTCCCAGCCATCTGTAAGAACAAAGAGGAGACAGCAAAAAGTCCTCGTCACCACTGGAAGCTGAGGCTGTGTCTAATCCCAAGCGAAGGCAGCAGGCAGAGGTCGTTCATATGACCCCAAAAGGGGGTTTCCAATATTTGTTACGTGTGACACGGTCATACACAACATATACCAAGTTTAGTCAATATCGGTAGTCTTTTTTTTTAGGTTGATCACAAACAAACAAAACGACAGTGGTGGAATACATAACATTTGCAAAACCTTCGCCAAAATCGAAGATATGGCGAAGCGTGTGAATTCACCCAAGTCAGTTTTTTGTTAGCAACATTGCACTAGAAAAGCTGATGAATCTTTAACTTCTTGGGTAAAGTATGTGAAAGCACAAGTGCACGGCAGTACTCTGGAATAAGCACATTGTTAAATAAATTGATAATATTTTGTTAGTTTGTTTTTAGTTTGTGAGCAACATTACGCCCAAATCTTTGAAAATAAATTCAATTAAACTTGGATTTCATGTTAATAAGATAACGACAAATCTTTTTAGGTTATGGAAAAATATATCAAACTACAAATATGCATTAGATTTAAGAACATCATAATACTGTTTGGTGTAGCAAAGGTTTGCTCATTACTGAGTGCTCCTCTAGTTTCAAAAGTTACGTCATAATTGCCTCTTATAATCGAATTTATTCTACCTCTGGATCACAGACCCAGTGCAGCATTCCCTTGTTAACAAGAACTTCTGGCCAAACAATCCTGACCGAGTTATCCGACCGTACATGGTTTTAGATTTTTTTTTTATTATAACTGAAATAAGAGAATACAAAGGATTTGTTATAGTTCTTCTTATATGTATAGTCAGTTTGTCTACCAAAATTCCATACGCAAAATTTGTACACCAGAGATTGAAAATTTTTATTTTACTCATAATTCAATTAAACGGGAAAAGAATAGAGGTGTCTCATATATGCAGGATATAATCGGAATAGTAATCATGTAACAACTGCATAAATTGCTTTAAAGTAAAGACTATTTCGGAAATAAACGTAATACGCAAAATATGGACTATAACTTAAAATTCCAAAATATTTTGAGGGATTTACCTGCAATGCTGTATAATGATACATAATTCATTCTTGTTGACTTGCGGGGTTCCCGAACCAATGATAATTATTCTAATTCCGTGTGCATTTTTTTTTCTCAACAAGGGAGAATTGACAGATCCTAGGGAAGGATTTATTAAATAATTTTCGGAATTCTGGGAAATGTGTTTTAGGAACTCTTTGCTCAAAACGGAATAAGTTGTCGTCACTGCAATTTGAAAATGAATATTCAGATCTTTCTCTTCTGACGCGCAACATTATTTGTTTTTAAATGAAAACACTTTTCTGCTGGATTTCAAAAGCAAAATCGAGTGTGGAAAGTAGATTTGGGAATAACTTTCATATCAATAATTAGGAGATGTCAAAAACACACACACGCATATACATTCGATTCCCAGCAATTATTATTGAGTCATGTGTTGGAATTATCATTCAGATTATCAAATATATATTGATATCGTAATCAATGTTAAAATTCATGTTTCGCGAGCTGCTAACATAATCTATTGAAAAAATTAATATCATAAGATTCTCACTGGTATTCATTTACATTTTCTTAGCTTATTCATTCTTGGGAGCTGATGTAATTGAGAAAGTTTCGGAATAATATCCGCATAGTTGGAATGAAAAGGCAATCTCACCAAAAACTTTAAAGAAAATGAATCTCGGAGGTGGACAACATTGGTTTTGTTCCTGTTTTCTTTTCTATGATTTTTTTTTCTAATCAGAGATTTCAAGGTACAGGATAACGTCTAAGAAGTTAACCGAAGGAAATATTATATCAAAAAGAGTGTTTTTTTTATGAATAATTAATGCCAATGAACATTTTTGCACTGTTGCATTTGCAAGAGAGGATAGCAATAACTGGGGTGTTTATGGTTTCTGGATTCTGGGTCTACTATTCCATTCTCTTTCACCATATTATCACACCACCTTCTTGTGAATGAGAGGTTTAGGGGAAAAGCC
Source organism: Palaemon carinicauda (assembly GCF_036898095.1). Lineage (NCBI taxonomy): Eukaryota > Metazoa > Arthropoda > Malacostraca > Decapoda > Palaemonidae > Palaemon > Palaemon carinicauda. The sequence goes on along the minus strand of NC_090747.1, from coordinate 52,761,904 downwards.
TCATTCCTCCATTGGAGATCTTTTATGAAATCACATAACAAATGTCTCTAATGGAATATAACTAACACAGAAAGATATTTAATAATGCTCGTATTCAGTTCAACTATTTACCACTTACACGAAATTATTTGAAACGTTTAGATGTCAGTGTATGTGAAATATTCCGCGATGTAATATATTCAAAGTTCTTTTATTGGTTTTACTTTTTGACATTTCAAACTATCAACTAATGAAAAGATTGCTATAATTGAAAATATTTCTATGGTGGATATTCGAACCAGTTTTATTCCCTGCTTTTCAAGGACACCATTTTAGCGAGAGCCTTCGTATTTCTATTTGGGAGACTAAGGAAAGAGAGGAGTTCAAGGTCAAGATGTATAGATCAGGGGTAGCTAAATATATGTCAGTTTTTCTCACACGAGTTCACACAGTTTCTATCACCCGTTTTTCTTTATGTAGAATATATATATATATATATATATATATATATATATATTAAGGGATTATCCTAGGTTTTTGGGCTGTAGAACGAATTATACAAATTACAATGCATTCCTATGGGAATATTTGCTCCAACATACGATTGTGTTTAACATACGAAACAGGTTCCGGAACGAATTAAGAATGTAGGTAGAAGTTCCACTATATATATATATATATATATATATATATATTTATATATATATACAGTGGAACCTCTACATACATTCGTAATACATTCTGGGACCTACTTCGTATGTTAAAACAAGTGTATGTTGGAGCAAATATTCCCATAAGAATACTCTGTAATTTGTATAAATCGTTTATAGCCCAAAAACCTATGATAACTTCTTAATAAATTACTACACATAATTACACTTAACAATAATACAATTGCATTATATAAGAGATGTAAAAACAAGAATAATTATAAAGAAATAATAAATACAAAAGGGTTTTTTATTGTCACTTTACCTTAGACACAGGCCAACGCAGATGTAGGATTTGCTACGCAGGAGGGGAGGAGGTAGGAATGGTGACTGTGATAACGCACCGTAACTTACTCCAACTTACACTACGTGAACTTCAACCTAACTTAGCTTATTTACTTTTTTTTATTTTTATATTTTACATTTTTCTACATTTTGATTTTCTTTTTTTGTTTTTAATTCTTATCACTCACATATGTAACTTCTTTGTAATAAAAGAACACTGAGAGAGAGAGAGAGAGAGAGAGAGAGAGAGAGAGAGAGAGAGATTGCATAAGATTGCATGCTCGACAATAGACATCATATCTCTCTCTCTCTCTCTCTCTCTCTCTCTCTCTCTCTCTCTCTCAGTGTTCTTTTATTACAAAGAAGTTACATATTGAAGTGATAAAAATTAAAAATAAAAAAGAAAATGAAAATGTAAAAAAATATAAAATATAAAAAAGAAAAAAAATAGATAAGGTAAGTTAGGTTAAAGTTCACGTAGTGTAAGTTGGAGTAAGTTACGGTACGTTATCACAGTCACCATCTCTACCTCCTTGTGTTTAAATAGAATATCGGCTTCCAGAAGATAAAACCATTTGTATTGTTTTAAAATTACGTTAAATTCGCTAAAATATTTTTCCTAAAAACTCCCAGGAAGATGAAAAAAAGGAGGATGATTAATATGTAACAATTTACGTCATCAGCGAGATGGAAGAGCTAAGGTTTTACATGTGCAAGAACAGATTATTTATTATATCTTACGATGCCAAAATCTCAAAAGGAACAATATTTTGTTGACCATGTAAAAATTTCTCCCAATTTCATTACATTGAGTTACTCATAATTCTTTAAATATTGTATTTCATGTTTTTTTTACATTAATTCCTGGTTTACATGATTATTGTATTGATTAGCAAGAATTAATGAGTACTGTAAGAGGAGGAAAAAGAAACGTAAATGTTGATGTATAATTAGTAAAATAGGTGAGTACTGAGTCCTATATTTAGTGTCAAATCAGAAGAGATATTGAAGCACATAGAGAGAGAGAGAGAGAGAGAGAGAGAGAGAGAGAGAGAGAGAGACGCAGAATGATGTATGCTTAGAAGGTTGACGGAGACATCTCATCCGGAATAAATTATTTTATTGTTTGTGTCACAGACTGTATACAGCTGCAACTCCTAAATCATAACGACTGCGTCCTTCCTTTCCGTGCCTTGCTTAGAAATAAAACAAAGATTTTAGCTCTGATAAAAGTATAGTTCCTCTTAAGCCGAAACTTTATGTTCCAAATAAAGCACAAGATTGTCAGTGCTGGGGAAGTATGATATTGCTCTGACAGATCGTATTGTAACATCTGCCGCTCCAGGAGTACGTAGACATCTTGTTCAATCAACAAAGTTATTCTACCGTCCGTTTCTCTTTCCACTAAAATCTTCTTATTTAACCAACTTATATTCCGATGATATGTTTTCAGAAATAATGCGATTATATATTCTTATATTTTGCTTGGTCTAGGTATTTATAGTGATATACATCACTTTGAATTTTTATTTATTTATTTATTTATTTTTGACCACTGTAAATGACAAATATTAATTCAAGATTAAATTCATATATTTTTATATTTGATGTCACGCAGAGTCATAGATGGAATACATTTTATTTTATACAATAATGAAAAAAATCATCTTATATCAGTCAGACTTTTAAGGTATTGAAAAATAATTTAGATGATTTTGTTACTTGTGTTTTCAAATATCGGCGATTTAAGGAAATATGAACAGTACATAAATACTGTGTAAGAGGTACTAACTAAATAGATAGTTGCAGACACACACACACACACACACACACACACACATATATATATATATATATATATATGTAAAGGTGTATAATATAGTCTGTCATGTAAAATAAAGAAGAAATTTTGAAATAAATGACTAGAGGTGTAATTTATATACATTTCTTTGGAAGCCGGTTGAATACACTCCTTGTGGAAGAGGGATAATTAGAGTAAGTTATGAAATATTTATAAAAATAATTTCTTTAGTTTATTTCTGGGGCTTCCCTTTTAAGAGCTACCCCCTAGTCATTTAATCTTTTTATTAGCATGAATTCACAGAACTAGTATTTGTTCAGATTTCAAAGACACAAGCATGAAAAAAGAGACATTTGCAAAACTCAAACAAAAAGGAGAGAAACAAATCCTAAATACTGGAAAGAATTAATAATTGGCGAGATGTGATTCTTGTTAGGTTTCGACCAAATAAACTTTCTTGACGAAGTCTGTTTGCTTGTTAAGAAGCATCTTTCAGACCATGTTTGTCTTCAGCAGTCATATTACAACAAACTCCTCCATTGCACGTGTTTGCATAGAGTTTTAATATGTGCTTTTAAAGTAACTGCTTTCTTATATTATTTGGTTGTCCTTCCTGTTTGCTTTTTGAATTGATATGCCTTGTTATGAAAGTAAATTTCTCAATCTGAATGCCCCTCTAGAAGAATAAGAACATAATAGCTATATTTATTATAAGTGCAAATGATATAATATGAAAAAGAGTGAGGTCGAAATGGAGTCAGTTGAAAGACAAAAAAAAGGTCCAGAGAAAATTTTTGAAAGAAAATAAGGTTCAAAGGATATAATTTGAAAGAGTGAGGTCCAAAGGGAACCATGTGTAAGACAAAAAGGTGAAAAGGAGATCATTTGAAAGACGATGAGGTCCAAAAGAAGTCGATTGAAAGACGGTGAGGCTCAAAGGAAATCACTTGAAAGACCATAAGTAGTAGAGGAAACCCTTTAAAAGATAATAAGGTGCACAGAGAGCCTTTTGATAGACAATAATGTGCACAGGGAATTATATAAAAGACAATCAGGTGCTCAAGAAACCATTTGAAAGGCAATAAGGTGCACAGGAAACTACATAAAAGACAATGTGCACAAGAAACCATTTGAAAGGCTATATGGTGCACAGGACACTATATAAAAGACAATAAGGTGCTAAGGAAACGATTTGAAAGGCAATATGGTTCACACGACACTATATAAAAGACGATAAGGTGCACAGGAAATAATTTGAAATACAAGAAGGAACACAGGAAATCATTTGAAAACAATAAGGTGCACAGAAAACCATTTGAAATACAGTGTGTTTCAAAAGAAGCCATTGGAGTGAATCTGCGAGCTTCTGATTTTTAAAAATTGTTTTTAAGTATGTCAAACGGAAAACATCATCGGGAATTTCTTCATTTATAGGAAATATATATACAAAGAGAGTAAAATCAATGTATATTTCTCTCATCCAAAACAGTCATCAGTAATGTTTCAAAAAACTGATATTGATCGGACTCCAAACGGTTGATTCCATTTGTCATCTATCTTATCTTGATAGATGAATGAAATAAGCTACTCACTTCGTATTTACACTTGGGCAGTTATGGATGACGATTAATTGACAATAAAAGTTAAACCTCTATCTGGTTAAGTGCACATAACAAACACCATCAGGAATAAACTGACTATGTTGAGATCTATTGTTAAAGAAATTGTAATTCCTAAGATGAATAAATCAATAACGTAACAGCGCTCTCTCTCTCTCTCTCTCTCTCCTCTCTCTCTCTCTCTCTCTCTCAGAAGTGTCTTAGTATACTGTCGTTGTCACTAAAATATAACAATATAAATAGGTCAATGCAATTTTCTTGACCAAAAATTGCACTAAATTTTTCCCTTTTAAATAATTATATACATTATCATTTTATAAAGTTATCGGATATGATTTAATAATGACTTTCATAAATCCTCTTTTTCTTGATATTGTCCAATCTTCAAACAGTTTCACGATTTTTAACTAATCATGTTTCTATGCAGATTGCTCCAAAATTACATCTAAGTATTTTTCCCTTGCTTCTCCTAGAATCTATCATTACATGAAATTACATAAGCTAATATTCTTTTTCCTCTATGTGCTAAGATTGGAATTTGCTTATGTTCCCTTTTATTTTTCTAATTCCTTACCCTGTATTTCCGAGTGATTACATAGAGCAAATCCGGAGTAAATATATATATATATATATATATATATATTTATATATATGAATATATATATATATATATATATATAGATAAATAAATATATACATATATATATATATATATATATATGTATATATATATACATATATATATATATATATATATATATAAATTATTTTTTTTCTGTGTCTTGCATGCTACTGAAGAGTGGTTTGGTAACGTCAGCAGAATTCTGCTATAAATGAAATCGTGGAATCATTCCGACCGTTGTTAGCCAAAGCACTATTTTAACCTTGTCAAGAATTGGAATCACTTCGATCGTCCTTGCAAGTATTCCTGCTCAAAAATTAAAATAGAATTAAATCAGAATTGGATCTTATAATTATAAACCTTTTTATTTTCATTATTTTTTTCATAATATTAGGGAATAGAATGCCTTTCCCACACTTGATTTCAAACACGTGAAATCTCATGATTACTTTTCAATTGGATATTGAAAACATTTTAATGAAATTAAACGTTGTGTTTAGGCTAATATGTACGGAAACCATAAACTCCTATTGGCATCATATATCACTTAATTTATTCTCAAAACAGCTTTCTTTATACTCGCTTTTTTTATATAATTCCGCAACATATTAGTTTATAATCTTATCTAGTCTACTTTGGAAAATAATAAGGCGAACTTACATTATAAAGCTAGATTCAACATTTTATTTTTACATTAAGGAGTCAAGAGTTGATTCGTTTAAAAGTCTAAAATTTCACGCCATAGTGAAACATTTGCTCTTCATGCAAAGTAAGTATATTCATTAACATTCTTTAAAGGCTCGTCCATAACCGTTATTCCTCGTGTCTCTGCCTTTTCATTGAGAATTTTCTTAGTTTTACTTATATTGATTTTCAGTCCTATATTTATAGCTTGCTTATTCACATCTTATATCATCTTTTGCAATTTTCCCATAATTTTCTAAATAGAACTATGTCATCTTTGATCATTTTCCCACTTTAATTTCTTTGTTTACTATTATAAATTCTCCTTCATCCCACATTATATTAATTGTTAAGTCATCATCTCCTGCTGTGTTCTCTGTTTACACTACTCTTAATATTTTCTTTATTTGTCCCACTGTTACTTTTTGGTATTGGGTAAGGTGTTACATTATTTCTATTGGCGGAGTTATTTCATATATCACTATTGTATAACTCTGTGTTGAAGTTGTCTTAAATCTTTATCATTCCATTTCTTTTGTTTACAATATTTACATTTCCCTCTTTTAAAGCAAATATCTGTTTGCGCCTTCTGCAAGGGCTTATTTTACTTAGCTTGATGCTTCTTCTCTTGGGTTTTAAGTATATTGTTTTGGATAGTTCTACGAATTATGTCATATCTCTTCGATTTTACCTTTATTTCCAATCTTTTCTTAATTAGGTTTTTTGTTTTCTGATAGTTTTCCTTGATATTGTTTAGGACCTTTCCCACTTATGTCTTGAAAGGAGTCCAATAGAAATCATATTAAATTACCTTTCATCTAATCTTCACTTGCTTCCATATCATCATGCAGCTGGGAATACCTTTGCTGTTTAGCTAACCCATACTCATCAAATTAATCTCTTACATCAAGAGTTTTTATCTTCTTTCCTAAAATGAGCTATTCTCTTTCATCCTTATATTTAGACAAATTTTACTACTCGCCAATCCTTGGTCGCTAGGTCTTCACTTGTTTGACTATAATACACTAACACACGCCCACGCCCACACACACACACACGCACACACACACACACAAACACACACACGCATATATATATATATATATATATATATATATATATATATATATATGTATATATATATATATATATATATACATATATATATATATATATATATGGGTGTGTGTGTGTGTGTGTATGTGTGTGTGCGTGTGTGTGCGTGTGTGTATATGTGTGTGTTTTCGTGTGTATATATACTATTAATAAATATTCTATTATTTTTCTCTCACTTTGCTTCTTACCAACTGCGCAAGTTGTAAAATTCTTGATCCTTAGTAAATTATACGGAATGAATTTGTTACATAAAAATAAAGTTAAGGTGTTTGGTTAATACAAAAATCTATTTCCTGTGACTAGCTAATGTTGATAGCAAAACATATTCGACCACAGATCCGACATTGTAAGCTTTTATTATATCTACCTTCTATGCCCGGATCATTTTATCATCTATTTTACATAAGCTAGAGAGAGAGAGAGAGAGAGAGAGAGAGAGAGAGAGAGAGAGAGAGAGAGAGAGATGGTGTGGTAACCAAAACCCTTTTTGAATACCAGATTCGACCTTAAAAATGCAAACAAATGCTTTATAGGATATTTGGTTGCAAATGCGCATAAAGGACATCGATCCTCATCCAAGAAGCTCTATCCTGATGTGCAAAAGAGGCTGAGTGACTCTCTGATAGCATTTCAGACTTAGACCCAAGCCCTGGTAGCATTCATTACTCTACCTTTTATTTCATTATCAATGTTCAATATCAGAAAGGAAATAACCAATGAATAGGACTCTTATTTTTTTAGAATTAGGGACTTCTTTTCGTTATTCTGATTAATTTGATTTTTTTTTTATCTTATTTCTTTTTGGAGTATTAATTGCGTATACATATGAATTACGTGGAATTAGACTTAAGACATATTGGAGTATATATGAGCATAGGGAACTCATGGAAGTAGAATATTAGTTCAAACTTTTGTTTTTATCTCACTGTATCTCATCATCGTTGTCGTTTGTTTATCAATATAGTTTTTTTTTCCTACTATCGTGTTCTATTTGTCTTTTTACTCTCTTTGGGGTATTTTTCTATTTTCATAATCGACGTGTAAATTCTGTAGAATATTTTTTCTCGCTTTTTTCTCCGAGATTATTCTTGCTTGATATTTAAATCCTTTCCATGATATCACTATCTGACCGTCTTCAGCCTTCCACATTTGAAACCTTGCCTCAATTCATATTTACTCGTAAGGAAGGAAGAGAAATCGATAGGCAGTAAGACATACCGACAGACAAGCAGACTGGTAGACAGATAAAGACTTTTTCTCGATAATACAACACTATAAGGGCATGAATCTACTGACTTTTCATTTGAGAACTTTCCACATAATCACTAGACATAGATAAAACAGATTTCCTAGCTCCTAAGTTATCTGTTATTTTGAGCAAGTTAGCAAGAACAGGAGCTTTTAGCACTTGTTGGAAAATTGGTAATGTTACTCCTTTATGTAGATGTGTTTGTTGTAGCTCAAGTCACACTGATTACCGCCCAATTTCCATAACTCCCATATTATCTAAAGTTTTTGAACGTCTTTTCGCAAAACGTCTTAATAGGTTTGCTGAAGGTAATCATCTATTCCCTAGTTTGCAATTTTGGTTTTCGCAAAGGCCTTGGAGCATGTGATGCCCTTCTTACCATCTCCAATGCTGTACAGAAATCCCTTGACTATGGTCAGGAAATTCGTATGATTGGCCTTGATTTTAGTGCTACCTTTGACCGTGTTAATCATGAGGCCCTTGTTTTCAAACTGAAACAGTTGGGAGTGGGTGGGTCGTTTCATAGCATTATCACTGATTTTTTAATTAATAGATCTCAAAGAGTTGTAGTTGATGGGCACCATAGTGCGTATAGGAATGTGATATCCGGTGTTCCACAGGGTAGTGTTCTTGGCCCATTACTTTTTATACTATATACACTTGACATGTGGTTTGGCCTAAAAAACAAGCTTGTTGCATATGCAGATGATGGTACTCTCTTTGCATCAATTCCATCCCCTGAATGTAGATCTGACTTTGGTGAATCCATTAATAGAGATTTAGCTAAAATTAGTGCCTGGTGAAAATTATGGGGTATGAAGTTGAATCCTAACAAAACTCAAAGTAGGTCAAGGACGGTGGCTCCTCAACATCCGGATCTCAGTATTGATAATGTTTCTTTAAATTTGTATGACTCTTTTAAGATTTTAGGTGTGATTCTCGACAGCAAATTTACTTTTGAGAAACACATTAGGTCTGTGTCGTCTTCAATTGCACAGAAAATTGGCTTATTGAGAAAGTATTATAAGATTTTCGGTGATCAATGTATTCTGAAGAAGTGTTTTAATTCTTTCAT
>NC_090747.1:52732764-52745264 GCF_036898095.1 Palaemon carinicauda | reverse complement strand
AAACTTTTACAGCTTACACCTGGAAAACTTATCTTTTAACGCATGCTAGTTATTTCCAGATGTACAGAATAAGGTAGTACGTTAACATCAACTGAAAATTGATTTCTAACTATATCAAATTCATTTTCCATACATTTTTAGTCACTAAATCCACTTTTATTTACATCTCTAATCTTAGATATTTTCTGATAATATTTCTCTGCGCGGTGTCCATCATCAATGTTTTTTACATTTTGCATAGATTTCAAACTGGGGAACTGATTAATATCATGTGCTACAATGTGACCCTTGAAAAAAATGGAGTTTGAATTTCAATCCACAAATAAATTCATATAATTTATTCACACGTTTGTTTTTCCCCTACATCTGGATGTTGAGATTATTCAAATGATATCCACCATAAAATCTAAATCTTTCAGCCAAAAACAAAAAAGTCATAAAGTTCCTGCTTTCACTTACCCTTTTCTACCATGAAAATTTGGATATCACAACGCAATTCAGTGAAGCGATTAAAGACAACAGTTGAATTACCTGTTATTGAGATTATGTGCTCGAATAAAGTTTACTATTGACACAACAAACATCCATGAAATGAGCCATTATTAATTCTATTGCTGCAAATTACGCAACTCGTGGTTAGGGTTCATAGGCACAAGTTTTTTTCTTCAATTTTGCTAATGTATTATTAATGTATAAGGAATGTAGTGCTCTGTAGTGCAGCAGCTTTCCTACCCACCACCTGAGGTTTCTCCATCAGTATCTAAACTTGCACATCTCTTCGAAACAACACCTATCTTGTTTCAAGCCTCAACAAAGAATTCGAAGATATCGTCACTGTACGTTGTGCCCTTCATTAGCCCAAGTTCAACTAATTCTTCTGTCACCTGCATATTTTCATCAACACCCCTAATGGAAACTGTAAGTTGTGCTACATCACTGACATCTGTTCTTTCATCAATTGCAACAGAAAAGGCCAAAATTACTTAACCTTGCACTGAAGGTGACTATCAAAACCGTCAGCTATTTCATTTATTCTCTGTGCTGTTATATTTCTTGACAGACTTCCATTTCCAAACACCTGACGTTTATCTGGGCATATCCATTAGCAATCAACAACATGTATTTCTTAGCAAAAAAATCCTTCAGTAAAAAGGACTTGATGACTAAGCTATTTCTTTGTAGATACTGTAACTTGATTTCTTGTCAGCATCACTTACTTACTTTCTTGACGTACAATTCTGAAAAAGAATTGCTTTTTTTGTTTAATAATCCTAGTTCTTCTATTTCACCATCACATGCTTCCCCGTGATATTTCTTATATACCTGAAAATGGTCATAGTGTCTCCTAACATTATATTCTTTAGGAACGGCAATTTTCCGATTGCATACAAACATGGTGTTCTTCCTTTTATAACATTAAAAATACAATTCTCTTTTACCACTCTCTGTTAGTCTATTATTTCCCTTTTCTTGAATGAAATGACTTAACATAAAATTGAAATAATAATTTCGCTTTTAAAATGCACTCTGTTGCAATGAAAACCTGAGAGATGCCGATACTAATTTCCGTTGTAAAGTCATCGTCGAACTAGACGTGTTTTTCACCCACAATACACATCTTGCAATTATTAGTAAAATGTGTATTGCAGAACGCTATTAACTACAATAGGGAAATAATTTTCAAAAATAATATAAACACAGGTTAGTGTAATTTTGTTTATTCCCCGAAGACACAAGATGCCCAGTACCAAGAATAACCTTCCCATTGCATAGTTGTTGGGTAAGCGCTTCCAATCGGTCTACAAACGAAAACCTAATGAGAATACGGTTCTTTATTAATAAAGGTTTCAAACTTCAGAAATGATATATTTACCGGTACATATGTTATTATTAGAGGTAATAGTTATATGTAATTTTCCATATATATATATATATATATATATATATATATATTATATAATATATATATATATATATATATATATATATATATATATATATATATATATATATATATATATATTATCAACTGTACACTTTACATATTCAAGAAAACGACATTAGTGTTCCGAGAATGTTCGGCTTGCTGCTAAAAAAGCCACAAGATACTTACAATAGACTATTTACTACTATAAAAAGAACTTTTGCATAGTGTCAAACCAGCCACTGTGATGATGGATTTTGAAAAACGGCCATCAATAGTTTATTAGATTTATTTTTCTAGTTCAGATGTTACCTGTTGCCTATTTCACCACTCACAAAAGGTTTACAAAGAAGTTGTAACAATAGGTTTTAAACAGCAACATCACCAAGATGATGATTTTAGTTTAAAAGTAAGATGTTTATCCGCACTCGCTTTCCTTCCCATTGACGATGTTATTGATGGCTTCGAGGAATTAACTGATGACGACGATTTTCCCCAAGAGCTTGTTTCATATTTTGAAACATTATATTGGAGGAGTGAAAGGTCGTGGCCAACGAAGGCAAAGAGTCGAGCCAGTCTTTCCTATTCGTTTATGGAATGTTCATGAACGCACTGAAAATGGTTTGCCACGCACCAATAACTATGTTGAAGGATTCCATAATGCACTAAGAACCTCCGTGACAAATGTACATCCTAATATCTGGTCCCTTATAACTGCTTTAAAGCATGAAGAGGCTCACAGTGTAACAAGAACTGCACATCTCAATCGTGGAGATAGCGTAACCTCCAAAAAAAAAAAAATACAGTGACGCCAATCAGCGTAAAAGAAAATTGCTGGAATAATATGACCCTGCAAATAAAATCCAATATCTTCGTGGCATTGCTCATAACATTAAACATTTTTAACTAGATAATATTGTTGCTTGTCTCAGTTTTTATTTTTCCTTGTTGTATCTCTTTTTGCAAAATAAATACTTTTTAGTCTTTATAGTTTTTTCATTTGTACTTTTAACTCTTTACTTATAGTTATAATTTGGTTTCATGACTTAGTGGTATCGAAATGACCGGTAACGAAAAATCCTAGTCACAAAATGTCCAGTAGCGAAATGTCCGGTATCAAAATGTCCGGTATCGAAATGTCCAGTATCAAACTGTCCTAGAACCGGCCAAAAGTATGGTGATGGGTGTGGGGCGAATGCAGCCCAAGAGCTGTATGTCTGATATTCCTGACCCAACTTGTGCATCTACAGATTGGTGACCACCAGAGTGATGAGCTCCCTCACCCTTTTTCCTTGCATTGCTATGTCTTATTGTTTGTTAATGCTGCCGTCAGACCCTGACTCTACTATCAACCCCACACTCCTTAAACTACAGTCCTTTGCCAACGGTGAAACGTTCTTCTAGTTCTAGCGTGTTTAATTCCAGTTTTGCATCAAGAGCTTGACTCAGCCAAATACCAAATCAGGTTACGTTTTCGCAGCGATCTCTAAGAACAGTAGCCTGGCAATAGCTGTGCAAGCAAAAAAAGTTCCAAATAATGTATGACTATCTAAAATCATACTTCTTGGACCAGTGCTCGCCATCACCATCCACGCCTACATAGCAAGACTTTTTCAGCTCTCTCAACAACCGTCTGTGGACTAAAACTCTTTGCTCGCCCTCAGGGAAATTACCAGTATCCCTTGCCTACAACCTGCCGCAGACGGCTCTCCTCGTGAAATGAATCTACTCCATGCCCTTTTGGTACGGCGCCTACAAACTGTACATGCTGGTATCCCGTGTCGATATTTCGCCTATGAAGGAACCTGATGACCAAAATTGATGCCTTTATGACACCCACTTCACTACCTTAAAGACCTCCATCAACACATCCTGACTAAGTGGACACCTATTCAACATCGACCAAAGCAAACATGAAAGCATTAGAACACAGGCGCAAACCCCATGACATACTGGAGCGGTGCTAAACCCTTCGATTATTCCCCAACCAATGACCTCCCCAAAAACTTCCTGATTCCCATTGGATGCAGTTATGCTACTACTACTCTAAATTCGGGGCTGCTGCAATTAAATATGCGAATGATTGTCAGTGGCCAAAAAGCATTCAAGTAAGGCCTTTTCTTTTTAGAGGACATAAGTACAGGCGTGGGTTATTTTGTAGACACTATTGCTTGCTGTTTTCTTCTGCTAAGACCACTCTTCAGGACATGACTTAGTCTGTCTAATTTTTCAACATCCGCCTGCTAGCTGCCAACAGATCTGCAATAACCACTAAAGTTTATGTAACCATCACATAATCATTCGGAGGCTCCAAATATATTTGGAAGTTTCTTGTTACTGATGTCACATTACCAATCCTTGATACGGATTTCCTGTCACATTTCCACCTCCTGCTCGATGCAGCTCCCCGACGGTTAGTCGACGCGGATTTTTACTCCTCGACACCTCTTCAACCTACCCCATCCGAACCTGCTTTCCACATAAGCACACCCATGGAGGCCTACGCCCAGCTCCTCGCATCGTACCCAGAGGTTTTCCTCCCAGAACTTCGTCCAACCCCCCCCCCTCCCCCCGGTTCCTACGAAACAAGCTATGAATAAGTATTTAATGCTGCACATATTAATAAAAAAAAATAAAAAAGACCGATTGACTCTGCCAGGAGAGATATCCTATTTAGTTCAAAGAAATAAAGGAAAAGATATGAAAAAAAATGATAATAAAAAATGCTGTAATGAATAAATCGTTCAAAAGCACATTACTGCCATGTTATTTTAATGACATGTCTCAAATTGCTTATGTAAATGAATATTGATTATTCAGGACAATCTCATTATCTAAGTTGTCAATATTAATTTTGCTACTTCAAATGAAGGTCTTAGTTAAAATGATGTTGATCTTTCATAATAAATCAAGTCTTCCATTCCCAAAGTTCTTCCCATAATGACAATTACAAATTCCGCAGATTTTCACATACTTCCTGTAACATCAAAAATTTTCATTCACAATAATCCTGTTAGCCATAGGGGATTTTTCATGGTGTTTATTAACATAATATAATTGAGTGATTCAGTTATAAAAATATAGTTTTCTTATGCATGTGAAATAAGGTCAATAACGAAGAATTTAAAAGTGTTGCGAGTTTGCAAAACCTTATTTTAAGCTTTGATATCGCAATCAGAAATTTTTTTCTCCGTACGAAAGGAGGATAAAAGTTGGAAATGGCTACGACATCGCTATTAAATGTTTAGTAATTGTTCAGAATCATTCTAAGAAACGACAAGACACAGTGTCTATTGTTCTCCACTAGAAGTTTTGAGTAAATACTAAATACCAAGCGGCATCAAATGGTACAAACATATACTTCAAGCCGTGGTAGAAAATGAGCTGAATAAGTCACTCTATGACTACAGTATGAGGACGGAAAGGGTTATACAAACATATTGATCCAATGTCAATCATAGATGTTGCAGTGCCATGGGATTTAAGAGGATAACGTAAAGGGGTTGGGGAGAAAATGCATAGGTACTAAGACCTGCAAATGTTTTGAGAAGGTTGTGGAATATGCAAGGGCGGGGGGCTGTTAGTTCCAATAATTATAGGAGCACTCGGGACTATACCTACGTATTGGAAACGAAGCTGAAGATATCAGGAACCGACAGAGTTTCATGCCTTAAGCAGGAGAGATTGCTACAGTTGGAAACAGTTCAGATAGTGAGAAAAATTATGAGGTTCTAAGGGAGCTCATTGTAAACTACAGTCCATTGAAGAATTTGATTGACGATAATAATAATAATAATAATAATAATAATAATAATAATAATAATAATAATAATAATAATAATAATAATAATAATAATAATAATAATAATAACAATAATTAATTTGTATGAAAATAATATGCTTCCCATCCTTGCCATCTGAATGCTGGAGCTCTTCTGGAAAATACAATGAAACATTCTCAAAACTGGCATTTTAATACTCTTGCAATTAAACCTAAATTAAACTATTCAAATTAGAAATAAATAGGATAAAGTAAACCTAAAATGATTAAAGATAATATTAAGAGTAAATCGAATTTTTTATTCCTCCAGAGGCCTACGGTAGCCATGTTAATGTAATATGGCGTTTCAAATTCAATATGCAAATACTGTACCAGACATTCACGATAATCTCATTATCGAAGCTGAAACAAGTGTAATACTAATTTCACTGTTCCAAATCTAAATCTATATTGAAATTGGGCTGAAATATCATTGTAAATTAACGTTCCATATTCCTCCAACATCTGATAGATTGGTCGAAAATGTCTCTTGAATATAATTCCGTTAAATTTGGTGGATAAGCCATTACTTTCTTGAACGTACATAAGACAAACTGCTTTGATTGTATTTCGTTGATGTTCAGTCGTATGTAGATATATCTGTCCTTAACTTGTCAAATCAGATCAATGCTTAAAATAATGAATAACTAATAAGCCTGAAAGTTTTCGGATTATTATAGTAGACCTCTTATTATCTTGAAAATGATATCAATATAAGTGATTTCAGGAAAATAAGATGCCATCGCGTCTGCGCCTAAAATAGCAAGAAGGTTTTAACATTTAATCAACTTCACTGAGATAAGGTAAACATTCTCTCTGGAATTCTAGTTAGGTATGTACATTCCTGATCGAATTACCGATTTTGTTGACACTAGATATGATGGGAGGAATTTTATTTTCAGTTTATTGTTATGAAGATGAAATTATTTTTCATACCTTGTTTTTTAAAAAAAAAAAAACACTTAGATTTTTTTTCACATAATTGCACGTGAAAACGTTATCGTTTAGCCTTAAAACCTTAAGATTTACGAAAAATTGAGGTTTTATCAGATATATGTAAGTTATATTCACTGACCAGAGCAAATTCATTTATGATTATAATACTAACCCTGTTTGAAACCCCAAATGAATTATTATCAGTAAAACAGACTTACTGGAGTTCAAGGTAGGTGATCACTTGACTGAAATATTGCAAAATGTCATTAGGAATAGGTTAAGCATCAAAACTCTGATATTCAATGAAAACCTAATATAGAATATATGTTGATATCTTGTCAGATTAATGAAATAAATATATTTTTCCGTAGACAAATTGAGTGGATGTCACCAAAAAAAAAAGGTTCCTTGGAAATTGTCTGCTTATTCTTTAAAACATGGGTGGTTTTCTCCTATATCATCGTAGGAACACTACAAGTTTTTTGTTCTCCTTTCAAAATTGAGGTCATTGGGTCGATTCAAAGTCATGGCTTGTTTCGCTTAATTTAACTAACTTGAACAAGCGAAGAAAACCCAGTTTACATATTAAACTGTTTTTATACCTTTTATGTGTGCCTTTTTATATGGACATTGGTGTGCTTTACGTTAACCGACAAGGATGGCAGGTGGAAAACCATCACAAGGTCTATCAACTCTAACAGGATTTGAGTTAGGCAGTATATTGTTGTTGTTGGTTTTTTTTTTTTTTTTTTTTTTTTTTTTTTTTTTTTTTTTTTTTTTTTTAATATTCCCAGAAAAAAAAACAATAAATAATTCTTAAATGCCTTACTTATCAATATAAAGAAAATCTAATAATAATATCACAACGACCTACTGGATTGTGCCTAACCCTCTAGGACCTAATCCTGGGAAAAGTCCGGAGGGGCTACTTGACCGTCCTTAGCAGTTGGGGTAGTCCGTGATTGTCCGGAATGTCCAAAACAACCGGTATGAACCTGGAACGGGGAAATCACGCAAATTGAATTATTCATGGGCAAAATAATAGGTAATAATATGAATATATAGAAATTTTTACTATTGAGAATTTTTTCTAAAATTGTGTTTGAAATTCTACATATTATAAGGAAAAAGAGAAGAAATAGTCATACATTGAAAAAAGGAATAACAGTATGACATTTGTATAAACTGAATGATGAAAATGGAATAAGTAAAATAACTAACAATTAAGAAAGGTAATGCATCACAGTAACTTACAAATGGTGATTATGCAACCACAGCAAACACACAAACAAAAATATATATTTTTTTTTACCATAAATACAGAAAAAAAAATAATTCGTTTGTTTCTCACGATATCATTTTGTATGTTTTGTATCTTGTAATTTCTGCCTCAAATACCAGTCATTATATGGCTGGTGATATTTATTTGTTGATTTTTAGGTATTAATTTTTACTGATGTGTTTCCTGTTTAAATTATTGTCATCGAATATTTAGTTCAACGTGAACTTTTTATATTTATATTTGCCTAAGATATAGTGTTAGTGCTTATTCGTATAAACTCTCTCTGATAGCTTCTTTATACTTTAAATTGTAATATAATACAAATTTTTGTTTGCCTATTCCTCTCTGCCTTTATATTAGATTATAAAAATGTAACTGAAAAAAATTAAATTCTTAATTTATAAATATAAACTACTATTCTGATACAATCATACTTATATGAAAACAATTGAATCATACTACGCAGAGCAACCAAAATCTCACAAATGATTTACTTAGGATGAAAATAACAAAATGTAAGGTACAGTTTACTTGTATAAACAAGAGAAGGGACCTTAGAATATTGTTTTGACCTAAACCAACAAACCTTGCTTACTCGAGAGAGACAAGTGTTTCAAACTCTCATCATCTCTGTCATGAGGAGACAATCCCAGAACCTCAAGGAACGGAAAAGAAACAGCCATTTCTTTACTTTCCTAAATTTTAAAATGAGTTTCAGGGATACATTTTTAATGGTATGGTTTACGCTTTAGGTTCCTGGCGGCATAGAGGAAAGTGTGTTTTCATATTTCATGGTCTTAATATATAGGAATAATTTCATGATATTTTACCGTCATTTTTCATTGTTATTCAGGAGAGGATGTTTATTCGTAAAAAACATTTATTTTGCGAATGATTTCAGTGAATGCGAATAACTTCGTCGAAGCCTTTTATATAAATTTTTCATAGGGCATCCTAATTTTGTACGGCCACTCTCTCTCTCTCTCTCTCTCTCTCTCTCTCTCTCTCTCTCTCTCCTCTCTCTCTCTCTCTCTCTCTCTCTCTCTCTCTCTCTCCCTCTCTCTCTCTCTCTCTCTCTCTTTATCAGTCAATGTGAAGTACTAGTAGAAAATATAAAACGAATCGAGGTCCTAGTTAGAATGTTTTATAATCCTTATGTAGTTTCAGGAGTGAAGGTAACTCAATGATAAAAAAAAAAAAAAAAAAAAAAAAAAAAAAAAACGTTATTGACGTTATTTAGAAGTTCATCAGCCATTATCTGTTATAGCACTGCATGATATCACATCAAATTCTTCATAGATTTTACGAGACAGAAAATATCCCCCAAATTCCTCTCTTACTCGAGTGTGAGTGTTGAGTAATCTACTTTGCAGTTCCCGACGGTAGGAATACAATTTCTGTTTCAGAATGATCAATCATTCAGATTACAGCTTTAGTTTTAGAGCTTACTGTATTTTTTACAAAAATAATAAACTCTTTTAATCATTTCAGATAGATCAATCTTCATATAATACCTTTTTTTCGATCAATAACTTGAGAATGGGTATGATCAAACATATGTCCTATTTTTATTGATATTCGAAGTTAAATTTACCCTCAAAATTGTATATATCATGTCAAAAACTGTCCAAAGAATATCGTATTGCTTACACTTGATATTCTTATTACTTGAGCATAGGATAATGCATCATTTTTCTCTCTTCAAAGTCAATCATGATTGCAATATTCATACCAGCTGTTGTGAGTCAAAAATGAATACCACTAGGGTTGAATAGATAGGGGCAATTATACCATTATGGTGGGACCTAAAACGGTATATATTTATATATATATATATATATATATATATATATATATATATATATATATATATATATATATATATATATATATATATATATAAACATATATATATATATATACATATATATATATATATATATATATATATATATATATATATATATATATATATATATATATATATATATATATATATATATATATATATATATGCAGAAAATACGGAATATACGATTAAGTCCTGTCTATTTTCGTGATACTTCCTTTGAAGAAGTATCACGAAACTAGTCAGGACTTAATTGTATATTTAGTATTTTCATTTTCCCTGTGGTTCTTCTGCATCTGAGCATCAGGTTTTCCTGTGTCTTTTACGTATATATATATATATATATATATATATATATATATATATATATATATATATATATATATATATATATATATATATATATAGATAGATATATATATACATATATATATTTATACATATATATATATATATATATATATATATATATATATATATATATATATATATATATATATATATATATATATATATATATATATATATATATATATATATAGTATATACATACATATATATACCAAGGCTCTTCCCCTAATTTTCGATGGTAGTCAATCAAACAAATGAAACAAGAAAGCAGACCTCTCCTCTCTACGTTCCTCCCAGCCTGACAAGAGACTCAACCAAATTAGGTTGGTACTGCTAGGGGTGACACACCCCACCCTCCACCGTTATCCATCACAGATGAAGCTCTATAACGATGAATCCCCTACTGCTGCTACCTTCGCAGTCATCAAAGGCACCGGAGGAAGCAGCAGGGCCTACCAGAACTAAGTCACAATTGCTCGCCATTCATTCCTATTTCCAGCCCGCTCTTATGCCTCTCTCACATCTATCCTCCTATGCTTCAGAGCTTCCTTCACTTCATCCATCCACCCAAACCTTCACCTTCCTCTTGTGCTTTTCCCATCAAATCTTGCATTCATCACCTTCTTTAGCAAACAACCATTTTCCATTCTCTCATCATGGCCAAACCACCTTAACACATTCATATCCACTCTAGCTGCTAACTCATTTTTTATACCCGTTCTTACCCTCACTACTTCGTTCCTATCCCTATCTACTCAAGATGCACCAGCCCTACTCCTTAGACACTTCATCTCAAACACATTCAATTTCTGTCTCTCCATCACTTTCATTTCCCACAACTCCGATCCATACATCACAGTTGGTAAAATCACTTTCTCATATAGAACTCTCTTTACATTCATGCTCAACCCTCTATTTTTTACTACTCCCTTAACTGCCCCCAACACTTTGCAACCTTCATTCACTCTCTGACGTACATCTGCTTCCACTCCACCATTTGCTGCAACAACAGACCCCAAGTACTTAAACTGATCCAACTCCTTAAGTAACTCTCCATTGAACATGACATTCAACCTTGCACCACCTTCCCTTCTCGTACATCTCATAATCTTACTCTTACCCACATTAACTCTCAACTTCCTTCTCTCACATATACTTCCAAATTCTGTCACTAGTCAGTCAAGCTTCTCTTCTGTGTCTGCTACCAGTACAGTATCATCCGCAAACAACAACTGATTTACCTCCCATTCATGGTCATTCTCGTCTACCAGTTTCAATCCTTGTCCAAGCACTCGAGCATTCACCTCTCTCACCACTCCATCAACATACAAGTTAAACAGCCACGGGGACATCACACATCCCTGTCTCAGCCCCACTCTCACCGGAAACCAATCACTCACTTCATTTCCTATCCTAAAAAATGCTTTACTACCTTTGAAGAAACTTTTCACTGCTTGCAACAACCTTCCACCAACTCCATATAACCTCATCACATTCCACATTGCTTCCCTAACAACTCTATCATATGCCTTCTCCAGATCCATAAACGCAACATACACCTCCTTACCTTTTGCTAAATTTTTCTCGCATATCTGCCTAACTGTAAAAATCTGATTCATACAACCCCTACCTCTTCTAAAACCACCCTGTACTTATAAGATTGCATTCCCTATTTTATCCTTAATTTTATTAATCAGTACTCTACCATACACTTTTCCAACTACACTCAACAAACTAATACCCCTTGAATTACAACACTCGTGCACATGTCCATTACCCTTATATAGTGGTACAATACACGCACAAACCCAATCTATTGGTACCATTGACAACACAAAACACATATCAAACACTCTCACCAACCAATCAAGTACAGTTACACCCCCTTCCTTCAACATCCCAGCTCTCACACCATCCATACCAGATGCTTTTCCTACTCTCTTGTAATCTCTCTCTCATTCTCATCTCCCATCACCAGCACCTCAACACATGCAACAGCAATTATATCTGCCTCCCTATTATCCTCAACATTCAGTAAACTTTCATAATAATCCATCCACCTTTTCCTTGCCTCCTCTCTTTTCAACAA
This sequence comes from Palaemon carinicauda, assembly GCF_036898095.1. Lineage (NCBI taxonomy): Eukaryota > Metazoa > Arthropoda > Malacostraca > Decapoda > Palaemonidae > Palaemon > Palaemon carinicauda. The sequence goes on along the minus strand of NC_090747.1, from coordinate 52,733,013 downwards.
CCTTCCATTTCCATCTTTCACTGTCTCTTCAATTCTTGAGCAAGCCTTCCTTACTCTCTTCACTTCTTTCCAAAAAATTCTTCTTATTCTCTTCATATGAATGCTCAGGTCAGATGCCCTTGTTGCCTCACTTACCTTGCGCTTTACTTCCACATTTTTCTCTCTCTATCCTTCATACTTCTATACACTATTATTTGCAGCCATTCTGCAAAAGCCCTCTTTTTCCACTTTTACCTTCACTCCTTCATT
>NC_090747.1:52710264-52722764 GCF_036898095.1 Palaemon carinicauda | reverse complement strand
TCTATACACCTTAGAAAAGAAAGATAAGGAAAAAATATGAGAAAAGAAAATTATATATTTAGGAGCATAACTGAGAAATGATTCTTGATATAGATTTATAATTTCATTACAGAGATTTTCCTAAAGAAGCAAACTAATAAGTTGAATTCTAAGAGTGTTTGGCTGATCACTACTGAAATAGGTTCAACATTGTGCTTACTTTATCTTATTTTCTAAAATATCTTTGTATGGAAAACTACTTTTTATTCAACATGAATATATAGATAAATCTTACCTCATCAGCTGTTTCCTCTGAACGTAATAAACGAGGAATCGTTGGTGACTTGACCAATCCTTAAGGAACTCTGCTATTTACTATACAAATCTAGTTCACTGCCAGTGTTTCTAAAGACAAATATCAATTAATTTTCAGCAAAAAATTTGATCTGAAGAGTAATGAAGGACAGTATGCAAATAGAAGGATAAAAGAAGGAGAGTTACCGTTTTTCCAGGAATCATTTTTCCATAATAGTTTGCATTAAGATTGAGCAAGATGCGTGTCATTTGAGGACTGCTAATTTGATGCATTTCTTCCTTTCCTAACATCTCAAAATTGCAAGATTATTCATGAATACTTAAAACTGCTGGTTTAATAAAGTGAAACATATGTATTTCCCACAATACTGGAATATATGGAATATGGTGCTTCGTTTTAATCATCAGAATATGAATAATCCATCACTGCAATGACTAGCGATATCAATTAAAAATTTTAACTCAGTTCAATTTTGACTTTTGATTGGATCAATTACCTCCCAGTGGTGTTTTGATACAAAGCAATTTATATGTCTGTATCTCGAGTGGAAATATGATGCAATAAACATGATAGAGGGTCAGTATCCAATCATATTCCAATGACAGCAAGCTAAACCTCAGTTACAAGGCTGGTTTGATTAATCAAAAAAAGTTTTATGAAATATAAACGAAAAAGGTAATATAATCAGAAGCAAATTGATCCGAATATGTCCTATATTTTGCTGTTCTTTACAAAGTATAAGATAATACAAAATTCAGAATACAGCTGTAAAAGGAATGAAAGAACTCTCTCTCTCTCTCTCTCTCTCTCTCTCTCTCTCTCTCTCTCTCTCTCTCTCTCTCTCTCTCTCTCTCTCTCAAATCATGCAGGTGGCAGTTGTGGAAGGCCTGCCCTTTAGAAGGTCAGGATGGAGCTTGAGTGGACAGCTTGAGGCGTTGCTTGGAGGTTCTCATGGTGGTCAGAGAGACAGGTATCTTGCTTGTCTGAATTGAATACTTATAGAACGGCTACTGAGAACCGCACACAGTCTATGCAGTCACATATGATATTGTGAAAAATTATATTGTGGTCAATGACTCCATCATTGGAAAACATTGTCTGGTGAAGTAGCTTGGGTCTCTAGGCATAGTATTGTACATACTTTATATAGTAACATACAAGGTTGCATTTAGGTACTGTTGCCTGCAATGGCAGACTTCAAGAAGATATATTATCCTTGCTCAGTCTTCAAGACCAGGAGCTAGATGGAAAGAGTAAGATTTCAGGTGAGATCCACTGAATATTAAGCTTCGTGGCTCTATATATATGAATCCAGGTAGGTCTTATTGGCTAGGAAGGCCCTGTGGGAGAAGATAATATAAGTGTCGGGAGACTCGCTCTTGGCCAAGCTATGAGCCAGGTGATGCGGTTGTGGATTAGACACGTAGGGTAAACAAAATTCCCAGCCTCCTGATGTCGGGGGCACTAGGTATCTGAATAATCATTGGAGCAATTTTTTATGCTTTACTATTTTACAACGCAAAATTCTAAGAAGCCAATCTCTTCACTATGTTGACCTTACAAGAAAAAAAAAAAAATGGCTCTATAGAGTATATTATTATTAGATTTTAAATACAATTCCGCACGACCAGTAGAAATAAATGATTTCCCATTGTTCAAAGTTTTTGCCGAATTTTATCCTTAATCCTAATTTGTCAATCTCTTGTGGATTCTAGGATGGACCTTTTCCTGAATATAAATATTTCCATGGTAAATTTCCCAGAGTAGCGGTAACTAGTGGCTAAAGGATCCTTTAAACAAATAATTTAAAGGTGGTTGCATATCTATCTAAAATTTTATTATTATTCTTATTATTATTATTATTATTATTATTATTATTATTATTATTATTATTATTATTAAGTCAGTTGAAGTCCACGGTACAGAGAGGCTATGGCAATACCGAAGACTAGAGAGCTAGGGTTTGATTTTGGAGTGTCCTTCTCTAGAAGGATGTGCTTACATAGCTAACCACTTGGGTAAAGAAGCAATGTTTGGTAATCTCAGTGTTGCTAGGTGTATGAGGGAAGAGGAGAATATGTAAGGAATAGGCCAGATTCTTCGGTGTGTGTGTGTGTGTGTGTGTGTGTGTGTGTGTGTGTGTGTGTGTGTGTGTGTAGGCTAAGAGAAAATAAATCGTAACCGGAGAAAAGAACCCATTGTAGTACTGTCTGGCCAGTCAAAGGGCTTCGTAACTCTCTAGCGGTATTATCTAAACGGGTGGCTGGTGCCGTGGCCTCGGCCAACATACTGAATTTGGGTGATATTCTTAAGGACAAGCTAGGGTGAGTGAGCCGTCTGAGTATAAACATTTTCATGCATTCTGTACGTTCATCGGAGACATATAGACAAAATTTAGTCCTAAACACTCTTTTCGGAGAAATGTTCTGGCATATTCAAAGGTAATAAAAAAAGAAGCAATTGTAAATTATTAATATATTTTGACAGTCGGATTACGAACTCCATACCGTTTTAGGTCCCACCATAATGGTATAACTGCCGCTATCTATTCAACCCTAGTGGTATTCTTTTTTTACTCACAACGGTTGGTATGAATATTACAATCATGATTGACTTTGAAGAGAGAAAAATGATGCATTATCCTATGCTCAGGTAATAAGAATATCAAGTGTGCGCAATACGATATTCTTTGGACAGTTTTTGACATGATATATACAATTTTGGGGTTAAATTTAACTTCGAATATCAATAAGAAATAGGACATATGTTTGATTATACTCATTCTCAAGTTATTGATCGAAAAAAAAGTATTATATGAAGATAGGTCTATCTGAATTGATTAAAAGAGTTTATTATTTCTGTAAAAAATACAGCAAGCTCTAAATCTAAAGCTTTGTTTTGAATGATCGATCATTCTGAAACAGAAATTGTATTCCTACCGTCGGGAACTGCAAAGTAGATTACCCACCACTCACACTCGAATAAGAGAGTATTTTGGGGGATATTTTCTGTCTCATAGAATCTATGAAGAATTTGATATGACATTAACCATATCCAGGACCGTCACGCAGCGCTATAACAGAGAATGGTTGATGAACTTGTAAATAATGTCAATGACGTTTTTTTTTTTTTTTTTTTTTTTTTTTTTTTGAGTTACCTTCACTCCTGAAACTACATGAGGATTATGAAAACATTCTAACTGGGACCTCGATTAATTTTATATTTTCTACTAATATTTCACAATGACTGACAGAGAGAGAGAGAGAGAGGTGGGTGACCGTACAAAATCAAATATGCCCTATGAAAAACTTATATAAATGGCCTCGATGAAGTTATTCCCATTCAATGAAGTCATTTGTAAAATAAATGTTTTTTCACGAATAAATAGCCTCTCCTGAGTAACAATGAAAAATAAAACCGTAAAATATCATAAAATTATTCCTATATTAATATCAGGAAATTCCCCTTGAAATATGAAAACACACTTTCCTCCATACATCCAGGAATATAAAGCGTAAACCATACCTTTAAAAAGGTATCCCTCAAACTCATTTTAAAATTTAGAAAAGTAAAGAAATAGCTGTTTCTTTTCCGTTCCTTTGGGGTTCTGGGATTGTCTTGTCATGAGAGAGATGCTGAGAGTTTATACCACTCGTCTCTCTCGAGTAAGCAAGGTTTGTTGGTTTAGGTCAAAACAATATTCTAAGGTCTCTTCTCTTGTTTATACTTTACCTCACATTTTGTTATTTTCATCCTAAGTAAATCATTTGTGAGATTTTGGTTGCTCTGCGTAATATGATTCAATTGTTTTCATATAAGTCTGATTGTATCAGAATAGTAGTTTATATTTATAAATCAAGAATGATATTTCTTCAGTTACATTTTTTTTAATCAGTAATATAAAGGCAGAGAGGAATAGGCAAACAAAAATTTGTATTATATTACAATTTAAAGTATAAAGAAGCTATCAGAGAGAGTTTATACTAATAAGCACTAACACTATATCTTAGGCAAATATGAATATAAAAAGTTCACGTTGAACTAAATATTCGATGACAATAATTTAAACAGGAAACACATCAGTAAAAATTAATACTTAACAATCAGCAAATAAATATCACCAGCCATATAATGACTGGTATTTGAGGCAGAAATTTCAAGATACAAAACATGCAAAATGATATCGTGAGAAACAAACGAATTATTTTATTTCTCTATTTATGGTAAAATCAATATGTTTTTGTGTGTGTGTTTGCTGTGGTTGCATAATCACCATTTTTAAGTTACTGTGATGTATTAACTTTTTTTAATTGTTAGTTATTTGACTTATTCCATTTTCATCATTCAGTTTATACAAATCTCATACTGTTATTCTTTTTTCTTAATGTATAATTATTTCTTCTCTTTTTCCTTATCATATGTAAAATTTAACAACAATTTGAGAAAAAATTCCCAGTAATAAAAATTTCTATATTTTCATATTATTATCTTTTTTTTTTTTTTTTTTTTTTGCCCATGAATCATTCAATTCGTGTGATTGCCCGTTCCAGGTTCATACCGGTTGTTTTTTTACATTCCGGACAATCACGGACTACCCCAGCTGCTAAGGACGGTCAAGTAGCCCCTACGGACTTTTCTCAGGATTAGGTCCTAGGGGGTTAGGCACAATCCGGTAGGTCGTTCTGTTATTATTATTAGATTTTCTTTATATTGATAAGTAAGGCATTTAAAAATATTTTTTTTCTGGAAATATTACAAAAATAAACAATCTACTGCCTAACTCCAATCCTGTTAGTGTAGATAGACCTTGTAATGGTTTTCCATCTGTTATGCTTATCGGTTAACCATTTCGCCAGTCACACTTTTGATCTGGCGAGAGAAATTTAATGCATAATCATCACAAATTATTATTAACGTAAAACACACCAATGTCCATATAAAAAGGCACATATAAAGGTATAATAACGGTATAATATGTAAACTGGTTTTTCTTGCGCTTTTACAAGTTAGTTAAACTAAGCGAAACAAGTCATGACTTCGAATCGACCCAATGACCTCAATTTTGAAAGGAGAACAACAAAATTTGTAATGTTCCTACGATGATATGGGAGAAAACCAGGCATGTTTTAAAGAATAAGCAGACAATTTCCAAGGAACCTTTTTTTTTAGTGACATCCACTCAATTTGTCTACGGAAAAATATATTTATTTCATTAATCTGACAAGATATCAACATATATTCTATATTAGGTTTTCATTGAATATCAGAGTTTTGATGCTTAACCTATTCCTAATGACATTTTGCAATATTTCAGTTAAGTGATCACCTACCTTGAACTCCAGTAGGTCTGTTTTACTGATAATAATTCATTTGGGTTTTCAAACAGGGTTAGTATTATAATCATAAATGAATTTACTCTGGTCAGTGAATATAACTACATATATCTGATAGAACCTAGATTTTTCGAAAATTTAATCGTTTTAAGGATTAACGATAACGATTTCACGTGCAATTATGTGAAGAAAAAATCTGTTAAAAAAAATAAAAAAATATTAAAAATAATTGAGTCTTCATAACAATAAAATGAAAATAAAATTTCTCTCATTATATATAGTGTCAACAAAAACGGTAATTCGATCAGTAATGTGGATACCTAACAAAAATTCCAGAGAGAATGTTTACCTTATTTCAGTAACGTTAATTAAATGTTGATACCTTTTTGTTATTTTAGGCGCAGACGCAATGGCATCTTATTCTCATGAAATCACATATATTGATATAATTTTCAAGATAATAAGCGGTCTGCTATAATAATCTGGAAACTTTGAGGCTTATTGGTTATTCATTATTTAAACATTGATCTTATTTGACAAGTTAAGGACAGATATATCTACATACGACTGAACGTCACAACGAAATAAAATGAAAGCAATTTGTCTTATGTATGTTCAAGAAAGTAATGGCTTATCCACAAAATTTAACCAAATTAAATTCAAGAGACATTTTTGACAAATCTATCAGATGTTGGAGGAAGGTGGAACTTTAATTTACAATTACATTTCATCCCTATTTCAACATAGAATTAAATTTGGAACAGCGAAATTTGTATTGACACTTGTTTCAGTTTCGATAATGAGATTATCGTGAATGTCTGATAAAGTATTTGCATATTGAATTTGAAACACCATATTACATTTACATGGCTACCATAGACCTTTGGAGTAATAAATAATTCGCTTCACTCTTCATATTATCTTTAATAATTTTAGGTTTAATTTATCCTATTTTTTTTCTAATTTGAAGAGTTTAATTTAAGTTTAATTGCAAGGGTATAAAAATGCCTGTTTTGAAAATGTTTCATTGTATTTTCCAGAAGAGCTCCAACATTCAGATGGCAAGGATGGGAAGCATAAGATTGTCATATAAGTTTATTTTTATTATTATTATTATTATTATTATTATTATTATTATTATTATTATTATTATTATTATTATTATTATTATTATTATTATTATTATTATTATTATTATATTTCTCGTCAATCAAATTCTTCAATGAATTGTAGTTTACAAAGAGCTACCATAGAACCTCATAACTTTTCTCACTATCTGAACTTTTTTCCAGTAGCAATCTCTCCTGCCTAAGGCACAAAACTTTGTCGGTTCCTGATCTCTTCAGCTTCGTTTTCAATACGTAGGTATAGTCCCGAGTGCTCCTATATTTATTGGAGCTAACAGCCCCCCGCCCTTGCATATTCCACAACCTTCTCAAAACATTTGCAGGGCTTAGTACTTATGCATTTTCTCACCAACCCCTTTACGTTATCCCCTTAAATCCCATGGCACTGCGACATCTATGATTGACATTGGATCAATATGTTTGTATCACCATTTCCGTCCTCATACTGTAGTCATAGAGTGACTTATTCAGGTAATTTTTTTTTACCACGGCTTGAAGTACATGTTCGTACCATTTGATGCTGCTTGGTTTTTCGTATTTTGCTCAAAACTTCAAGTGGAGAACAATAGCCACTTTGTCTTGTCGTTTCTAGGGATGATTCTGAACTATTAATGAACATTTAATAGTGACGTCGTAGCCATTTCCAACTTTTATCCTCCTTTCGTACGGAGAAAAAAATTTCTGATTGCGATATCAAAGCTTAAAATAAGGTTTTGCAAACTTGCAACACTTTTAAATTCTTCGTTATTGACCTTATTTCACATGCATAAGAAAACTATATTTTTATAACTGAATCACTCAATTATATTATGTTAATAAACACCATGAAAAATCCCCTATGGCTAACAGGATTATTGTGAATGAAAATTTTCGATGTTACAGAAAGTATGTGAAAATCTGCGGAATTTGTAATTGTCATTATGGCAAGAACTTTGGGAATGGAAGATTTGATTTATTATGAAAGATCAACATCATTTTAACTAAGACCTTCATTTGAAGTAGCAAAATTATTGTTGACAACTTAAATAATGAGATTGTCCTGAATAATCAATATTCATTCACATAAGCAATTTGAGACAGGTCATTAAAATAACATGGCAGTAATGTGCTTTTGAACAATTTATTCATTACAGCATTTTTTATTATCATTTTTTTTCATATCTTTTCCTTTATTTCTTTGAACTAAATAGGATATCTCTCCTGGCAGAGTCAATCGGTCTTTTTTATTTTTTTTTATTAATATGTGCAGCATTAAATACTTATTCATAGCTTGTTTCGTAGGAACCGGGGGAAGGGGTGGGTGGGGGGGGGGGGGGGGGGGGGGGGGGGTTGGACGAAGTTCTGGGAGGAAAACCTCTGGGTACGATACGAGGAGCTGGGTGTAGACATCCATGGTTGTGCTTATGTGGAAAGCAGGGTCGGATACGTAGGTTGGAAAGGCGTCGAGGAGTAAAAATCCATGTTGACTAACTATCGGGGAGCTCTATCGATCCGGAGGTGGAAAGGTGACAGGAAATCCGTATCAAGGATTGGTAATGTGACATCAGTAACAAGAAACTTCCAAATATATTTGGAGCCTTCAAACGATTATGTGATGGTTTCATAAACTTTGGTGGTTATTCCAGATCTGTTGGCAGCTAGCAGGCAGATGTCGAAAAATTAGACAGACTAAGTCGTGTTCTGAAGAGTGGCCTTAGCAGAAGAAAACGGCAAGTAACAGTGTCTACAAAATAGCGCACGCCTGTACTAATGTCATCTAAAAAGAAAAGGCCTTACTTAATTTTTTTTGGGCCACTGACAAGTATTCGCATATTTCTTCGCAGCAGCCCCGAATTTAGAGTAGTAGTAGCATAATTGCATCCAATGGGAATCAGGAAGTTTCTGGGGAGGTCATTGGTTGGGGCATAAGCGAGGGCTTTAGCGCCGCTCCAGTGTGTCAGGGGGTTGGCACCTGTGTCCTAATGCTTTCACGTTTGCTTTGGTCGATGTTGAATAGGTGTCCACTTAGTCGGGATGCGTTGATGGAGGTCTTTAAGGTAATGAAGTGGGTGTCGCAAGGTCATCAATTTTGGTCATCAGGATCCCTCATGGGCAAAATATCGACACAGGATACCAGCATGTACAGTTTCGTATAGGCACCGTACCAAAAGGGCATGGAATTGTAGGCAAGTGATACTGGTAATTTCCTTGAGGGCGAGCAAAGAGTTTTAGTCCACAGACGGTTGTTCAGAGAACTGAAAGAGTCTAGCTATGTAAGCGTGGCTGGTGATGGCGTGTACTGGTCCAAGTGGTAAGATTTTCGACCGTCATACGTTATTTGGGACTTTCCTTGCTCGCACAGCCATTGCCAGGCTAGTATTCTGGAGATCGCCACGAGAACGTAACCTGATTTGGTATTTGACTGAGTCAAGCCCTTGATGCAAAACTGGAATTAAACACTATGGAACTAAAAGAACGCTTCACCGCTGGCAAAGGACTGTAGTTTCGGGAATGTGGGGTTGACAGTAGAGTCAGTGTCAGACAACAACATTACCAAACAGTAAGACATAGCAGTGCAAGAAAAACAGTGAAGGAACTCATCACTCTGGTGGTCACCAATCTGTATATGGATAAGTTGGGTTAGGAATGTCAAACATGCAGCTCTTGGGCTGCATTTGCCACCCACCCATCACCATACTTTTGGCCTGCCAGTGTCTGAAGCTATGCTGTTTAGAAATACATTTAGACATGGAATTAACTATAAATGCATTTATTTACATCTATAGATATATATATATATATATATATATATATATATATATATATATATATATATATATATATATATATATATATGTATTTATGTATATATATATATATATATATATATATATATATATATATATATATATATATATATATATATATATATATATATATATATATATATATATGTGTGTGTGTGTATATATATATATATATATATATATATATATATATATATATATATATATATATATATATATATATATATATATATATTTTCTTTTTTTTTCAAAAAGGCCCATAAAAGAAACAGGAAATATGAATAAATCACACTATATTTCGGTCAATTAACATCGACCCTCTTCAGGATGTAAAGTAAAGTTACTTTACATCCTGAAGAGGGTCGATGTTCATTGACCGAAATATAGTGTGATTTATTCATATTTCCTGTGTTTCTTTTATGGGCCTTTTTGAAAAAAAACATGTTAAACTGTTCGATTACAGTTATATGTAAGACACACACACACACACACATATATATATATATATATATATATATATATATATATATATATATATATATATATATATATATATATATATATATATATATATATATATATATATGTATTTATGTATATATTATATATATATATATATATATATATATATATATATATGTATTTGCGTGTGTATATATATATATATATATATATATATATATATATATATATATATATATTATATATATATATATGGCCGCGGGGGCATAAAAACAATAAGAATAGCGCCAACGTTATCTCTGCGTGTCGTAAGAGGCGACTAAAAAGGACGGGACGAGGGGGCTGGGAACCCCCTTTCCTGTATAAAAAATCCTACGAGGCATCAACAAAGAGATGGAGCTGGGGGGAGAGTGACTGCTCCCCACACTCTAGTTTTGGGGTGTCTGAATGTATGTGGATGTAGTATGATAGAGAGTGAAAGATGTGAGATTGGAAGTATTTTTAGAAGTAGAAGGATGGATGTATTGGCCTTGTGTGAGACAAAGATGAAAGGAAAGGGTGAAGTGATGTTTGGTGAAATGTCTGGTAGAGTATCTGGGATTGAAAGGGGAAGAGCGAGAGAGCGTGCTTTATTGCTGAGTGAATGGATGATAGGTAAAGAAGTGGAATGGAAGGAGATTATCATCTAGGTTAATGTGGGTAAGGGTTAGGTTGGGTAGGGAATGTTGGGCGTTTGTCAGTGCGTATGGTCCAGGTAGTGATAAAATTGAAGAAGAGCGGAATGAGTTCTGGAATGAATTAACTAGGTGTGTAGATGGACTGGGTAGAAGGAATTATGTAGTTGTCATGGGTGACTTAAATGCTAGAGTGGGCGCTGGAGAGGTAGAAGGTGTCATTGGGAAGTATGGCATACCAGGTGAAAATGAGAGTGGTGAGAGACTGGTAGATATGTGTGTTGAACAAGAGATGGTAATAAGTGCTCGCTTTTTTAAAAAGAAAGATAAAAATAAGTATACATGGGTAAGAGCGGCAATGGAAGAGTAGTAGAAAGGGCATTAATGGATTATGTGTTGATAATTCAAGGAATGTTTTGAAGATTGAAAGTTGTGCACGTGTTTAGGGGTATGGCTAATGGTATGTCTGATAATTTTTTGGTGGAAGGAAAATTAGTTGTAGCAAAAGAGTGGGGAAATAGAGTAGGTGGATGTAAAAGGGAGCTAGTGAGGATTGAAGAGCTAATAAAACCGGGGGTAAAAAAGTAAATATCAGGAAAGGTTGAAATTGGGCATATGACGAGGTGAGAGTAAGATAAACTGGTAGTTTAGAGGAGGAGTGGAAGTTAGTAAAAGAAAATTTTGTTGGGATTACAAGTGATGTATGTGGCAAGAAGGTTGTTGGAGGCAGCATGAGGAAGGGCAGTGAATGGTGGAATGAAGGAGTGAAGGTAAAAGTGGAAGAGAAAAAGACAGCTTTTGAAGAATGGCTGCAGAGTAATAGTAGAGAGAAGTATGAAAAATATAGAGAGAAAAATGTGGAAGTAAAGCGCAAGGTACGTGAGGCAAAGAGGGCAGCTGACCTGAGGTAGGGTCAGGGATTTGGTCAGTCATATGAAGAGAATAAGAAGAAGCTTTGGAAAGAAGTGAAGAGAGTAAGGAAGGCTGGCGCAAGAATTGAAGAGACAGTGAAAAATGGAAAAGGAAGGTTGTTAAAAGGAGAGGAGGCAAGGAAAAGGTGGGCGGAATATTTTGAAAGTTTGCTGAATGTTGAGAATAATAGGGAGGCAGATATAATTGCTGTTCCAAGTGTTGAGGTGCCAGTGATGGGAGATGCGAATGAGAGAGAGATTACAATAGAGGGAAGTGAGGAGAGCACAGGATGAAACGAGAGTAGGAAAAGCATCTGGTATGGATGGTGTGAAAGCTGAGATGTTGAAGGAAGGGGGTGTGACTCTACTTGAATGGTTGGTGAGATTGTTTAATATGTGCTTTGTGTTGTCAATGGTACCAGTAGATTGGGTTTGTGCATGTATTGTACCACTATATAAGGGTAAGGGAGATGTGCAATGAGTGTTGTAATTCAAGAGGTATTAGTTTGTTGAGTTTAGTTGGAAAAGTGTATGGTAGAGTAATGATTAATAGGATTAAGGATAAAACAGAGAATGCAATCTTGGAAGTACAGGGTGGTTTTAGAAGAGGTAGGGGTTGTATGAATCAGATTTTTACTGTTAGGCAGATATGCGAGAAATATTTAGCAAAAGGTAAGGAGGTGTATGTTGCATATATGGATCTGGAAAAAACCATATGATAGAGTTGATAGAAGCAATGTGGAATGTAATGAGGTTATATGGAGTTGGTGGAAGGTTGTTGCAAGCAGTGAAAAGTTTCTACAAAGGTAGTAAAGCATGTGTTACAGTAGGAAATGAAGTGAGTGATTGGTTTCCAGTGAGAGTGGGGCTGAGAGAGGGATGTGTGATGTCGCCGTGGTTGTTTAACTTGTA
>NC_090747.1:52702764-52705264 GCF_036898095.1 Palaemon carinicauda | reverse complement strand
CTCCTAAATTTGGAAAATAAATGTATGATGCTACACTGGCTTTTCTAAATCCTATTTATATTAAATCTATGGCGTTCCAGATGCCCTAACCTTCGTATATATATATATATATATATATATATATATATATATATATATATATATATATATATATATATATATATATATATATATATATATATATATATATATATATATATATATATATATATATATATATATACATATATATGTATATGTATATATATATATATATATATATATATATATATATATATATATATATATATATATATATATATATATATATATATATATATATATATATATATATGTATATATATACATATATATATATATATATATATATATATATATATATATATATATATATATATATATATATATATATCAGAATAAAGAAAGGATCTGTACCAACGATGCATTTACCTACAACTGGACATTCACATGCATCACAAGGTAAGAAACCAGTATCGTGTATTGTTGGTTAAACATTAAGATATAAATGACACTGTAATCAACTTACATAGATTATAATTATTGTATATCCACTTTATTATTCACCAGTAATCTGGAAATCGCGGAATGAGTTGTTTTCCTCATATATAGTTCAAGAAAATTTTCTTTTATTTTATTTCGCTGTGAAAAAGTACCATTCATAAATTTTAGTTCAGATTTTTGCATATTCAATAATGTCAGAAAATTCTATTAGCATTGTTCTCTATACAAGTCCATCTTTTTAATAATTCAATTTTGATTTTAATCAGATACGTCCAGGATGGTAAGAGCCGAAAAAACAGGACAAAAACGACTTGTAGATGAAATCCTTAGTCAAGAGTAAGACGAAACAGGGAAGATTTTTGTACAAAAAGTCAAATTGGTGCCCACGATTGAAGATTTGCAACGTGTAATTGAGCAACTGGAGAAGGAGAGAGATGATATCAAACGGAAGTGGGAAGAATATGAGGTAAAGTGGAAATGTGAAAAAGAGCAGTGGGAAGTTAAAGAAAGCCATATTGCTACTGAAAGGGCTAAATGGGAAAATGAAAAAGCTAAATGGTTGGATAATAAGGTCAAGTGGGAAAAAGAAAAGGAAAACTGGAAAAAAGAGAAAACAGCGGTGTACGTTAAGTTCAATGAGATGTATGCTTCAGCAACTGCTGTAGTAAAAGCTAATTTAAAGAAATACTTTTCACCCAAACAAGTAGCATGTCTTGTCACTGGAAGTAATATTAATACTTGGGAAGACGATGATATCAGAAAGCCTTAACGTTACGCAGTTTGAGTCCAGAAGCTTATAAGTTTTTAAGAGAATATTGGAAATGACCTTTTTCTTCTTTATCAACTTTATATCGCTGGTCAAGAAAGATAGCTGTAGAACCTGGCATTCTGGAATCGGTAATCCACTTATTAAAAATAAAATCAGAGTCAATGCTGGATCACGGGCGTCTGTGTGTAATTTCATTTGATGAGTGCAGTGTTGCACAAATTTGGAGTTACGATAAAGGCGCGGACACTTTGTATGATCCTAAATCCAAAGTACAATGCGCAATGATCAGAGGACTTACGACTTCCTGGAAACAAATTATTTATTATAATTTCGACACTAACATGAAAAAATATCTCCTTTTTAAATTGATTATCTGGGTCGAGAAAGCTGGGTTTCCTCTAGTAGCCATGGTTAGTGACTTAGGATCAACAAATATCAGTTTGTGGAATTCCTTAGGCATTGATATAGACAATTCTGCATTTGTTAACCCGGTAGATGATAACAGAGAAATACATGTGTTTGCCGATGCACTGCACCTAATAAAACTCATTAGGAATAATTTTCTTGATCATGGATTTGTATTGTCGGGAGATAAGTTTGCTCTTAGTGGTTCAGTCAGGGAGTTAATTATGAAAAACAAAAGTGATCTACGGACAGCACATAAACTCTCTGAAAAGCACATCAATGTTATGGGTATGCAACGCATGAATGTTAAACTAGCGGTGCAATTACTGTCCGAAACTACATATAAATGCCTTCAGTACTTCGGTAACAAAGGTCTGCTTGAAGATAAGCATTGGGAAACGACAACTCAGTTTATATATCTTGTAGATACCTGGTTCGATTTATTCAATTCTCGAGTACCTCGTGATAGGAAGCCATCAAGAAATGCCTATGGGATGAATCTGGACCTACAAAATAAACGTTGCAAGATATGATTCGAGTATCTAAAGAAATGAAAGTAATTAAAAGCAATAGGGTCTATCCTTTTCACAAAGGCTTAATTATATCGTGCAATTCTCTAATGAAGCTGCTGAAAATGGTCAAAGCTAAATTTAATACATCATATATTCTTACTTATAGGCTAAATCAAGATGGTTTTGAACACTTTTTTGGCTGCATAAGACAGATGGGTGCATGCCATCAACACCCATCACCCGTCGCATTTAAGCACCGAGTCAGAGCCCACATTCTAGGAAAAGACAGCAA
>NC_090747.1:52687764-52695264 GCF_036898095.1 Palaemon carinicauda | reverse complement strand
CCTCTGATAAGTTGAGTATAGTGTCTGTTATGTATAAATGTAGGCTCTTGGTAAATTTTGAGTGATTAATAGGATTAATCTTTGATACAAGAGCCGTAGCCTACCAGAGGTGTCCTGGACACTGTCGCTCGCTAGGTATAAATTAGTTAGTCAGAGCGACATTCCTGGTTGTTTTGCTTTAATAAATTTTAGCTATTGAGCATTACATAGGATTTCCTTTCGTGCTTAGTATTATTGGCGAAGTATTCGCCATTCTGGCCTACGCTAGGCCATGTAGCCTAGTCGTTTGGTCCTAGTACTTCATGCATGATTTTGGTTTTTCCGAGTGTAATTAAAATTTTATGGAAGCTTTAGGCTATATTTTATACATTTTAGACTGTGTGGAATATTTCCAAGATTTTATACGTGTGAGTTTCGGTGAATTAGGTAATCGATTCTCTTGGTTCCTAGGCTAATTGCTTATGGAGCCTTAGTATACTTTATCATACTCCCCGGTTACTTTCTTTTCTTCGGAGAAGGTATGCAATCCCTTTCCCTCTGTTTAAGCCTTGGGCTTATCCCTAAGTGGTTTTTTCCGAATTTATTTTCGATAAAACTATACTAGGGTGTTACTGTACCTTTCTGTTCCTGTAGTTATGGTTCAAGAAGGACAGAACAACAGAGTTTTTAGTCTGAGTCTGTGTTGTCTGGCTTGGGGCTGAGTCCCCCTCGCTGACCTAACACATACAAAGGGAGCTTAGCTCCCTTAGGTCACTACCGAAGGTTTCTGTAGTTATGATTCCTTCTTTTGTGATCTACCAGACTAGTCCTGTTGCTGTTCTCCGGGGAGGATAAGTTCTTCCCTTGGGAGTAGCAACGCCTTCCTTGCTTTGGTGCTCTGGAAGCTGGCAAGTATTGCTGGCCTTTCCCCTTAGATCTCCCTTAGGCTAAGATAAGTTTCTTGGCTGCGGGTGATCTGTCACTAAAGCAAGGTTGGCAGGACCCTCTTGTCCCTTCCCCCTCTATCTCCGTAATAGCCGAGCCATTACTGTACTGTACGTCGTTCTACATCTAGACCTAGTATAGGTTAGGATGTGGAATTGACTCAGCCCCTTGCCGGCCGGCAGAGCTGGCCGGCAGGGGTCTTACTGTACTGTACGTCGTTCTACTTCTGGACCTAGTATAGGTTGGGATGTGGAATTGACTCAGCCCCTTGCCGGCCGGCAGAGCTGCTGGCCGGCAAGGGTCTTATGTTTTCGATTGCTGCCCGGACCTCTCTTGGTCCCTCATCCATGCCTGCCGGCAGAGCCGGACGGCATTGGTCAAGGAAGCCTGAATTAGTTTCTCCCCTTCCTTATATGCACTCTTTCGGTTGCCGGGCTTGGAGGTTGTGTACACTCTTATCCCGGCATCCATTCTATTTTTCTTCTAGTGCTGTACCTGTCCCGGCTGCCGGCCTCATAGGCCGGCAGCCGGGCAGGTGTAGTCCTCTGGTTCTTTTGCTGCCGGCTGGCATCGGTCTTGTACCTTTGCCGGCCGGCTTATGTCAGTCCTTGTCTGCCGGTCACCAAGAGTGTGGCCGGCAGCTGGGTACTACCTTGTGTAGTTGCTGGCCGGCAGCCATTGCCGGCCAACACTGGCTGTTACCGGCCGGCAGTTGCTGCCGACCGGCACAGGCATTTGAACCAGAGTGCTGCCGCCCTATAGCTGTTAAGTAGTATACTTTAAAGCTAGTTGTGGTGTGTGCCGGCCGGCAAAGGCAGGCCGGCACACATCCCCCTATACTGTACTAGTATTCTTCTGTATAGTATATACAGTAAGAAGAAAACTATAGTAAAGGTTTTGGTACAGCACTGTATCTTCTAACACTATTGTGTTTTCTTGCACATCCCTTTGCTGTTGCCCTCAGATAGGAAGCTGAGTTCTTCCCTGTCTATTATCCAGGATTTTAAAATCATTGCTTAGGTGTGAGCTTCACCTGTTTCCTCTGGAAACCTTGCATTGGTTACTCTAGAAGAGATAAACCATTTTGATTTTATTATCTGGAAGGCTGCAACAATGGGTTGTGAGGGAAACACAAGCGTGTGTCTTTCCTTTCTGAATTGTTATGCTATACTATGCATATCCAGTGATACATAGTTCACTTGATACTCATGGAAATTTCTTCTCTTTACAGAAGGACACTCCGAAGTGGGGAAGTGCTTTCTGCAATGTAAGCAGCAAGAACCTCTGCGGACATGAGTTTTGTAGGAGACACGCAGCATACGCTGTCTCCAAGGATGATCTCCGGTATTTGGACCCTCAGGTATGTACTGTGTGCACTAACCAGATTACTGAGACATTTAAATAGCTAGGAAGAAGCTTCGTACCTGGGTAAGGGGCTTCCAAAAGAACACTTCTGGCCCTTATCTTCCAAGTGAGAAGATGAGGGCGCATCCTTTCCCTAAGGCATCAGCTGATTCAGTGATTCCCCAGCCTCAAGAGGAGATCCCCTAAGTTCAGATCCAGGTGGATGCTGAAGTCGCGGTCGTGATGCAAGACATCCAGCTAGATGACAGGATGTCTGATGTGGACGGGTGTCAGGAGGAAGACCTCCTGGCAGAAGCCCAGGATGAAGTTCAAGCCCCTCTATATCGACCGGTCTCCCAGTAGAGCTGGGACAGGCCCTCTCTTCTAATGTTGGAATGATCCAACAAATGCAGAAGGAGAATCAGGAGAAGGCGGCTGCAATGGAACTGCGAACTTGCAGAATCACATGGGCCCCAGAAAAAGCTCAATGTGAAAGACCTTCCCTTGTGCTCAGATGCTAACCATGGGATATGATGCCTTGCTGGGCCAGAATTCCACCCTCCAGGGGAACTGAGCCCAGCTTATCCGAGATGACGATCTTTCCAGTCGTCATCGGCATGTGCTCAGCATACCTCCATGAGCAAGGCATCATATCCGGACTGTTATGTCCGGCTGAGGAAGGAACCAGCTTCAAAGGAGGAGACAGAGCCGAAAGAGTTCATAGTGATGGACCATGCTAAGGCTTAAGCTCTACTTTCATCCTCGATGTAAGAGAGGGGCTTCTCTAACTCAAAGGTAGCCGCATTGAATAGGAAGCTCCCTTCCTTTGTGTCCTCGCCTACTAGAGCCTTCCCCTTTTTACAGAAAGGGTTTCTGGCTGTACTAAAAGCAATCGATGCCGGCAAGTCTTGCCCCTCCCTAGAGGAGTGTAAACCCTTGTCGCTGGCCCTGCCTATGGACCACAAAGACTGGAAGGACGTCCATCTTACGTTCTCAGTGTGAAAGTTGGAGGCTGATATTGCCGGACGTCAGTTCGGCAAGGACCACCCTAAGCTGTCTGACTTTCTTTTGCGAAGTGAGTTCGATACAAAAGAAAGACTGACTGCCTCAATGTCTCTTCAGACTACTCTCGAGACGATGGCAAGTGACCCCAAGGTCCATGAAATGTTCATGGTAGTGGCCAAGCCTCATCTGGCCACAGTGACGAAGGACCTTTATGGCTTCGTCAAGGCAAGGAGAGCTTGTAGGGAGTTCGTGTTTACCTCGGCTACGGTGAGGCACGAGCCAAAGAAACTAATCTCCTCCAACATTTGGGGAAAAGACCTTTTCCCTACCGACTTGGTCAAAGAAGTTGTTGATAAGGCCGCCTTGGAGAATAGAAACCTTCTCCAGTAGTGGGGCCTGGCTATCAAAAGAAAGTCTTCCCCGGATGAGGGTCCTCAACCAAAGAGGAAGACTATGAGGACTAGGCTACCGTCTCGGCCAGCCAAGCCTCTTAGACAGCAACAGCAACTGCAATTGCCATTGCCCCCAGTGCCCCAGATCGTGGCACAAACCCCGACCACCTTTCAGTGGGTACCCCAGGCCGTGTCGAGACAGTCCACGGCATTCACCCCAGCGTTCGAAGGGCAGTCTACTTCCTTTCGAGCAAAGCCTAGAGGAGCCGCCAGAGGCTCGTCTAGACGCCCCTCAAGGGGAAGGGGATTCAGGGGTGGTCGTGGTCAGGAAGGCAAGACCTCAGGACGGCAGTCCAAGTGAGGTGATACCGGTAGGAGGGAGACTTCTGAAATTTCGGGATCGGTGGACCTTCGATCCCTGGGCCCACAGCCTACTCAAGAATGGACTGGGCGGGAGCTGGTACAGCACTCCACCCCAGTGCCTTCGGTTTTTCCAACACTCCACCCCTGTTATGGAGGAGTACGTTCAAGAACTGTTGGAGAAAAAAGGTGATCCGAAGGGTGAAGCCCATCAATTTCTAAGGGAGGCTGTTTTGTGTTCCCAAGAAAGACTCGGAAAAGCTCAGAGTCATTCTGGACTTGTCGCCACTCAACAAGTTCATAATGAATTGCAAATTCAAAATGCTAACACTGCAACACATAAGGACCTTACTGCCCAAGAGGGCATATTCCGTCTCTATAGACTTGTCAGACGCCTATTGGCACATTCCAATTAGCCATCGACTCTCCCCTTACCTAGGGTTCAGGCTACAACGAAGACTATACGCCTTCGGAGCCATGCCATTCGGGCTAAACATAGCCCCAAGGATTTTTACGAAGCTTGCGAGCGTAGCTCTCAAACAATTACGCCTAAAGGGAATTCAGGTAGTAGCCTACCTGGACGACTGGTTGGTGTGGGCAGCATCCGAGACAGAATGCTTGCAAGCTTTCAGTCAAGTGATCCAGTTCCTAGAGTACCTAGGCTTCAAGATCAACAGAAAAAGTCTCGACTTTCTCCATCTCAAAAGTTCCAGTGGCTGGGAATCCACTGGGACCTTTTGTCACACCGTTTCTCCACCCCAGCGAAGAAAAGGAAGGAGATAGCGGGTTCTGTCAAGAGACTTCAAGATTCCGAAAGGATATCAAGACACGAGCAGGAGAGAGTACTGCGCTCTCTCCAGTTTGCTTCAGTGACAGACCCAGTGCTAAGAGCACAGCTAAAGGATGCAATTGGAGTTTGGAGAAGTTATGCATCAAACGCGTGAAGAGATCTGAGAAGACCAGCCGCTTCGGCTAAGTACTCTTCTCAGGCCTTGGTCCCAAGCCAGACATCTAAAGAAGTCGGTTCTTCTTTAGCCACCTCCCCCGTCGGTGACGATTCACTCAGACGCCTCGAAGGAGGGATGGGGAGGTCTCTCTCATCGGAAAAAAGTCCAGGGGACTTGGTCCAGGCTATTCAAGACCTTTCACATAAAACTTTCTAGAAGCTAGGGCAGTGCTCCTTACCTTAAAGAAAGTCTCCCCGCGTCACTCGATCCACATAAGGTGGTGATAGACAGCGAGGTAGTTGTGAGATACTTGAATCGACAAGGATCGAGGTCACCACCTCTCAACCAGGTGATGTTGGCCGTCTTCCGATTGGCGGAAAAGAAGAAGTGGTACCTGTCGGCAGTTCACCTTCAAGGAGTCCGCAATGTGACAGCGGACGCCTCTTCCAGGTTCACATCGATAGAGTCGGAATGGTCCTTAGACGCAGGATCATTCTCCTTCATTCTGAATCAGTCCCATAACTGCAGATAGACCTCTTTGCGACGAAAGACAACAAGAAGTTGCCCCTGTACGTGCCCCGTACGAGGACCCCTTAGCGGAAGCAGTGGACGCGATGTCCCTCGACTGGAACAGATGGTCCAAGATTTATCTGTTCCCTCCTCACAACCTTCTGTTGAGGGTCCTCAACAAACTGAGATCCTTCAAAGGGTAGCGGCAATAGTGGCCCCCAAGTGGCCGAACAGCGTGTGGTTCCTCCTGGCATTGGAACTGTAGCTGAAGTTTGTACCACTACCAGATCCAGTTCTGACCCAGCGAGTCCAGAAGTCAACTGTCTGCGCTTCATTACAGAAAACCCGGACCCTGCAGCTCATGATTTTCTCTCCATAGCGGTGAGAAAGCGTTTCGGGATTTCGAAAGCCAGTATAGACTTCCTTGAGGAATATAAGTGCAAATCTACTAGAAGGCAATATGAGTCATCTTGGAGAAAATGGGTGGCCTTTTGTCGAGGCGAAGATTCCGCAGGAGATCTTGACAGACTTTTGCTTATCTTTCTTCTCCACCTCCATGGTCAAGGGTTGGCAGCGAACACGATTTCAGCGTGTAAGTCTGCTTTGACAAGACCCATTCTATATGCCTTCCAGGTCGACCTAGGTAACGAGATCTTTAATAAAGTCCCGAAAGCCTGTGCTAGGCTCAGACCTTCAGCACCTCCAAAGCCCATTTCATGGTCTTTAGACAAGTTCTTCATTTCGCTTCTCTGTTGAGCAATGAAGAGTGTGCGTTAAAGGATTTGACACAAAAAGTTATTTTCCTATTTTGCACTCGCGTCCGGGGCCAGGGTTAGTGAGATTGTAGCCTCTCGAGAGAGGCAGGTCGTGTTCAGTTCCTGGATGGGGGAGAACTGAACCTGTTTCCGGATCCTACGTTTCTCGCCAAGAATGAGTTACCCACCAACAGGTGGGGTCCCTGGAGAATCTGCCCTCTGAAAGAAGATGCATCTCTATGTCCAGTAGAATGCCTAAAGGTCTATCTTCATAGAACTTCAGACTTCAAGGGTGGTCAACTATTCAGGGGAGAAACATCAGGCTCAAATTTATCTCTGAATCAACTCAGAGCGAAAATCACATATTTTATTCGCAGAGCGGATCCTGACAATACACCCGCAGGTCACGATCCGAGGAAAGTTGCCTCATTCTTAAATTTCTTTAATTGTATGGATTTTGAACATCTCCGTTCATACACTGGCTGGAAGTCTTCCAGAGTGTTCTTTCGCCACTATGCGAAGCAAGTAGAGGAACTAAAAGAGATCTGTGGTAGCAGTGGGTCGCGGTGTTAACCCTACTGTTTAACTCTGCGAGGAACAGTGGTCTTAATTGGGACGATTAATTCCAGGGTGAGTGTGTA
This sequence comes from Palaemon carinicauda, assembly GCF_036898095.1. Taxonomy (NCBI): domain Eukaryota; kingdom Metazoa; phylum Arthropoda; class Malacostraca; order Decapoda; family Palaemonidae; genus Palaemon; species Palaemon carinicauda. The sequence continues at coordinate 52,688,386 of NC_090747.1, read as the reverse complement.
GTTACATACTGTACTACAAACTAAGTGAGGGCACTGTGTTGCCCATCCAGACTGTTCCATTTCCGAAGGTGAACCTAGCATAAGTGCAGACATGTGTGCCGAGCGTTTCTAACGCTAATGTCATTGATTTGTAATACCGGCTTTTATGACTTTGATACCTCGGTATCTTAAAAGTGGCATCTAATGTTTTTTCTTTCAGACAAACAAGCTCTGTTTACTATCATACTTATGCTTAAAGTTTTGGGTTATCCTCTTCTTATGTATATATATATAATTGTGGTTAACCTGTCTATTTATTGCCTGTCAATAATCTGGTTCTTGAGAACCTTGCGTCTCCTTCACCTGTGTCAATTTATTGGTATAATTGAGCATTCATTCTATGCACCTTATCTGGGATAATTCTAATAGAATTGTTCCTTTATGCAAGCTATGTTGCATTGGTTTTCCTCCTATGCGGATATAAAACCTTTGTCCAATACAAGTATTGTGCGGAGAACTGGTCGATATTTCATATTGACAAAGTGGTTCTTTACAAACTATGCTTTACTTAATATAGGGCGAGACCACTATATTAGCTTGCCTGGTATTCATACATAGATATATGTACTCTTCGAGACTTTTC
>NC_090747.1:52672764-52680264 GCF_036898095.1 Palaemon carinicauda | reverse complement strand
TCAAGCCATGTCGTCCTGATGGAAGTTCCTATAGGGTAGCTTCCTAGGGTATATTACAACTACGGCGATATTCCCAGAGAATTTACCTTAAGGTACCAGAATTCTAACTCCTGGAGCGAGTATCCCTCGTGAAAGGGATATCGCGACATATCAGAGGACGTATTCTAGACACGTCACATGGCAATCTACTACCTAAATAGAGATTCGTCTCGTAAGAGGGAGATTGACGAGATACGAATTCGGGAAGAAAAAGGGGGGAGCCGCTCCCAAGGCCTCCCAATCCCCCGATTCGTATGCGTGCCTGGCGCCAATCCTGGCGCCATCTGTATTCCTTTTTGCGTAGCTTAACAACTCGGTGTTTTTTCCTGTTTTTCTCGCAAATCTTGGATTTATTCAGCTTTTCATGGCTTCTCCGTCTTCGTTGGCCTCGGATAAGTTGAGTATAGGGTCTGTTATGTATAAATGTAGGCTCTTGGTAAAATTTTGAGTGATTAATAGGATTAATCTTTGATACAAGAGCCGTAGCCTACCAGAGGTGTCCTGGACACTGTCACTCGCTAGGTATAAATTAGTTAGTCAGAGTGACATTCCTGGTTGTTTTGCTTAATAAATTTTAGCTATTTAGCGTTACATAGGATTTCCTTTCGTGCTTAGTATTATTTGGCGAAGTATTCGCCATTCTGGCCTACGCTAGGCCATGTAGCCTAGTCGTTTGGTCCTAGTACTTAATGCATGATTTTGGTTTTTCCGAGTGTAATTAAAAGTTTATTAAAGCTTTAGGCTATATTTTATACAATTTAGACTGTGTGGAATATTTCCAAGATTGTATACGTGAGAGTTTCGGTGAATTAGGTAATCGATTCTCTTGGTGCCTAGGTTAATTGCTTATGGAACCTTAGTATACTTTATTATTCTCCCCGGTTGCTTTCTTTTCTTCGGAGAAGGTATGCAATCCCTTTCCCTCTGTTTAAGCCTTGGGCTTATCCCTAAGTGGTTTTTTCCGAATTTATTTTCGATAAAACTATACTAGGGTGTTACTGTACCTTCCTGTTCCAGCAAAGTCTGGTTCAAAGAGGGACAGAACAACAGAGTTTTTTAGTCTGGTCCGTGTTGTCTGGCTTGGGGCAGAGTTCCCCTCGCTGACCTAACACTTTTAAAGGGAGCTTAGCTCCCTTAGGTCACTATCGAAGGTTTCTGTAGTATGATTCCTCCCTTTGTGATCGACCAGACTAAAGTCCTGTTGCTGTTCTTGGGGAGGATAAAATCTTCCCTTGGGAATAGCAACGCCTTCCTTGCTTTGGTGCTTTGGAAGCTGGCAAGTATTGCTGGCCCTTTCCCTTAGATCTCCCTTAGGCTAAGACAGAGTTCTTGGCTGCGGGTGATCTGTCACTAAAGCAAGGTTGGCAGGACCCTTTTGTCCCTTCCCCCTCTATCTCCGTAATGGCCTTGCCATTACTGTACTGTACCCTGCCGGCCGGCAGAGCTGGCCGGCAGGGGTATTACTGTACTGTATGTCATTCTACTTCTGGACCTAGTATAGGTTGGGATGTGGAATTGACTAAGGCCATTGCCGGCCGGCTGAGATGCTGGCCGGCAAGGACCTTATGTTTTCGAGTGCTGCCCGGACCTCTCTTGGTCCCTCATCCATGCCTGCCGACAGAGCCGGACGGCATTGGTCAAGGAAGCCTGAATTAAGTTTCTCCCCTTCCTTATATGCACTCTTTCGGTTGCCGGGCTTTGGGGGTCGTGTACACTCTTATCCCGGCATCCATTCTATTTTCTTCTAGTGCTGTACCTGTCCCGGCTGCCGGCCTATGAGGCAGACAGCCGGGCAGGTGTAGTCTTCTGGTTCTTTTGCTGCCGGCTGGCATTGGTCTTGTACCTTTGCCGGCTGGCTTATGTCAGTCCTTGTCTGCCGGTCACCAAGAGTGTGGCCGGCAGCTAGGTACTACCTTGTGTAGTTACTGGCCGGCAATCATTGCCGGCCAACACTGGCTGTTGCTGGCCGGCAGTTACTGCCGACGGCACAAGCATTTGAACCAGAAGGCTGCCGCCCTATAGCTGTTAAGTAGTATACTTTAAAGCTAATTGTGGTGTGTGCCGGCCGGCAAAGGCAGGCCGGCACACATCCTCCTATACTGTACTAGTATTCTTCTGTATAGCATATACAGTAAGAAGAAAACTATAGTAAAAGTTTAGGTACAGCACTGTATCTTCTAACACTATTGTGTTTTCTTGCACAGCCCTTTGCTGTTGCCCTCAGACAGGAAGCAGAGTCTTCCCCGTCTATTATCCAGGATTTTAAAATCATTGCCTAGGTGTGAGCTCCACCTGTTTCCTCTGGAAACCTTGCATTGGTTACTCTAGTAGAGATAAACCAATTTTGATTTTATTATCTGGAAAGCTGCAACAATGGGTTGTGAGGGAAACACAAGTGTGTGTCTTTCCTTTATGAATTGTTATGCTATACTATGCATATCCAGTGATACATAGTTCACTTGATACTCATGGAAATTTTTTCTCTTTACAGGAGGACCCTCCGAAGTGCGGAAATGTTTTCTGCAATGTCCGTAGCAGGAACCTCTGCGGACATGAGTGTTGTAGGAGACACGCAGCATGCGCTGTCTCCAAGGATGATCTCCAGTATTGGGACCCTCAGGTATGTACTGTATGCACTAACCTGATTACTGAGGCTTTTGATTCCCCTAGAACGGCGGAATCAAGGGATATAGCTAGGGAAAAGCTCCGTACTTGGGTAAGGGGCTTCAAGAAGAACACCTCTGGCCCTTATCTTCCTAGTGAGAAGATGAGGGCGTATCTTTTTCCCCAGGCATCAGCTGAAGCAGTGATTCCCCAGCCTCAAGAGGAGATCCCCCAAGACCTAGTCCAGGTGGACGAGGAAGTCGCAGATGCGATGCAAGACATCCAGTTGTGTGACAGGATGTCTGATGTGGACGAAGGTTTGGAAGAAGACCTCCTGGCAGAAGGTCAGGATCAAGTTCAAACCCCGGATGTCGCAGAGGATGGGGTCGACGAGGTGTCGGCTACTCCGGTTCAGATGCCGGAGCCCATCCCCTCAACATCCGCTGGTCTCCCAGTAGAACTGGGACAGGCCCTCTCTTCGATTGTTGGAATGATCCAACAAATGCAGAAGGAGAATCAGGAGAAGGCGGCTGCAATGGAACTGCGTATGCAGTCCCTAGCAGAATCACATGGGCCCCGGAAAAGGCTCAATGTGAAAGACCTTCCCATATGCTCAGACGCTAACCCATGGAGGTATGCTGAGCACATGCCAATGACGACTGGTAAGATCGTCATTTCGGATAAGCTGGGTTCAGTTCTCCTAGAGGAGGTAGAATTCTGGCCCAGCAAGGCATCATATCCGGACTGCTATGTCCGGCTGAGAAAAGAACCAGCTTCAAGGGAGGAGACAGAGCCGAAAGAGGTCATTATTATGGACCATGCTAAGGCTCAAGCCCTACTTTCATCCTCGATGAAAGAGAGGGGCTTCTCGAATTCGAAGGTAGCAGCATTGAGCAAGAAGCTCCCTTCTTTTGTGTCCTCTTCTGATAGAGCCTTCCCCTTTTTACAAAAAGGGTTTGCGGCTGTCCTAAAGGCAATCGAGGCCGGCAAGCCTTGCCCCTCCCTGGAGGAGTGTAAACCCTTGTCGCTGGCTCTGCCTATGGACCACAAGGACTGGAAGGATGTCCATCTGACATTCTCAGTGGGAAAGTTGGAGGCTGATATTGCCGGACGGCAATTCGGCGAGGACCTCCCCAAGTTGTCCGAATTTCTTTTACGAAGAGAGTTCGAGACAAAAGAAAGACTGGCTGCCTCAATGTCTCATCAGACTACTCTTGAGACGATGGCAAGTGACCCTAAGGTCCATGAAATGTTCATGGTTGTGGCTAAGTCTCACCTAGCCACAGTGACGAAGGACCTTTATGGCTTCGTCAAGGCAAGGAGAGCTTGCAGGGAGTTCGTGTTCACCGGGGCTTCGGTGAGACACGAGCCAAGGAAGTTAATATCCTCCAACATTTGGGGAAAAGACCTTTTCCCTACCGATGTGGTCAAAGAGGTTGTTGATAAGGCCGCCGTGGAGAATAGAAACCTTCTCCAGAAGTGGGGCCTGGCTATCAAAAGAAAATCTTCCCCGGATGAGGGTCCTCAACCTAAGAGGAAGAATATGAGGACTAGGCTACCGTCTCGGCCAGCCAAGCCTTATAGACAGCAACAGCAACTGCAATTGCCTTTGCCTCCAGTGCCCCAGATGGTGGCACAAACCCCGACTACTTTTCAGTGGGTACCCCAGGCTGTGCCAGGTCAGTCAACCACATTCACCCCAACGTTCGAAGGACAGTCTTCTTCCTTTCGTGCAAAGCCTAGAGGAGCAGCCAGAGGCTCGTCTAGGCGCCCCTCAAGGGGAAGGGGATTCAGAGGTGGTCGTGGTCAAGGAGGCAAGACCTCAGGACGGCAGTCCAAGTGAAACGATACCGGTAGGAGGGAGACTAATGAAATTTTGGGATCGCTGGACCTTCGATCCCTGGGCCCAAAGCCTACTCAAGAATGGACTGGGTTGGAGCTGGTACAGCACTCCACCCCCATGCCTTCGGTTTTTCCAACACTCCACCCCCATTTTGGAGGAGTACGTTCAAGAACTGTTGGAGAAAAATGTGATCCGAAAGGTGAAGTCCATCAAATTCCAAGGGAGGCTGTTTTGTGTTCCCAAGAAAGACTCGGAAAAGCTCAGAGTCATTCTGGACTTGTCACCACTCAACAAGTTCATAGTGAATTGCAAATTCAAGATGCTAACACTGCAACACATAAGGACCTTACTGCCCAAGAGGGCATACTCAGTCTCTATAGACTTGTCAGACGCCTATTGGCACATCCCGATCAGCCGTCGACTCTCCCCCTACCTAGGGTTCAGGCTACAACGGAAACTGTACGCCTTCAGAGCCATGCCATTCGGGCTAAACATAGCCCCAAGGATTTTCACGAAGCTTGCGAGCGCAGCTCTCAAACAATTACGCCTAAAGGGAATTCAGGTAGTAGCCTACCTGGACGACTGGCTGGTGTGGGCAGCATCCGAGACCGAATGCTTACAAGCTTCCAGTCAGGTGATCCAGTTCCTAGAGTACCTAGGCTTCAAGATCAACAAGAAAAAGTCTCGACTTTCTCCATCCCAAAAGTTCCAGTGGCTGGGAATCCACTGGGACCTTTTGTCACACAGTTTCTCCATCCCAATGAAGAAAAGGAAGGAGATAGCGGGCTCTGTCAAGAGACTTCTAGATTCCAAATGGATATCAAGACGCGAACAGGAGAGGGTACTAGGCTCTCTCCAGTTTGCTTCAGTGACAGACCCAGTGCTAAGAGCACAGCTAAAGGATGCAACCGGAGTTTGGAGAAGGTATGCATCAAACGCGCGAAGAGACCTGAGAAGACCAGTGCCGCCTCGGCTACGTACTCTTCTCAGACCTTGGTCCCAAGCCAGACATCTAAAGAAGTCGGTTCTTCTTCAGCCACCTCCCCCGTCGATGACGATTCACTCAGACGCCTCAAAGGAGGGATGGGGAGGTCACTCTCATCGGAAAAAAGTCCAGGGGACTTGGTCCAAGCTATTCAGGACCTTTCATATAAACTTTCTAGAAGCTATGGCAGTGCTCCTTACCTTAAAGAAAGTCTCCCCGCGTCACTCGATCCACATAAGATTGGTGACAGACAGCGAGGTGGTTGTGAGATGCTTGAATCGACAAGGGTCGAGGTCACCACCTCTCAACCAAGTGATGTTAGCCATTTTCCGATTGGCAGAAAAGAAGAAGTGGTACCTGTCGGCAGTTCACCTTCAAGGAGTCCGCAATGTGACAGCGGACGCTCTATCCAGGTTCACACCGATAGAGTCGGAATGGTCCTTAGACGCAGGATCATTTTCCTTCATTCTGAATCAAGTCCCAGAACTGCAAATAGACCTCTTTGCGACGAAAGACAACAAGAAGTTGCCCCTGTACGTGTCCCCGTACGAGGACCCCTTAGCGGAAGCAGTGGACGCAATGTCCCTCGACTGGAACAGGTGGTCCAGGATTTATCTGTTCCCTCCTCACAACCTTCTGTTGAGGGTCCTCAACAAACTGAGATCCTTCAAGGGGGTAGCGGCAATAGTGGCCCACAAGTGGGCGAACAGTATGTGGTTCCCCTTGGCGTTGGAACTACAGATGAAGTTCGTGCCGCTACCACATCCAGTTCTGACCCAGCGAGTCCAGAAGTCGACTGTCTGCGCTTCATTACAGAAAACCCAGACCCTGCAGCTCATGATTTTCTCGCCCTAGCGGTGAGAAAGCGTTTCGGGATTTCGAGAGCTAGCATAGACTTCCTAGAGGAATACAAGTGCAAATCGACTAGAAGGCAATATGAGTCATCTTGGAGAAAGTGGGTGGCCTTTGTAAAGGCAAAGAATCCGCAGGAGATCTCAACAGACTTCTGCTTATCTTTCTTCATCCACCTCCATGGCCAAGGATTGGCAGCTAACACGATTTCAGTATGTAAATCGGCTTTGATGAGACCCATTTTATTTGCCTTCCAGATCGACCTAGGTAACGAGATCTTTAATAAAGTTCCGAAAGCCTGCGCTAGGCTCAGACCTTCAGCACCTCCAAAGCCCATTTCATGGTCTTTAGACAAAGTTCTTCATTTCGCCTCCCTGTTGAGCAATGAAGAATGTGCGTTAAAGGATTTAACGCAAAAAGTTATTTTCCTATTTGCACTCGCGTCCGGGGCCAGGGTTAGTGAGATCGTAGCCCTCTCGAGAGAGGCAGGTCGTGTTCAGTTCCTGGATGGGGGGGAGCTGAACCTGTTTCCGGATCCTACGTTTCTCGCCAAGAATGAGTTACCCACCAACAGGTGGGGTCCCTGGAGAATCTGCCCTCTGAAAGAAGATGCATCTCTATGTCCAGTAGAATGCCTAAAGGTCTATCTTCGTAGAACTTCAGACTTCAAGGGTAGTCAACTATTCAGGGGAGAAACATCAGGCTCAAATTTATCTCTGAATCAACTCAGAGCGAAAATGACATATTTTATTCGCAGAGCGGATCCTGACAGTACACCCGCAGGTCACGATCCGAGGAAAGTTGCCTCATCCCTAAATTTCTTTAATTGTATGGATTTTGAACATCTCCGTTCATACACGGGCTGGAAATCTTCCAGGGTGTTCTTTCGCCACTATGCGAAGCAAGTAGAGGAACTTAAGAGATCTGTGGTAGCAGTGGGTCGTGTAGTTAACCCTACTGTTTAACTCTGCGAGGAACAGTGATCTTAATTGGGACGATTAAGTCCAGGGTGAGTGTGTAGGTACATACTGTACTACAAACTAAAATGAGGGCACCAAGTGCCCATACAGACTGTTCCTTCCTTCAAAGGTGAACCTCGCATAAGTTCAGACATGTGTGCCAAGCGTTTCTAACGCTAATGTGATTGATTTGTAATACAGATTTTTTATGACTTGAT
>NC_090747.1:52635264-52667764 GCF_036898095.1 Palaemon carinicauda | reverse complement strand
ATCTCTCCAAAATTATTCAGAGCATGCCAAGAAATTAAAGTGGGAAAATGTAGAAATTAGCATTAAAGGGTAATACCTTAACCCCTTAGGATTCACAGATGACATAGTTCTATTAAAAAAATCATGGGGAAACTGCAAAAGATGATATAAGATGTGAATAAACAAACCGTAAATATAGGACTGGAAATCAACATAAGTAAAACTAAGATAATATTCAATGAAAAGGCAGAGACACGAGGCATAACGGTTATGGGCGAACCTTTAAAGAATGTTAATGAATATACTTACTTAGTATGAAGAGTAATTTTTTTACTATGGCAAGAAATTTTTATACTTTTAAACGAATCAACTATTGACTCCTTAATGTAAAAAGGAAATGTTTAATCTACCTTTATAATGTAATTTCGCATTATTATCTTCCAAATTAGACTAGGAAAGATTATTGACTAATATGCTGGGGAATTATATAAAAGATGCGAGTAAAAAGAAACCTGTTTTGAGAATAAATGAAGTGATATATAATGCCAATAGGAATTTATGGTTTTCGTACATATTAGCATAAATCCAACGTTTACTTTCATTACAATGTATTCAATATCCAATTGAAAAGTATTAATGAGATTTCAGGTGTTTGAAATGAGGTGTGGAAAGGCATTTTATCCCCGAAAATTTAAAAAAAAATAATGAAAATAAAAAGCCTTATAATTAGAAGACCCAATTCTGATTTGGTTCTATTTTAAATTTTGAGCAGATAATCCGGCAGGGACGATTGAAGTGATTTACCTCCTTACGGAGTTTACAAAATAAATCACCCTGGCTGCGGATGCCTCCATGTCCGGGAAAGGCAGGAACCCACAACAGAATGATAAGGACGCGTGGTACTGCTGCCCGCATGTAAAAGAAATGAACAGACGAATAAACAGGACAAGGAAGCTCTTCAAACGGCACAGGACTGATGGGCTACTCCTTCTACTGAGGGAGCTCATAGCCGAAGCAGTTCAAATTGCCAACGAAGTAAAAAGGGAAAAAGGGCTCCAATGGTGCAGCCAAATTTCACAGCAAACATCTCTCAAAGCCATCTGGGCCTGGTTTAACAAGGTCTCAGGATCCAAAAGACATCAGACCAAGCCCACTCATCCTCAACCCTATCAAGAGGCTATGAACATAGCTCAAACCTTTGCAAATCGCACGAAATCAATTAACCTATGCCCAGCTACCCAGGCCAGGCAGGAACAACTTTGGTCCAGAAGAAATGACCTAGTCAGAGCAGCCTGCAATGAACCGTCATCCACTGATGCGCTCTACACTTCGGCCGAACTTGATGCTGCCCTAGCTAAATGTAGAGTCACGGCCCCTGGTGCCGATGGCATTACTTATTCTATGCTAAAGTATCTTGGCGAACCTGCCAAAAATAGCTACTTACACATAATTAAGCTAACGCATGCTCAGCACATCAGGCCCGAACCATGGAACAAACAGGACACCAACCCAATATCAAAGCCTAAGGAAATAAATGCCTATCGTCCCATTGCCTTACTCAGCTGCACAGGTAAAGTAGCTGAATGGATGGTCCTCCGGCGGCTTCAGTGAGTGGTGGGCCCCTTGCACGACAGGCTCTATGCCTACACGAGAGACATTGGAACACAAGAATGTCTAGCTGATGTCATGGCCACAGTCAACGGAAAAAGCACACTAGTTGTTTTCCTTGATCTTGAGAAGGCCTATGAGTTACCCAGCTCTGACGCCATTCTGACTTTGCTAGTCATCAAAGGCGTTAGAGGCCACCTCCTTGCATGGACGCAGAAATATACCCAAAACAGGGAAGCTAGAGTTACTTTCCAGGGAGCCACGTCACCATACATACCACTCGAAAATGGCACTCCACAAGGAGGGATATAAAGCCCCTTCTTATTCAATGTACTCATTGAAAATATATTGAAAGAACACTACCCGGAGGGCATTCAAATCTTCATTTATGCAGAAGATATCTACGTTGTCTGCCCACACACAGTCAACATCAAACACCGTAAAATGCAAATCGCCATAGACACCATTGCAGCAAGCTGCCAGGTCTTAGGACTGGAAATAAACCCGAACAAGACCAAAGCCATGGCTGTCAAGCACTCTCAACTCCCCCCTCCACTAAACCTACTAGGAACACCTATTGAATGGGTCAACAACTTTACCTACTTAGGTGTTAACCTCAACTTCAGGGTATCACCCACCACCGAAATAACGCTCCTTAAGCACAAGGCCAACAGCCGACTGAACGCACTCCGACGCATCACGTCCCTAAACCAGGGTGCCACACATCACATTCTAAGACTCTTCTACATTCAGGCTGTATGCTCTTTGGTAGAATATGCAGCCCCTGTTCTCACTACCTCAGCCCTACACAGGAAAAGACCATCAAAGTAATTCAAAATAATGCCATGAGGACCATCCTCGGTGCCCCAATTTTGACCAGGCTCTCACTGCTTCGAGCTGAAACCCATCTTCTGCCGCTCACAGATAGGATAAACTCACGGAACAGCTCTATAATCTTCAAAACTTTCAAGACCAACCGGACCTGCCCACTCCATAACAAACTTCAAGGCCTAATCTCTCTTTCGGAAGATTTGGCCCCTCCTCACACCTATGCTGGCCTTCTTATCACAGCCCTATGATCCACCGGCTCTCAGACAATGCTATCTACACTTAAAAAAGACACCTTCCACCCGAATTTTTCGGAAAAACCTCCCTGGATTCCCAGCCCAATCTAGTACAATTACACCACCCTCCCGTTCTCGAAGGCGCTATGCCCCCCAGCACAGGCCTTTAGAGCGGCCCTTGATTCGATCACCCTCACGCTCGCTGACAATGTGTATTATACTGACGGTTCTGTAGACAGCGAGGTTCCTGCGGCAGCTGCAGCAGTCTACTCCACACATGTCTCGGCCTGCTGGAGGATCTCCAACAATTCCTCCAAACTGAACTAGTTGCCATACTCAAAGCCCTCACACACTCACTCACCAGTCAAGGTAACACCACGATACATACTGACTTCAGAGGAACCATGGCAGCAATACGGGAGCCACGATATCTGAGAAAACACACTCATCATCTCCTCCATCAGACAGATAGCCCACAGACATGCTCTCCAGAATCGACAGGTCACACTAAATTGGATCCCCAGTCATATAGGTATACTCGTTGATGAAGAAGCCGATCGATTAGCAAAGCAGGCCCTCCAAGTCACCACTATTAGCATAACCCTCAACCTATCGCATGAACAGTTCAAATCAGAAATGAATGCTTACTGTCAAACACAACTACATAGCTCCATCAGACAAGCCCTATTTGCCTCGTCAAAATCAGCAAAATGGTATATCAACACTACCAACCTGGCAGTGCCCAGAAACCACAAATCTAACACAAAACCTCGGCCAAGGAGTGCCGCATACTGCAGATCAGGTGACTGCCCACATTCTCAAAAACATAGAGACGCTTGCAGGTTTTCTGCGAACTTACCCCCCACCTAGGTAAGAAGACAGTCTCTCCCAGCCTATGCAGAGATCAACTCTCAACCACCCTTAGCCCTCTTCTCCTTGGTTAAGGCTTCCCCCCGCCCTTTTTTGCCCTCTAACGCAAATCACTCCGCTCCTCTCCCAGCTCCCTCTAACTCACTGGGACCAAGCTCTATAACCTTTCACCTTTAAAACCTCATCTCAACTCTTTTGACACTGTCCCTGGCATGCCAGAGGCATACCCAGTGATACCAGGCAAGCAGTAATAAGTACTTATGCTTAAAACTGCTTCTTTCCCCTCCCACTGAGAACCCTTCCCTCCTCTCCCAGTCTCTCTAACTTACTGGGACTAAACTCTTTAACCTTTCACCCTTGAGCTTAATCTCATCACTTTGGCCCTAAACAGGCCTAAATACTTGGTCTCTTGACCCTGCCTTTGACGCCACCCCTGGCCTGCCAGGGGCTTAATCAGTGCTAACCATTGGGCTGAGCAAGCTCGCAACATGTTGCGAAATCTAAATTGACCTTTGCAAGCAGCAATAAGTACTTACACTTAAAACTGCTTCTTTCTTCTCCCACTGGAATCCTCTTTTCCTCTCCCAGACTCTCCTACTCACTAGGATTCTCTGCTATACAGCCATTCCCTTACCACTGTAAAACCTCTCTTCTCACCCCTAACTAGGGAAAAAAAGAAAGAAAAAAATATACTTCCAGGCCCCGCTGATCTGTAACCACCACACCTACCCGCCAGGGAAACTACCTAGGGGCTAGGCGCACCGGGCAATTTAAAGAAGAAGAAGTGATTCCAATTCTTAACAAGGTTAAAATAGTGCTTTGGCTGACAGCGGTCGGAATGATTCCACGATTTCATTCAACGCAGAGTTCCACTCACATTACCAAAAACACTCTTCAGTAGCATGCAAGTGTATCAACCGTGTGTCGCACGTTCGTACATAGTTCATTTTGTGCTTGTATCTTCGCTCTCCCCTCGCACTAAAAAGAACCTGAAAAAACATGTCTTGTTTCTCCTCTGTAACATTGTCTGTTTTTTTAACATGAAAATTCTTGTTGCTTTGAACTTTTGTATATAAAGGTGAGTGTTCTATAATAAAGTCACTCAGTTGTTTTCATCTTGCCTTTGAGTCAGAACCTTCTCTCGTCCCATCACATTCGTGACCCCGGAAGTCGACTCACTCCTCCCGCCTTCCACCTCCCCCCCTCGCCCCTCCATCGTTGGTACCATGGAGAACTCTACGGAAGTTATTGCTATGACTCCCCCATTGAAACTTTCATCTTTCGACAGCGGAGAGGCGTTTGCCTGGTTTCAGCACGCAGAAATTCAGTTTCGCATCAAGGGCGTGACTCGCTCAACCACCAAAGCAGATTATGTTCTCGCGGCGATACCCGAGGACACCTTCCCAGAAATATCCGACTAGCTTTGTGAACAAGGAGACACCCTAATAGCGTATGACGCCCTCAAAACATACCTTCTGCAGCAGTACTCACTGTCCCCAGCCGCCGGTATAGCAAAGCTTTTTCAGCTCTCGCAACAACCGTTGGGGGACCAAAGGCTTCGCTCGCCCTCGGGGAAATGACCAGTATCGCTCGCCTGCAACCTGCCGCAGACGGCTCTCCTCGTGAGGTGAACCTACTTCGTTCCCTTTGGATACGCCGTTTACCCGGACTTATACGCGCTGCCATACCCGATGTCGATAGTTTACCCATAAAGGACTTGATGACCAAAGCCAACGCCCTTATGGACAGCCACTTCAAGACCTCCATCAACGCCTCCACCCCTGACGAAGAGAATGCCTATTCAATGTCACCCGAAGCTGACGTGAATGCCATAGGACATACACGCCTACCCCGTGATGTGCCGAAGCGGCGACAAAGCCACCCACCACCCGCCACTCGCTTGCGTCCCAACCAACGTCTTCTACAGCCACTTACTTCCTACCATTCGCGGCAGTTTTGCTACTATCACTTCAGATTCGGGGCAACCGCGAAGAAATGTGCCAAAGATTGTCAGTGCCCAAAAAACATGTAAGTAGACCATCGCTTGTGGCGGTGGCCTCCCGTGTTTCTAATCCTTTCTTTTTGCAAATGATGGGGTCACTTTGCTCAAACTACTAAATCTGAAAAAAAAAAAAACCCTAGGCTAAAACAAGGAGATATTCCACTCTAAAAAAGATATTATCACTTGACCCAAAATATGAAATTTGCACAAAACCTTAGATTGAGACAAGAAAATAACATTTATGCAAATTATGTGGTCACTTTACTCGAACTATTAAATCTGAAAAAAAGCCTTAGACTAAGACAAAAAAATATTACACTAAAAATTATATTATCACCTCGCCCAAAATATTAAATTGGCTCAAAACCTGACACGAAGACAAGAAAATAACATTGATGCAAATTATATGGTCAATTGACTCAAAATATAAAATTTGAATAAAACCTCAGACGAAGACTAAGAAAATACTACACTCTGAAAATTATATAATCACTTGTTTCACTGGAGATTGAATTTTACACAACTACCCAATCTTGATAATTAGTGAAAATAGTTAACCTTTAACTCTCCAATGATTAAACTCTTATTGAAATTACATAAAGTAACTGACAAGATTACAAATTTTTAGCTCATACAAAGTAATCGAACAGTTAAGCCAAATTAAATGAACTTCATGTTTCGATATACACCTCCCAGGGCCAGTTACAAATAGATTATATAATACTAGTACGTATAATAACACAATACATTATAAATAACTTTTAGAATTTTAGTAACGTTTTAACAAACTTCACACGATATATGTCGGCACAAACTCAATCACTTTGGAGAGGACAAACAATTGAGGTACTTGAGAGAGTGGATGTGGTTGGCTCTTACAAAGGGTAAGGCTGGATATCTTCTGCCCTATGCATCCCTATGGGGACGTAAATATTGACATTACTATTCTACATTCTTTGACATCAGCATTCTGGAAGTACTTTAAAAAAAAAGAAATATTAAGAAAAGGTTCGAAATAATATTAACAGGGAATACATTTAACAACTAGATTTGCAGAGGCCAAAGCTCTGTTTAGTAGATAAATCTCTAAAAAAGAAAAGTCTCTAATCAGAGGGGTATATCTATATTCAAGTATGCATTGAAAACTTGGAGCCTTACTAAAGATTGTGCTATTCTTTTAACATTTTGGATAGAAAAAAACGGACACGGGCAAGGTGTATAATGAGATTAAAGGATAAAAGATGGACAAGAAGAAAAACAGCAGAAGGAAGAGAAGACAGGAGGATTGACAATATAAGAAAATTTGCTGTTATATACAGGTATGGAAATACAATAAACAAACGTGAGAGACATGTCATGTTTGATGCCCTTGTCCTGCAGAAGATAGGTAATGGCTGATGATAATGAACAATATATATATATATATATATATATATATATATATATATATATATATATATATATATATATATATATATATATATATATATATATATATATATATATATATATATATATATATATATAGTAGGAAATATGCCTCAGCTGCTCACTTTTTGAGGCTATTGTCAGGATTGCTCAGTGAGGATTGCTCACTTTGTCAGGATTGCTCACTTTTTGGGGCTAATGTCAGAATTGCTCACTTTGTCAGGATTGCTCAGTCAGGATTACTCACTTTGTCAGGATTGCTCAGTCAGGATTACTCACTTTTTGAGGCCATTGTCAGGATTGCTCAGTCCGTTTGCGATTTATACGTAAGGTTTTGTTTACAAACAACCCCCCCCCTTCCCCTTTTTTGGGGCTATTGTCAGGATTGCTCACTTTTTGGGGCTAATGTCAGAATTGCTCACTTTGTCAGGATTGCTCAGTCAGGATTGCTCCCTTTTTGGGGTCATCGTCAGGATTGCTCAGTCCGTTTGGGGATTTATACGTAAGGTTTTTTTACAACCCCCCTCCCCATTCCCCCAGGCTACTACAACCCCCCCCCCTCCCCCGCCCACAGGGGGCTTTTCTGAGTCTATGGTCACCGGCAGGCTTAGAGTTGTCTATCTTGAATGACGCACCCTTCTTTCCCCCTCCCTCCCTTCCCCGACCCCTTAGGGGGGGGGGGGCGTTTTCTGTGTTTGTGGTCACCGACAGGCATGGAGTTCTCTATCTGGATGACCCATGCCCCTAGATAGTGACATTGTTCCTACCGAGCACACAATTTTTTTTTTTTTTATCATAAGACACACATTTGCATGCAGACGAGGCTCTCCTCCCCCCAGACCACAATCCTTTCAATTTAAGCCTATGGAAAAGTACCGACCTCTCTGTGCTTTTTTTTTTTTAATCCTAAGACACACACTCTTGTGAGCCAACGTGAGGCAATCGAGGGGGGCGTTTCCTGTGTGTGGTCACCACCAGGCATGAAGTTCTCTTTCTGGACCCTATAGATAGTGACATCCTTTCAATTTAAGCCTATAGATATGTGTCACAACGTGAGGCAATCAAGTTTACACGCCTCCCCCACCGTTATCTCTCTCTCTCTCTCTCTCTCTCTCTCTCTCTCTCTCTCTCTCTCTCTCTCTCTCTCTCTGTCCATTTGTTTTAAGGCCTTTCGCTTACATTAACATATATGGGTAATAATCACTTACATTGGCATATATGGGAAATAAAAAACGTATTACAACTTAGTTTCTTTTATTATACGAAGCATACATGCAAAATAACATTTCGTGAATAAAGACATAGCACTTAGTTGGCTGAGCCTAACATTTGCACGCTTAAAAGAGGTAGGAAAACTTTTATTTGATTACGCCCTGACATCGCAATATACATTTCGGGTTTGATCGGTGGTTATCACTCCCTGGGTTTCTCCAAACAATATGTTAAATGGATTCTCAAATCCCCATTATTCTCTATTTCGAGCGTATCCATCAACGCCATTTCAGGTTTGAAATTAAACGCAATGACTGCCCGACCATGGCTGTAGCAATCATAATGATTTAGGTGGTCATAAGTTAAGCCTGGAGATTTTAATATCTCGTAGTAAAGATGAGAAAATTTTTCGGGGAATTGACTGTTTATGTCGTACAAAGTGGAACCATTCAGTGTGACCCCTATGTGCTTAAGATTATTATGATCAAAATAAATGGGATTCCTATTCAGAACACCATTGAAACTTTCCATATTAACAATAGTTAGGTATAACTTTTCTGGTATAACCTTATTAAAAGGTAAATCCAACGTTGCCTGCGTTTGATTAGAGGCTAGCGCATATGTCCTGTAAGGTGTTTTATTAAAGACAGTTTCCACTGTACTGTTGGGATTTGAAAGCGCCTGATGAAGGGCGAGTAGAGCCGGGGGGCGTGGGTTGATTTTATCAATATGGAGCCTGGCTTCTTCTAGATGAAGAATTAAGGAACCACGCATTTGGGGCTAATTCCAACTTGATACGAACGTCGATATTATCCATCAAATATTCATCTACTGAAGCCACATCGAGCATAAGTGGATGAATAAGATGCAATCCTTCTCTTTTACCTTTATCAACCCATTCTTTTTCCATTTTGTTCAATTTTGTAAAATAATCGTCTGGTAAAACGTTTGAAATTGATGTTCCCTTGTAATCTTGGAAAACATATCCGAGCCGTCCGACTGTTTTGACAGTGTGAGACTTTGCTGTAGCTAATAACTTTATGAAAGACCAGTAATTGAAATGGGGATTTGATTCTACGAGCTTTTCGCCGATATAAACCTGGCTCGACTTGAAGATTGTATTTGCGAAACCATTGACAAATACAACATTTACATATTCCCTCAACATGCTCCAATCCGGGGCCGTGACTTTCAAATGTAGTTCAATGCTCAAACTTGCTAAATCAATTAGTGTTCCTTCTACGCCGTTGATACGAAATTCAAGATAACGATCAGTTATTGCTCCCCCCGATGTAAGATTTGTTGGTAGAATAAAACTCGTTTGCCGATCAACCACGGAAGCTTCCACCAATCGTGAACGATTAGGTCTGGGAAAAGCATCCACCACCCCTGCGGTGTATTTTGCGGTGGGGAGTTTGCTCCCTACGAGACCCGCAAATCTCGGTGCCGCATATGCCATGTTGAATGACTTCACACTAATGCCTATTTACCAGAACTAAATCACATTGCACTAAACACGTCTTTATATCCTATATTCCTACGTGATGAGATTTTCTTTTTATTTACTCTTTTCTTCCCATTTCTTTTGACATTTTTCCTTTTCTTCCCTTTGCCAGTAACAATACGTTGTCCTGCTAATTTTAGCGCCTCCAACCCCCTCTGTTTAAGGCTTGATTTGAAATCTCTTGTCCCCTGTTGTAAATCTCCCATGACATTTTGCCCAAATTCAAGGGCCGAGGGCAGGACCGCCTTTGCCACAAAGGGTGCAACCCTTTTAGCGAGTCCAGCTAATAGACTGAAAAGGCCACTCCCTTGCTGGGAACGTCTTGGGGCTCTAAAAACCTCAATATCCCCTAAAGCCCCTCATCGCAGAGTTTTATGGGGGGACTAGCGAATATGATACTAAACTCCTCAGGAGACGGGGAAAGAAAGCCCACCCTCATGGTGACACACTCTTGAATAAACGTTTGGTGTGGGATGTTGCAGCTTTTATATAATTTTCTGCTTTGGTCTAATATGAAGGATGCAGATTGTGCTGGTATCCTCATGAAAGTGTATATCCCTTCCTTCT
This sequence comes from Palaemon carinicauda, assembly GCF_036898095.1. Taxonomy (NCBI): domain Eukaryota; kingdom Metazoa; phylum Arthropoda; class Malacostraca; order Decapoda; family Palaemonidae; genus Palaemon; species Palaemon carinicauda. Next base: position 52,657,530 of record NC_090747.1, on the reverse strand, counting down.
TGGTCGGTCACTCGAATGGATACTGAATTCAATTCTTTTGTCCCTAAAGGGTAATACACATAATTATGATACCCTCTCGTTTTACTGCCCCACATGCTAAAAGTATCCAATATATTTACCTTTTTACCCCCAAAATAAGACCTTTCAACAATATCCGAATAAATGAGGACAAAGTCCACCCCCGATGTAGGGGAAGGGGGAAAAGGAGCGAGCAAATAATGAGTTTTAATTAGAGGATTACCTGGATTTGTTTCAAAAATTTGATAAGGTTTGTCTGAATTGAATCCTAATGTAGCTCCTATTCTTTTCCCAAATTTTAATTTGATGGCGTGAATAGGTCCTTTTCGATAAATTGCCTCTTCCGTTTCCTGTCTCTTTGTAAACTTTAATAACACTCTCTTTCTTTGATAGTCATATTCCAAGAGACCCGCCGTGGGTATATTTTCTTGATAAAATCCGAGTGGGAGGATCTTCCTCAAACCGTATGTTAAATCTTTGTTAATACTGGAGACCATATACCCAGCATCAGTGGATAGAATACTTATTCGTGGTTTGTAAATTTCCTCAGTAGCTGAAGTTACGGTGGGTTCCCCACCTAAGGATATCCGCACTTTTGTTATTATTATTTCTATCCCTGAATCGAGTTCACCACTAACAAGCCCATAAATTTCATTAGGGTAATGGATATTAACAAGGGCTGCTTCATGCTCCAAATTATGATCTAATTTTATCCCTGGATAGGTACGCTCCTCGGACACCCCTTTAAGGGTATACTCTGTCGCGCGCGACCCCGACTCCGAAAAAAATTCAGGAGAAATTTAGTTATGCATCGATCTCTATTGTTTGACTTGCTAAAAGTACTTCAAAGAATGCTAAAAACTACTGAAAATATAAATGATACCCATCTACAAAATAACTATTTATTGGAAATATATTAAAATTTTAAGTATACAAAAAAAAGACTTGACGTAAATATTCACAAAAAATAGAAATATACATATACACATAAATCCCTTTAGGGACACCTTCTTAGATGGCAAAGCAACAGCATGTAATTGCTGGAAATGACTTGGACTCATAGAAGTCAAGATCTGAAATGAGAAAAAAAGGTTATTTTTTTTTGGCCCAAAATATTTGTCCAAATTTCATGAATTTTTTTGGGTACCCAAATGAAATAGGAAGAGGCTAATTTTTTATAGAATAAACTCATATTATCCTAGAACAAAAATACATAATAAAATGTGCACTAAGATGTAATTTACTGTTATTGCAGGGGCTAAATCTAAAGGTAATTTTTGGACGGCCTAGCTTCACAATGTAAATTTCTTATGAAAATCATTGTATCTCCTATAAAATATGATATTTATGCATTAAAATATACCAAAATATCACGAATTCTATACAGAACAAGAATATATAGAGATATGCCAACTTACCTTTCGGGTATGTCAACAAAATGGCCGTAGACCGCAACAACTCTTACAGCCCAATCTACCACTTGAAATGAAGAATGGGGTTGCAAACTCCATATTATCATCAACATCTCTTTTTAACTCCATTAGAAGTGTGTTGATGACATCCATGCCGAGGGAATACTGCCTGCTGGCCATTATTGAAGATAAATTCAAAATAAATAGAAAAAAATCAAATTTGCAAAAAATAAAAAAAATTCAGAAATTAGCATTTGAGGGAAAATGGACCTCATGGCAATATATGGCATCTAAGCCAAAACCAATGTCATGCAAGTGGTAGACAAACCATCCATCCACACTTTCCAACTATAAAGAACCAAACAAGTATCAACACTGTTCGACAATTTATAATTATGTAATAACTTTGCTGTTTGATCACTTACCCCTATAAAGGTATGTCAGGGTCGAGGTCGACCCCTGGGGGGGGGGGGTAAAAAAACAGGGAAGGAGGGAAATTAGACGAAAATCAGTCCTAAAGCAGACAATGGCATGTAGACTAGTCACCCCTTGCAGGTCGATCACTTCCATATTCGAGACAGCTGATGATTTATGGGGAAAAAACAGGTTTTGAAAATGCTGTAGGGGTCGCATACGACCCATCATACCTTTCCAGGGTTATACTATTTTGTAGCTTGTTTGTAAAGCTGCCCGCATTATTTGTAGGGAATATATCCCTATTTCCGAGAGATGTCAGAGTTACTATATGACTTTCTCCAGCCATAGTGTCCAACTGAAATAGTTAAGATGAGGCGGGGATATTTAAACCAAATTAACATAAGATTTTATTTATTAAAGAAGCTTCTATTACATAGTTATTCTCATTCGCAAGTGAGAAGAACATTCAACTCGAAGACAAAAATACAAAAGGGTGAACATTACACAGTAATATTTTTGTTCTTAACATATGAACAATTTTGCATGAATAAAATGAGAAAACCAGTACATTTAAATACCGCCCCTAATACATAATTATTCTCCTTCCCAGAATGAGAAGACCGTTTAACTCGAAGATAAAAAATAAAAGGGGTGAACATTAGACAGGTTTTTTTTTTTCTTTTTTTTTTCTTAACATAAGAACAAATTTACATGGATAAATGAGAAAACAAGTACATTTAAATATCACCACTATTACCTAATTATCCTCTTTCTCAGAATGAGAAAAACGTTTAATTCGAAGATAAAAAATACATAAGGATGGATCTTACACAGTAAATATTTTTATTTATAACATATCAAATTTATTTGGATAAAGTAGATTTTTTTTTTAATTAATAAATAAGAAAATAAGTAGATTACATTAAAATATCGCAACCAGGCGGAAAATTTTCAGATCCAACAAAGGAAAACCTTTCCAAGTTATCCAATTCAGGAGGCAACAAACATTTTTCGCTTGCCAGCAAAATAATCTGTTTACCTTTACCAGCCAACCTCCTACCCAAGTTCACCAAATCTGGGAAATAGTGTAACATCCATACACTATCAGCGCGACCAGACCTCCCAATTCCGATGGGTATGGTGTATATAATTACGCTCTCATTTCCTTTCTCCAGGGCAAACTGTTCCAATTTGTGTAGACACCTCTTAAAGTTAAAAACACGCGCCTCAGTTGTATCATCCTTCAAGTTTAAAGCGAAATGCGTATCCCTTGAAGTAGTCACATACGATCTATGTTTTCCATCGGCATCATTATCATATGCATACTCGTAATTAAACTGCGTTATCAACGTGGCTACGCACGGTACACTCGCGGTGGGAAAACTCGGTGGTTTCCGCCATATGACACTTCCAACGAGATGACGGTCTTCGCAAATGCATCGGTTTAAATTAAAAAGCCTTCTTTGACAGTTCACGATATCACTGTAGGGGTAGGCTTTATATGTTTGCGCCGCAAGTCCGTAGGATATGACGCCAATGGAATTGCCCCCCACCACCAAACACACATTCCCCTTTCTTAGAACTGGCGCCGTAAAGTCGACGATGCTTAGTTTTAGCGGCGCGGACGGCATCGTGCTGGGATCGTGTTGTAAACTGATCATGTAACCTAAACTAACTAGGACTACAACTAAAGTACTAAAACTCCGCCCCCTTTACACGCCTTCAGAGCACGACATGCAAAGATGTGTATTACGCATAGACTTAGCGGTGTGCATTTACTCCTAATAAGGCACCCACCGCAGTTTACCTTTTACTTTTTTTTTCTTTATTCCCCTCTCTTATTCTCCCCCCTTTTCCTTTAATTCCATACATCTGCATCCGAGCTTTTGCATTCTTTATGTAAGTATAGGGCATTCCCACTGTATCTAGTACGGTTTTATATAAAGGCACGTCCTCTTCCTCAATACCGCCCGTTTGCTGAATTAATTTCTTAAACACGTCTATTAAATTTAAACGGTAGATGGGTTTTCTCAGGTTCCCTCTATCATCCCACTCGACATCCTCCCGGCCTTCGAAGAATTTAAGGAAAGCGAGGGCGTACCCTCTGTTGGTGGGGGATAATTTTACGTCAATTATATTCTCCAAAGGGGGATTGGAGTGAGCCCGTGGCGTGGGGAGGGGGAGAGGATCACGCGTGGCTTTCTCGCCCGATTCATTTCGTTTCCATTTCTTTAGTTCATTTTCCAACTTACACTTCATCGTTTGTATCATTTTGACTAAATTTTGGAGCAAATCTCTATCACTCCCTCCACCCTGCTGGTTATCCCCCCTTCCATTTTCCTCTGCATTTTGCTTAGTGTTTTGATCACTTATATCTCCCGCGTCTTGGTGGTAATTAGACCCTTCTACCGTATTTCGCGGTACCAGGCAGTATTCCCTCATTTCCCTAATAAACCCCCAATTAGGCTCACCGCGAGAGGAAGAAGGACTGAAAGTATGGCGCCTCCTCTCTGCGATGATAAGATTTTTCTTTTCTCTCTTAGCGGTGTCTTTTTCCGAGCTACCGTCCTTATTTTGCTCCTATATTTTTTTACCTTTTCTATTGCTTTACTATCACTTATTAGATTTTCCTTCAAAAAGTTAGCGAAGATCTCTGATAAACAGTTGAAATGCGATCTCTGTAGCAAAGGAATTAATTCAGTCCTTCTTTTCTGGGAGAGGTTATTTAAGAAGAAAAGAAAATCCCCATGTTTGTGTATGTGCGATTTCATTTTTAAGTTTCCCCCAACAGCCTTTCAACATCTTTACTATCTACCCACGAGTTAAAACTCGGAGGGTAACCCCTCCACGCCACGAGATACTTGACTTTACCCTTCGTAACTTTCTTTTTGATAATGTCAATAGGGAAAGTTTCTGGTATGGCTGTGGGTATTAGTTCCAATTTATAAAAAATAACCTCAATTTTTTCACCAGTGAGATCCTCCAGATGATAAGTCAAAGGAGCCTGTCTCCGGTCTACGCTCCGAATTTTGAATATTTCTAACGTATTTTGAATTTTATACCCACAGTGGAATACCGACCGACGGAGCCCACTTGCAATGCGCACTGTCTGTCCTACTGCTAACGCCTTACTATTGTGTTTCGAAGTAAAGATGCTTGATTTATACATACGCCGAAATTGTCGCTTAATGATTTCCGGGTTTGTATATGCATGAACTTCGAGGGGGGACACTTCCCCTCCCAACCCTCTGTGGGGGGACCTAGTATAGTTTTTTACGAGTTCAGGGAGGACATCAAGATACGCGAGGGTATTTCTCAGAGTTAAATGTTTATATATCTTTTGCTTTAGAGTACGTATAACACGTTCTGCAATGGCAGCTTTGATTTCATATATGTTCTTCTTTTAGGTACTTGATCGTAAGTTTGTTATAAAATTCTGACCCCTATCGGTAAGGAGGCGACTAACACCCTGAAATTGAGGTAGAGAAAGGATTGCTTTTAGGCCTATTAGCAGAGTCTGCGCCTTCTTATTTCTAAGAGGAACGACCTTGAGGTAACGTGAGAAAATATCTATGAAAATCAGAAGGTAGTTTACACCTTAGTTGAATTTAGATAAACGCCGCATATCGGCGAGATCGCAGCTAATGATAACTTTTGGAGCTGGAGCCACCATTTGACGTCTGGGGAATTTTTTTCTCGTAAGCGTATGAAGATTATGGGCATCTTTCGTGGTCAAATAGTCTTTTACGTCATTTATGGTAATTCGCGCGTCTAAAGCTCTGGCGGTTCTGTAAATGGAATTAATACCTCCCAAACTTGATGGGTGGGAATAGTTTTCATATACCGTTTCCAAAATCTTCCTCTTTACGTCACCCATTCTCCAAAAGCAACCTCGCACGAGGAACTCCCCGCTATTTGTCCTCAACTGGAGTTCGCTAGGAGTATTTAAACTTAAATCAACCAGCAAATGGGAAAAAGGTTTAGTCATAACAGCCTTTTTATAAACATTCACAAATTTCTTTGATAAAGGTGAACCAAATATTTGCCTTCCTAATAACTCGACTTGCGATATATCCCCCGTTCTCAGCAATAGCATATGGGAAGCATTTATACTTATATTTCTGGCGTATTTTCCGCTGTAAAACATATTTTGTGTAATAAATATAGCAAAGATATTTTTATAATGTCCTTTAGTAAAGACATCAATAACAATTTTGTCCTGTACAGCCTCGAGAAATATATCATCAAGGATATATAAAATAGAATACGGGCCAGCTTCCGTATCTATCTCACTCATGGGGTCTATGATATTTGCAAAGAGGGAGAGTTTTGGTCCTATTACTGGATGCAATTTCAAAGTATGCTGATCCACACCGCACATAATAATGTGCGTAAACTTACTTTCATATTTTACTATTAATTTTTCTATAAGGTAGGATTTACCCGAGTTGGAGAAACCAGACACAATGATACGTGCTGGCTCTCTAAAAAGGTCCAAATCTGCAGCTTTAAAGCACTTGTACATTTTAACTAAACCTCTAGCTGACTGAATGGTATTATAAAAGTGTGCTCATAAAAGTACCGCAGAATAAATAAAACCCTTTAATGGAAAGTGCCAACATTTTATTTTCTCTAGTAAAACAATACATGGGGAAAGCTAGACACTGTAATCATTCGCAGTAAAGTTTTGTATTCACTCCCCGTTTTCTGCCATTCCATTATCGGTGGGTGGAAAATAGACTGTAACCTTTTCTTCTCTCTTTTTCCATAAATTTTCAGAAACGCGAGGGATTGGTTCTGAAGGTGGATTCAGTAATTTGGGAAGGGGGTTGTTGATTCGAACTTCACTTGCAACTTCGTCATCCCCCACTTCAATATCGGGATGCCCGTATGCGTAAGAATTGTATGGGCTTGTATGGTATCTCTTCGAATCAAAAGCCGAGAGACACTTCTTTTTTACTTTAGTGGTACTCATTTGTCCTCTCACATTTCTAATTGTCCGTACAGTGAGATAGTTGAAGCGATGATCTTCCAGGATTTGGTAATACAGTTCGTGGTTTATCGAAGCATGCATGTGACCTGGTATACCTTTCGCACGATTAATGTGACCCTGTTTCTGAACTAGCATGGAATACATTTTAGGTTTCAACGCTTTCACCTCGGTTATAAGATTACTCCCCGTTTCTGATTTTAAAATCCCCAGCTCCCCCTTTCTCTCATTACTAAAAAGCGGGTGATCAACGTCGAAGTTGGAAAAATCCACATATGATTTCAAGGGTTCTTGCGCTAACTCTGAATTAAGATCGTCAACTTCCAGAGCAAAAATGAAACTATCTGTATCGGTGTAAAGGAGTTTGACTTTATCCCCATAATTATTCTTGAGAACCTTATAAAAGAAGTAGTAAAGGTCAAACTTGGCCGATTCTAGAATGGCAAAACCTATGTAATTAGGCATATTGATGACGACCTGAGGGAGGGTAGAAGTGCAGATAATACGGTCTTCTGACAAATGTATTGTTGATTTTAGTCACGGATTCTGGGCTTCCATTAAGTAAGTGCTTGCTTTATTGACAACTTTACTTTTTTCAGCGTATTTCAAAGGGTTGAGTAAAGTTTTCCCAAATACGCAGTTACTCATAGCTTTGAGGGCTTTTTTTTCTGTAGATGAGGTTGCTGTGCTCCTCGCTTCGATGTTGGTTTTAATAAAATCCTTCATGTAAGCACTTTGACAGAATTCATAGATTGAATGCACAACCTCTAGTTCTCGGCCTAAGTCCATATACAACTGTAAAAGAGGGAGGAAAATAGGATATTCTTTTTTACTGTGATGGGTGGCCATAAGCTTTTTGCACTTTACAGTCATGTGTCCCCCTTCGTGTTCTAGTACGCTTTTACAGTAAGGTGATAGATTTTTAAAAGCAACTTCCTCGTGGGATAAGCATAACGGCAGTTCATCAGTGGCTCTAGCAACTTCTTCTGAAGGTGCTTTAGTAGTGACCAGGAGCCAGTGTCCTTTATCCCCGTTTGTATTAGCATTTTCAATATCCCTTCCTAAAAACAGATCCTTTTCTTCATCGGAAAATTTACGAATTCCACCAGTGGGAAGGTTCTTAGTCATAACTGTTGCATACAGGGAGGTGAAGTCTAAATAAAGGATGTAAGAACTTTGGTGGAGATCAGGATTAAATGATGGATTTATTTCACATTTGTTGGCAGTGAATGATTGACGAACCACAGAAGTGAAACAACCCCCCCCCCCTTAACATTATGTCTAATTAGATTATACAATTCCTCATCATAGACGTGATTCAACTCAATCTTGCTCATCTTAAGGAAACGGTCAAAGGCGTAGGATGGAAGTGAAACATAGTGTGGTAAATCAAGACCGTACTTATCATAAAGTATGAAGCGCCACCAAATGAGAATATCCCCCAGTAAAGCTGTGTCTACAATGAGGTAAAGGAGAAGGAATTCTTTCAGCGTTTTACATTTGCTTATATCCCAAACACGCTGAGCCCGTTTATATTCCTCCTCTGATATATCGCGCTCCCTTAGCTTGTTGTAAAGGGGAGCCATTACCGCCTGGCGGTGGTAAAAAAGTTTGAAGTTGTCAATACCTTCCACTATCCATCCACTCCCCATTAATTCATTGATTATTTGAGGGAACTTAAAATTTACCGCATCCTCCCATTCATTTAGTAGGCTGTCAATTTCACTAGCATTGATAACCGTGGCCGTGAGCCACAGCTCCATAAGCGTATTTTCAGTTTGTTCCTTCGGTAAGAAAGTGTGTTTTTTCATTATTGAGGTTAAAAGACCAGCGATCTTAGCCGAAAAAATTTGATTTTTAAAATACCGTTCTAAAGAGCCCCGGATATCATTACTATATAATGTGAAGAATAATAGTGGATCGCTCACCGAGGGAAGTGTGTTTTCCTCTTCTATGTACTTCTTGTCGAAGGCTGTCTTTCTTTTAACGCACTTCAACATCCGTCCTGAAGTGGGTGTCGTCCCTGCTGTTACTGTAGGTAAATCTGGGGTGTTGCTTGCGGTGGACGTCGAAGCAATTCCCTGAGGTGGGAGTTCTTTGAATTTGCGACTGTTTCTTAGCGGGGTACTCACCCCCGCCGTGTCCGAATCTGGGAGCAAGTATGCAGTGGATGTTGAAGCAATCTCCTCAAGTGGGGGTTCTTCCAGTAATTTGTCTCTTGTTGATAGCACTGCAATAGGAGATAATACGGTTTTTAATTTACTTGAAGTTCTAAAGTCAAATTAAAAATCCTTTCTACATCCAAATCGAAAAATATTAACACCTCATAGTAATTTTTTTTTTTATCAAGTAATACTTACTGGCTAGTTGGCCTTTTCTTTTTTTGAGAGGAAGGTGTGATTCACTATCATCGCGTTTCCTTTTCCGATCCTTCCCACCTGAAAAGTAATGCAAACACAGACTCTTATTACAATGTAATATTCGACGTTGTAAACAGACTGAAATTTCATGGCACAATCGCGGTCAACACTTTTATGAACAAATAATCTCCAATATAAACAGACTGAAATTTCGCTGTGGTTTTATATTTACCTCCTCGCACATTTTCCATGTTGCTAGGGGATGGGTCAGTTTGTAGGAGAGCGTCTGTTGAATTACGGTCTACTCGCTCGGCGCTCCTAATCGTTTTGTCAACGGGAGGCGTGGCCTAAGTTAGGCCTAGGTGCAGGTGCATGTGCGTGCTTGACCTAGTAGTTACTGTATATATACCCTCCTCCAAGCCATATTTCCAGTCATAACAAAGTAGGAGATAGAGATGTCACGCTACAACGACGCACACCTGTTGGGGGAGGAATTGCCCGAACTTTCTGAGTGTAAGTATGTCCTTATATTTTTGATAGAACTGAAGTTGATATAATACTTATAGAGTCGCAAATAATTTTGGTGTAATAAAATGTAGTGTGTGGAAATAATTATTGTGTGTGTGTGTGTGTGTGTGTGTGTGTGTGGTTGACATTAATTATTTTGGATGCAATAATTATCAAAGTGTTTCTTCCTTACAGCTTGGGAGGCCCTCCTCTTAGATGAAGCTGAAATCCATAATTTGCAGCAATATTACACAGACTTCCGTTGTAAACTTCGCGATTGCCTTCGGAAGACGGAGGAAGTCATATTGAGGAAGAGTCGGCAGTTGGTGAGTGAAGAGATGAAAGCAGGGGGTGGGCCCCAGCCCGAAACGTGTCCCCTGCTATTGCAGGCAATAAACTTCCATTGAAAGGATGTCACTATCTATAGGGTCCAGATAGAGAACTTCATGCCTGGTGGTGACCACACACAGGAAACGCCCCCCTCGATTGCCTCACGTTGGCTCACAAGAGTGTGTGTCTTAGGATTAAACAAAAAATGCAGAGAGAGGTCGGTACTTTTCCATAGGCTTTAATTGAAAGGATTGTGGTCTGGGGGGAGGAGAGCCTCTTCTGCATACAAATGTGTGTCTTATGATAAAAAAAAAAAAAAAAAATTGCGTGCTCGGTAGGAACAATGTCACTATCTAGGGGCATGGGTCATCCAGATAGAGAACTCCATGCCTGTCGGTGACCATAAACAAAGAAAACGCCCCCCCCCCCCCCCCCAGTGATCGGGGAAAGGAGGGAGGGGGAAAGAAGGGTGCGTCATTCAAGATAGACAACTCTAAGCCTGCTGGTGACCATAGACACAGAAAAGCCCCCTGTGGGCGGTGGAGGGGTGGGGGGTTGTAGTAGCCTGTGGGAAGGGGGGGGGGGGGTTGTAAAAAAAACCTTACGTATAGATCCCCAAACAGACTGAGCAATCCTGACAATGGCCCCAAAAAGTGAGCAATCCGGACTGAGCAATCCTGACAAAGTGAGCAATTCTGACATTAGCCCCAAAAAGTGAGCAATCCTGACAATAGCCCCAAAAAAGGGGAAGGGGTGGGGGTTGTTTGTAAACAAAACCTTACGTATAAATCCCCAAACGGACTGAGCAATTCTGACATTAGCCCCAAAAAGTGAGTAATCCTGACTGAACAATTCTGACATTAGGCCAAAAAAGTGAGCAATCCTGACTGAGCAATCCTGACAAAGTGAGCAATCCTGATTGAGCAATCCTGACCAGGTGAGCAATCCTGACAATGGCCTCAAAAAGTGAGCAGCTGAGGCATATTTCCTACCATATATATATATATATATATATATATATATATATATATATATATATATATATATATATATATATATATATATATATATATATATATATATATATATATATATATATATATATATATATATATTTATATATATATATATATATATATATATATATATATATATATATATGTTTATATATATATATATATATATATATATATATATATATGTATATATATATATATATATATATATATATATATATATATATATATATATATATATATATATATATATATATATATATATATATATATTTATTCATATATATATATATATATATATATATATATATATATATATATATATTTATTTATTTATTATATATATATATATATATATATATATATATATATATATATATATATATATATATATATACAACTATGTGTATAATTGCACATACATACATACATGCATACATACATACATACATAGGCCTACATATAAGTGTACATGCATAAATATGTATCTTATTGAAGATATAACACTTGAATATAACTCAGAAAATGGAAATATATATTTATGGAAAGTCATTACTCTCTGTGTCCTGATTTGTTTTAATGTTACAAATTAATATCCGTCATCTTAACTAAATATTTCTTTCTTCAAAAAAATGTATATCTCCATTAAAAACCATTCTTTATATATTTAATGTGTAAAAAAAATTTGATTAAGGAACATTAGAGCTATATTTTGAAACTCTAAAAATAAGAATCAATTTGACAAAATAACATTCTTGAGACCTTTAAATGCATCTGTGATTCCAAGGCATTTGACTCAGGTGCCTGTGTCAGCTCTCCTTTGAGTTGATGAAACTTGTTGAGTTTCAGAGGACTTTGAAGTTCAGGAATATAATGAGGCTGAGAACTGTGACTCCTGGATCGTAAAGGATAAGGAGAATTATATTAATGATAATTCCATAAAACTCGATCAATTTCATATCACAGTTTTTCATATATGAAAAATTGTATATGTAGCTGTTTGAAAGGGCCATGTACTACAGAAATATCCCAAGTCATCTTCTAGCTCCAACTATTAGGTTCAATATATCGTTTCTTGTTAGTAAATGCAAAGTTAAGCATATTTAGTGAAATAAATAATAGTAACCTGAGTTTGTCATAAGTCTTTAACAAACAGTCTTCTTATGTGATGTAAAGTAAGATAGAACAATGGACATACATTTTCCAAACGAGTATGATTAAGATTTTCATTATCTCAATGAAATTTTATTTTGCAATGGTTCTTGTTATTTGAATTTTAGAGGATTTCAGATAAAAAAAAATTAGATATATATATATTAACTGAATATCTTTTGTTATATAATATAAAATTGTTCGTAACCTTTCAAATGAACGTTTATGCTAATACCTATAATATTTCGAGCAGATATAATTTAATCGTCCCCAGAAACAATGAATCGACCTTCTGTATGTTATCTAATTACTGATTAAATAGTTTTTATTTTTTGGCTTGTTTTGTTGACTTAAGTGCTTGTCAAACGTTCCATTACTCGTTTTCCTGTTAATTGGTAATTTCAAATAAATATTGTACGAACGTAATATCTGTTACAATATGAACGCTCGAAGACTGAAGGTACATCTGTTTTAACACAGGTAATGTAATAATTACATTTTATTCGCCTTTGATACATAAGATTCGAATAAAAAAAGGTTTATACTTTTAGACTTTTCCCTTCGTTACAGGAAACACCATCCATGCGTTATGTTTTGTTGGTGCGCTGAATCTACTTATTATTAACAAAATTATTTATCATAATTTTGAAAAGTGTCTGCATATAAATTACCAAAATAACCTCAATGAAAAATATAATAATGATGACCATAAGGTTAGTTTGAAAATATCCGATAAAACGTCTGCGGGTAATTCATTATTTCTACTTGTAATGATTTTAATTCATATAATTAGATATCCATTTCCCATATTCAATGCGCAAAGTTATAGATATAAGATTCAAATGATAGGACTGCACTTATTTTGTTATTCTATCATTTCTAGTATTAACTTTATATTGCAATCCTTGCAGAAATGTTCTTATCGTATCAAATCATAATTATAGGAAATCTAAGTGAGCCAATGTTCGTAAAATCTATTTTTCCTTACATTTAAACATAAAGGGGCAAAGTATACTCAAACACACATACACATACATAGGTATATATATATATATAAATATATATATATATATATATATATATATATATATATATATATATATATATATATATATATATATATATATATATATATATATATTTATATTTATATATATATATATATATATATATATATATATATATATATATATATATATATATATATATATATATATATATATATATATATATATATATATATATATATATATATATATATATATATATATATATATATATATATATATATATTTGTTTGTCTGTTCGTGTTGTACAAAGTTCTATTGCTTAAAAATTATGTAACTAAGAATATAAATGGCAATGTGAAATTAACCTTTCTAATCTAAGCTACTTTGCTATTTATATATATATATATATATATATATATATATATATATATATATATATATATATATATATATATATATATATATATATCTATATATATATATATGTGTGTGTGTGTGTATATGTATATATATATATATATATATATATATATATATATATATATATATATATATATATATATATATATATATACATATATATATACATATACAAATATATATATATATATATATATATATATATATATATATATATATATATATATATATATATATATATATACATATATACATATATATATATATATATATATATATATATATATATATATATATATATATATATATATAATTATATCTATATATATATATATATATATATATATATATATATATATATATATATCTATATATATATATATATATATATATATATATATATATATATATATATATATATATATATATATATATATGTATGTATGTATATACATATATATATATATATATATATATATATATATATATATATATATATATATATATATATATATATAAATATTTGTTTGTCTGTTCGTGTTGCAAAAAGTGCTATTGCTTAAAAATTATGTAAGACAGAATATAAATAGCAATGTGAAATTAACCTTTTTAATCTAAGCTACTTTACTATTTACATATATGAACTATCCTTGTATATAGATATGCACATATGCTTAATAGTATTTTATACATAGAGTATGCATTAATTAGTAAACACGTAAAAAGATGTTTTCTATTGTATATTTTCGTAAATATGGTTATATGTCCATGATTATGTATACCCATATACACATGTGTGCAAGTATGTATTTGTGGAGTATGGATCTGACTCTATACATTATCCTGCTCTTATGTATATATGTATGATCATGATACATTATTCAAATAGATAATGCCTTGAAAAATCAATAAAAAATATATTAGCATTATAAAAAAGTGTACCAGGAGGCCTCAAAGAAAAATCAACTGACATTCTGAAATAATCCTAATATTACTAATTTAGCTAAAGGGATAAGAGTCCCGTCATCGTAAACGCCTGTATATATGTGTGGGCATGTGCGCGCGCATATGTCTGTAACTTTTCTAGAGATTGGTTACGTTATCGGACATAAAGAAGGAATGGGAAATATTTCTGATGTTTATTGTTGCTACAAAAAAGCTTTTTTTCTTTTTCGATCATCTTGGAGTTTGCAACTGAAAAAAAAAAAAAACACTAATAGGAAATTCGCGTAATAGATTGCACGTTTAGATGTATAAGTAATGATTACCTACGTGTGGAAATCTCTCTCTCTCTCTCTCTCTCTCTCTCTCTCTCTCTCTCTCTCTCTCTCTCTCTCTCTCTCTCTCTCTCTCTCATTATATCTTTGTTAAGCAATGGGAATTGCAGACTCTGAACATTGATGTTGGCTTCAAGAGTTTCTGTGTAGCATTACCCGATAAGCCGTAACCGTTAGAACGTCCTATCACCAAATATTTCTTTCCTAATTTCCCGGTTTACCTTCCTGCTAACACTTGCCCTGAACAACCGCCACTTCACTGGTCTCTGCAATATTTCTGAAGTTCAAGAGTGTCTTTCTCTAATCTGCTTTAAAGTCTTTGAAAATGCATTTATTTTGTTATAAGGGTGATACTTATTATAATTTCAATTCAAGATCCAGGATGACTGAAACATTTTCTCCTTACTTTACAATCGTCTTTGATCACAGAATTCTGGCACCTTACATATCAAATGCATATAGTCTGTGGTTAATGAACCGACTAAATAGAAATTAATTGGTTTAATGTTTATTTGTTCTTATAAACTTTTTGCTGAGAGGGGTTCTGTGTTCCATTGTAGGTCCTTTGACTTAATCAAAAGTTTGATGTAATAGACCAACTCTAGAATGAAAAAAACCTTGGGTAGCAATGGTAGCAACTTGGAAAATCATTATTTTGAATATAACACAACTGGCGAGGGTAAAATAATAATTCATTGTACCATATCTAAAACATGTACAAAGAGGATCTACGTCTATAAACAATCGGTGGATATTGCGATTATGATGTTTCATGGGTACATAGTCTAGATATAGCGACCATCTTGTATTCTCAAATTTGAGTCACTTATGGGACCTACAAGTACACACAAGGGACAATTTAGTATTCACACTATAAACTAATAATGAATTAAGTGAAACACAAACTATGTATAATAGGGTATTCATGATAAAAAAAGAAATGGAATTTAGAAATTTTAACTGTTTGTATGATGACTGTCATTTATTTTCTCATTTTATGGCCCAATCATTGCCAATTATTAATCAAGCCTGTTCACAGTTCATTGGGAACTGTCAGATTGACATTTGCAAAGGATAAATCATGGTGCTAATTGATGCCTACAATTACATCTCTTGGATGTGTATTTTTGGCAGTTACTGTTGATTTCGATGTGTTCTGGAAGCATGTGAATGCAGCTGCCAGACATTAGCCATAGTCCAGTTATTTGAAGCCATGAAAGTTTGGATCAAGAAAACTTCCAGTGAGACAATTCACTTGTAACAATTCTGCGTGGAAGCTGCCTCGAATAGAGGTTAAATCTGGCAGCGGCTTCACTTTGATGGTATCTGAGTTCAGCTGATGTTATTCATAAAGGCTCCAGCTTTAAACCTAAATCAGAAATGCATTTTCTTCTGTGATTGTAACATGAAGGTCTGCGTCACTGGAATTCAGTCCAAATCTTTGTTGGAATCAAAGTAAAAAAATTAAATGATTGAAAAATAAATTCCTCAGAATATGAAAAGCTAAATCTTTTTCCATGAAACTAAATTTAATGGAAAGAATGAACAGTTAATAACCATCAAACAATGTTATTATTATTATTATTATTATTATTATTATTATTATTATTATTATTATTATTATTATTATTATTATTATTATTATGCGTATGCATAAAAGCAATTAGTATGCGCAAACATATCGCTGCGTGTTGTAAAAGGCGACTAAAAGAGACGGGACGAGGGGGCTGGGAACCCCTCTCCTGTATTATATACTCCTCTGAGACATCAAAGAGGTGATGCTGGGGGGGCGAGCGTGACTGCTCTCTGCACTCAAGTTCTGGGGTGTTTGAATGTGCGTGAATGTAGTACGATAGAGAGTAAAAGATGTGAGATTGGAAGTATGTTTAGGAATAGAAGGATGGATATATTGGCTTTGTGTGAGACAAAGATAAAAGGGGAGGGTGAAGTGATGTTTAGTGAAGTGACTGGTAGACTATCTGAGATTGAAAGGGGAAGAGCAACAAAGGGTGGGACTTTATTGCTGAGTGATTGGATGACAGGTAAAGTAGTGGAATGGAAGGATATATCATCTAGGTTAATGTGGGTAAGGATTAGGTTGGGTAGGGAATGTTGGGTTTTTGTTCTGGAATGATTTAACGAGGTGCGTAGAAGGACTGGATAGAAGGAATTATGTAGTTGTCAAGGGTTACTTAAAAACTAGAGTGGGTGCTGGAGAGGTAGAAGGTGTCATTGGGAAGTATGGCGTACCAGGTGAAAATGAGAGTGGTGAAAGGCTGGTAGATATGTATGTTGAGCAAGAGATGATGATATGTTTTAGCTTTTTCAAAAAGAAAGATAAAATCAAGTATACATGGGTAAGAGTAGCGAATGGAAGAATGGTAGAAAGGGTGTTAATGGATTTTGTGTTGTAAACCTAAAGAATATTTGGAAGATTGAAAGACGTGGACGTGTTTAGGGGTATGGTTAACGGTATGTCTGAAACTTTTTGGTGTAAGGAAAATTAGTTGTAGTAAAAGAGTGGGGGAATAGAGTTGGGGGATGTAAAAGGGAGCTAGTGAGGGCTGAATATTTAATAAAACCTGAGGTAAAAAGGGAACATCAAGAAAGGTAGAAAATGGCATATGACAGAGTAAAAGTAAGAAAAACTGTAATTCAGAAGAGGAGTGGAACTTAGTAAAAGAAAATTTTGTTGGGATTGTGAGTGACGTGTGTGTCAAGAAGTTTGTTGGAGGCAGCATGAGGAAGGGCAGTGGAAGTTGGAATGAATGTGTGAAAGTAATAGTGGATGAGAAAAAGAGGACATCTGAAGAATGGCTGCAGAGTAATAGTGTAGAGAAGTATGCTAGACATAGAGAAAAAAAATCTGGAAGTAAAGCGCAGTGTAACAAAGGAAAAGAGGGCGGCTGACCTGAGGTGGAGTCAGGGTTTGAGTCATTTATATGAAGAAAATAAGATGTTTTGGAAAGAAGTGAAGAGAGTACGGAAAGCTGGTTCGAGAATTGAAGAGACAGTGAAAGATGGAAATGGAAGGTTGTTAAAACAGCAGGAGGCAAGGGAAGGGCTGGCGGAGATTTTTTAAAGTTTACTGATAGTTAAGGATAATAGGGAGGCAGATATAATTGCTGTTGCAGGTGTTGAGGTGCCAGTGATGGGAGATGAGAATGAGAGAGAAATTACAAGAAAGGAAGTGAGGGGAGCACTAGATGAAACGAGAGTAGGAAAGGCAGTTGGTGTGGATGGTGTGAGAGCTGAAAAGTTGAAGGAAGGGAGTATGACTTTACATGAAAGCCTTGTAAGATTGTTTAATATGTGTTTTGTGTTCTCAATGGTACTAGTAGATTGGGTTTGTGCAAGTATTTTATCACTATATAAGGGTAAGAGAGATGTGCACCAGTGTTGTAATTCAAGATGTATCAGTTTGTTGAGTGTGGTTGGAAAAGTGTATGGTAGAGTAGTGATTAATAGGATTAGGGATAAAACAGAGAATGCAATCTTATAAGTACAGGGTGGTTTTAGAATAGGTAGGGGTTGTATGAATCAGATTTTTATAGTTAGGCAGATATGCGAGAAATATTCAGCAAAAGGTAAGGAGGTGTATGTTGCGTTTCTGGATCTGGAGAAAGCGTAGGATAGAGTTGATATGGGATCGATGTAGAATGTGATGGGGTGATATGGAATTGATGGAAGGTTGCTGCAAGCAATGAAAAGTTTCTACAGAGGTAGTACAGAATGATCATGAATGGGAGGGAAATCAGTTATAGTTTGTGCATGACACTGTACTGGTTGCCGACTCGGAAGAGAAGCTTGGCCGATAAGTGAAAGAATTTGGAAGGGTATGTGAGAGAAGGAAGTTGAGAGTTAATGTAGGTAAGAGGAAGGTTATGAAATATACGATAAGGGGAGGTGGTACGATGTTGAATGTCATTTTGAATGGAGAGTTACTTGAGGAAGTGGATCAGTTTAAGTACTTGGGGTCTGTTGTTGCAGCAAATGGTGGAGTGGAAGCAGATGTAGGTCAGAGAGTGAATGAAGGATGCAAAGTGTTGGGGGCAGTGAAGGGAGTAGTAAAAAATAGAGGGTTGGGCATGAATGTAAAGAGAGTTCTGTATGAGAAAGTTATTGTACCAACTGTGATATATGGATCAGAGTAGTAGGGATTGAAAGTGACGGAGAGACAGAGATTGAATGTGTTTGAAATGAAGTGTCTGAGGAGTATGGCTGGTGTATCTCGAGTAGTTAGAGATAGGAACGTGTGTAAGAAAAGAGTTAGCTGCTTGAGGAGATATGATATGTGTTGAGGTGGTTTGGCCATGTTGAGAGAATGGAAAATGACTGTCTGCTACAGAAGGTGATGCATGCTAGAGTTGAGGGGAGAAGTACAAGAGAAAGGCCAAGGTTTAGGCGGATGCATGGAGTGAAGAAAGCTCTGGGTGATAGGCGGATAGATGCGAGAGAGGCAAGAAAGCGTGCTAGAAATAGGAATGAATGGCGAGCGATTGTGACGCAGTTCCAGTAAGCCCTGCTTCTTCCTTCGGTCACCTTGGATGACCGCGGAAGTAGCAGCAGTAGGGGATTCAGCGTTATGAAGCTTTATATATGGTGGATAATGAGGAATGGTGGGCTGTGGCACCCTAGCAATACCAGCCAAACTCGGTTGAGTCCCTTGTCAGGCTGGAAGGAACGCAGAGAAGAAAGGTCCCCTTTTTTTCATTTGCTTGATGTAGGCTACCCCGAAAAATTAGGGGAAGAGCCTTGGTATATGTATGTTTGTATGTATGGATGCATGTATGTATGTATGTAATATTATTATTATTATTATTATTATTATTATTATTATTATTATTATTAATCTTATTATTATTAATATTATTATTATTATTATTATTATTAACATTATCCTTTTGGAGGACTTGATTTTTGTTTTATTCTTATTTATTTCTTGTTGTTTGCCAAATCGAATGAGAGAGAGAGAGAGAGAGAGAGAGAGAGAGAGAGAGAGAGAGAGAGAGAGAGAGAGAGAGAGAGAGAGAGAGAGAGAGAAATATGTGTGGTTGTGTTTGTCAGCGTGCGATAGGAAGTTAGTGTATCGATTGTTTGTTGTGAGAAAGACTGTTTATATACCTGAGATTGTTTTTTTATGTTTTTAGCTAGGTTAGGACAGTGGTGCATATCTTGGGCAAATGATTATCTTGATTTGACTGCAGCAAGAGGCAGTAGTGTGAATGCTGGACTTCTATTATTATATATTTTTACCAGCATGGAAGTGTTTCTTGATTTCTAAAGTAAGTCAAGTTTTATTCATCTTTTCTAAGAGTGATTCTGAATTATAGAATCTGCTTATTATTTATCTTTGATTATAGTGCGATAGTTTAGTTAGCTAGGAGTGTTCGTAAGTGTTTTTCTTTTTTTATTTGCAGGCCGTAATTCCTCCTTTGGAGAGTATTTTCTTGAATGCTGATCTATAGTTGCTGACCTAGCCTGTAATTGATTGTGTTAACCTGGTCTTTTGGATTGCCCAACCGTTGATGACCTGGCCTGTTTATTACAATTAAATATGATGATGATTATGATGATGATGATGATGATGATTATGATCTTAACACCCATGACCCCGAGGAGCTCAGGCCGTTGTGGCAAATATAGTGGTAGTGTGCCAATAGAGAAAGTTAGCTTAGTGAATAATTACTCTAGTGTTTTTTTTTTTATTTTTTTTTTGTGACTGCTATCTTGCAGATGTTAGTTCAAGTTTTTTTAGTGTTTAGTTTTAAGCTTTATTGATTTTAAGGGGTTTATTTGAATATGGATGGGTTTTTGTGTTAAGTATTTTAGTTTTAAGGAATGTAGAATTAAAGTTATGGATTTTTTTTATTTTCCTTCTGACTAAGAGTCCAGTTGATAATGTTAGGGGAAAGTTTGTGCTGAGGAGACATTTGTTGGTTTGAGTGATTCAAGGGTGTGGGGTTTATTCTTGTGACATCCCGCTACATCATAATTAGTATTATTATAATATTCAAGCACTAGGGTATCTATTCATGGCATTAAAGGTGGCACGACTATGCATTGGGGTTCATCTTAGTAAATTCCACAAGGAATATTATTTTAAACGTGAAGTAGAAGCTTATTCTTATACTATTATTATTTAGAAGAATAAGATTTACTATATGACTTTATTCTCATGTTCCAGACAAAGCTTAAAGGTATCAGTTTTCATTACCTATAATGATTAGTAAACATTCCAAAAAAAAAATCATTCAATAGTTTCAGGTAAACGGAAAAATATATACAGAGGAGGTAATTTGAGGTTTTTATACTGACCTTAGCAGTCGTATAAAAGATTTTTCGAGTCCATAAAACAAAATAGAGCGAGTTGACATCGAAAAATAGAAATTTTACAGTGCCACCCTCATTACTACTTGTGTTGGACGTGTTCTTGTGATGCTCAGTAAAAGGCTCAGCTGTTTTGCTGAGCGTAAAAATTTATTTGATTGGTGAGACAACACAATTCCAACGTTACTAATCAGTCTTACTTTAGAGCATCTCACATGCTCTTAGCTATGGAGGTCTTTATTTCATGACTTCCGCCTCAGGAGTATATTTGTTTAATTCTAATTTTACTGAAGAAATACTGAAATATTTACGATTGAATTCCAATTTCTCAAACTATTATAGTTATTAGAGTTTAGTGTTTCAGTTAAGCTGCGAATTTAGAAAGAAAGAAAAAAAAACTTTTAGAAAAGTCAGTTATATATACTCACCATGTGCACTCTTTTACTAGTACAGACTTGACAATAACTATAGGTAACAGTGGATGGATAAGGAACATTGTTTATGGATTTTATTTTCAATAAAACGTTGAAAAGACCTAAAAGTAGACATATGAAATCAAAATCAGTTGCCTTAATACTGTTAAGTTTATCAATACAAATTCAAATTACTACTAAAAAGAGTGGCATTGTATGAAAAAAAAATTTTCTAAACTTCTTAAATATAAAATTTTATCAGCTATGGACACACTAAGGAATTTTATAGAACAAGAACATTTTCCGGGATATATCACTCAAGCAAAGCCGATATCCAGGATATACCTCACTTCATGATATATAGGAATTCATATGAATGGGCTTCATTTCCCATTCCTTCAAAACAGCTGTCATAATTACTGTCCATTTTTCATGTTCATTTATACACTGATAAATAATAATGAAAACCGATTGCAACAATCTTGAGGGAAGCAAGAAAATATGTGAAGTAAATTTTGAAGTCAAGGTAATCCCTTCGATGTATACAGCTATTCTCGGTCCAGTTAATGACTCAGCGGGACGATTACTGTATCTATAATTTCGTTGTAAGTAAC
>NC_090747.1:52600264-52605264 GCF_036898095.1 Palaemon carinicauda | reverse complement strand
GGGCAATATGAACATTATAGTGTGCTATGCACCAGGAAATGATGCCCCAGAAGAAAGGAAAGATGGATACTATAAAGACCTGCAGAGTGTAATAGATGATATCCCAGAGAGAGATGTAAAAACTGTCATCGGTGACTTCAATGCTAAAGTTGGACAGATCAATCAAGTCATGGAGAATGTGACGGGAGGTGAGGGACTTGGCTAAATTGCAAATGAAAATGGAGCCCTTTTTATATTTTTTTTCCCCCACAAACAATCTTGTTATCGGAGGTACTCTGTTCCAACACAGGGATATCCACAAATATGCATGGACTTCAGCATGTGGTAATTACAGAAATCAAGTAGGTAACTTAACCATTAATAAAGAGGGAGGGAGGACTCTAGAAAATATGAAAAGCTATAGAGGTGCATATATACTGTAGGTTATGATCACCATCTCCTCATTGCAACACTGGAATTAAAACTGAAAGCAACCAACAGAAATGTAGATAGAATACCTAGGTTTGATCAAAATAGGCTTCTAGAAGATAAGCACAGAGAAACCTTTGTAATTCAATGCACAGTAGGTTTATTTACTTTCTTTATCATTCTCATATAATCACCCTGACATAACTCTTTGAATACCCTTAGCTTACTTACACCTGTTGCTGGTGTACTCCTTCGCACAGTTGTGCCGATGTTGTGAAAACTGGAGCAGATTTGATTTATTTTTTCTGCAAAATAATCAATAAAATCATTTGCAAGGCATTTAGGATCATTAGTTATGTCAGGCAATACTATTTCTGCCTTTAGGCCTAATAGTTTCTTTAGGTTCTTATGTATTTTCCGTGGGTCATCTTCATTGCACACTTTTTTATTATAGGCCTTTTTTTTAAAACTTAGATAAGGTAATTGTAGCGATTTCTAGCTGATTTGTAATTTTGCCAGTTTTCATTATTTTTATTTCATTTCTATTTTTCCTCCATTTTTCTTTTTATTTTTTTTTCTTCGTGTAATTCATTAACAAACCAATTCGATTTTTCTTTAATTGTGATTATTTTTGTTTTTTTCCAGGCACCTGTTATTATAATTAGTTGCAAGTACTGTTTTACTCTATCAGTAATGCAGTTTACACAGGATTGTCTCTCTACTAGGACGTGCTTCTCTTCACAGTTACAGACTGGTGTTATCCCTTTTATATCCTCTAGGCTTTGTTTAATGAACTTATTTGGATCAAAGTTGGTCTTAATTCTGTATGTGATTTCCTTCTGTATTGCATTATTTTTTTAAAATTATATTTCAAGAGACATTAACTTATGCATTGGGGATATAGAGCAGTAAGGTTCAATCTCCCTATTTAGTATGATGTTAACTTTATTTACTATAACTAGATCTAGTATTATGATTAGACTGAGCTCTTGGTTCAGCACTATGTTTTCAAATTCGTGGTTGTCAATCAATTCTCTAAATTCATTGACATATGGGTCTACTCTGTTATCAAGATGTAGGTTGAAATCACCACATATAACTATATTTCTATTGTCGTTCAATGTATGTAATAAGTTATTAAATTCACCTAGAAACATTCTTTTGCTTTTGCTCGGTGGTCTACAGAGTATAACTATTTGTAGATTTACATTTCTAGATAAAAATTTTGATATTCATATATTCAAATGAATTAACTATGAGATGATTTCTTACTGTAACTTTATATGATTTCTTAATTAAGATTCCAATGCCACCACCTCTTTTGTCTTCTCTTGGTTCATGATAAAAGTTGTAAGATTTAAGTGTCATTTCATTTGTTTTCGATCAGTCACTCACATCCCCACTCAACCAAGTTTCAGTTAATAAGCAAATATCCACATCTTGATCACTTACGACTTCCTGAATGATATGAGTTTTATTGCCAATGTATTATATATTTATTAGATAACATGATATTTTCTTAATCGAAGCCATGGTCAGTATTGTTTCTGGCTCTTGTTATTTCTTGTTTATAAACTTCGCAGTTTGGTCTATCATAAGATTTATGTTTTGTGTCATAGTTCTTTCTCACACAATTTATGCATTTAACTTCAACAATACTGCAATAACTCGCTTTATGTTCTCCTGCTCACTTGTAAAATGCCTTAGAAGAAGGTATAGCCCGTGATTATCATAAGGTTAAGACTCTAGTCCTCAAGGCATATGATTTGGTTCCTGAGGCCTATCGCCTTAAATTCAGAAATTTTACGAAGCAGGCCTCCCTTACTTATGTAGAATTTGCTAGGCTTAAGGAGGAACAATTTGATGATTGGTTAAAAAGCCACCAGGTGGTCTCTTTCTCCGCTTTGAGAGAACTCATGCTTCTAGAAGAATTCAAGAAGTCATGCAGTAAGGAATTGAATATTTATCTAGAAGGGGTAAAAGCTGTTAATTTAGGTAAGGCCGCCCAAATAGCTGACGAGTTTGTATTGACCCATCGAATTGGGTCTGGTAGTTTTGGGTATAAGGATGTGAATTTTCAATCTGCTAGGCCAGTTATTTTCAGAGGAGGTCAGAATGCAGAGTGAAGTGAGGACTAGAATTTTTTCGCGTTACGAATTATAGCGAAAAATAATTGTCCTAACGACATGTAAGCAGATCTTAGTGTCTTATTACTTGACTTAGTGTCTTATTACTTAAGTTCCGTGGTTATGTAGACAGTGGCCAATTAGATTTCAGTGTGGGGTAAAACATATTCGATGTTTGAAGAGGTATTTACCAAGTGGTCACTTTGTAGCGCACACTAGCCCGAGCAAGTCAAATTTGTTATTATAATTATTATCATTATTATTTATTAATACAAGAGTGATGTTCCACCAATCAAATTTGGTTTACTCTGCATTATTGCCGTAGATACATAGGTTTTCATAGTTTTCTCATAAGTTAGAATTAGTTTTTATCTGTTTTTTTCCAGGGTTTTAGAGGAGGCTTATATGTTAATTTGAATGAGTTATATGCAATGCTATATCAATAAAGAAGTTTTTAAAAGTTATTGAAATATGTAATGTTATATCTATATTGTTTTTTAAAAGTATCATTCATTGGAAAAATAAACCTGGCGTCAACCGGCACGGTGCGCTGTAATGCAATTTAATGTTTTTATTATGTTTATAACTGTAGAGAATGCGGAGTGAAAAGAGGACAACCTATTTATGTCTGTTGATGCTTTGGGGATCTTTCTCTTATAATATTCACAGTTTTTTCTTCTTAGGTAGTTATATAAACAAGCAGCAGTTCTCCTCAAGTACTTTCAGTTTTTAACCTATTCCACTTTCTTTTTTTACGTCCCCCCCCCTCTTTTTCACCAAAGTCTCTCCATTAAACCAAGGAGATTGGTCTTTTACAGTTATAGTGTTTTCCATCGGTGTGCACCTGGTATCATATTCACTTTTACTCACTGTATCATAAATGGTCGTAAGACAGTTAACACACTTAGCTCCAACAGACGTTGGCCATCATGATCACAGGGAATGTTGATAGCTTCATTTATTTTCTTTGTAACTTCTACAATAATTACAGTAGGAGAAAATTTGATTTATGCCTAAAGTTTATTTTCTTTACTAATGCATGTTCCGGTAGAGGCGCACTAAACGTAATATGTTTGTGTACTGGGGAGGTGGGATATTTCTCTTCAAATTTTATATCAGATACAATAATATTATTATCATCACTTAAAACGTAAGTCCAGTGCATTCCAAGTTAAAGTAGTTGTACAATCAACATTATTCATTAATTGATATGATTCTAATAACTTACTAAAAGCCAAAGCGTCAGGATTTGTTGTGTCATCCATCCAAAAATTTAAGTCTCCAAATATAACTAATTCATTTTTCTCCATGATAATCATCTCAATGAGAGCACCGAATTGTTCCAAAAAGATACTGGTGTTTGTTCCAGTAGGTTTGTAGATTGTTACAAAGGATAATTTTCTGTTTTTTTTTACGTAAAGTTTATTTCAATATATTCATAGTTTGGTACACTAGTTCTTTTTAACATTTTGAGATTTGAGTAACTTTTGTGAATAAAGAGTCCGACACCCCCACCAGACCTACCTTCTCTCGGTATTGAAAGAAAGTGTATGGGGGGGGGGGTCATTTCAGTGATCTTTGCTTTACCCAAGTTATTTAACCATGTTTCAGATAATACTAGTATGTCCAAATATTTCTCGTTTATGAACTCTCGAATTTGAATAGTCTTTTTACCTACATATTTTATATTTACATAGCCACAGTTTATGACATCCTTAGTAACCATGATCAGTATTTTCTGCTAGTCTTTTCAATCCCAAGTCATAAGCTTTACAGTCTCCAGAATTTACTATGTGGTCACTTGGTTTGTTTAACTTTGTGCAGTTTATACACTTTGACACTTGCAAATTACACTTCATGGTGGAACGTATTCATGAACATTTCCCGCAGACCGTATCATCATGCTTACACTGGCAGTGTTTTTAAAGATGCCCATGCATCTGACAGTAGTTGCAGGTGATCACGCAGTACCTATCATGTATGTTATAAGTACCCCATCGTAGTGAGATTTTGTCCCCATATCATGAATAGCCCTCTGAACTTTAGGATCACATTTCAGCTCATAGTTGGTGCCCCCCCCCCACCCCCGCCCCAATGCACGAGTCATTTTCCTTCAGGACTACACTTATCTTCTCTTCTAAATTTTGGATTTGGTCCAGGCAGCGATTTCTTCATCATTTCACACGTTGCATATCATTATTTTTGGTTTTAGTTTTCCGATTTTTCTCGTTTCAATTTCATCCACCAATATCCGAATTTTGTTGGCCGCCTCTTCTCTGATCATTTCTTTGCAAAGTTTACAACAGCATTTCCATTTGTAGTTGACCTCGTGTTAAGCATGGGAAAGTTTTTAAGTGTTTCTTCAACCTCGCATTATCTTTCAGTAATCTTAGTTATTGTATTAGTTGATTTAATTATCACATATTTTTTTCCTTAACTTTTTCAGCAAAAGTCGGTTTCTCCGGT
>NC_090747.1:52587764-52590264 GCF_036898095.1 Palaemon carinicauda | reverse complement strand
TCCACCAGACAGTTGCTAATGCATCTTCCGGTGTATTTTGCATCTTCCAGTCTTGGATGGTCTGGGATGCATCTTAGGTATTTATCGAGCTTATTCTTAAACACATCTACGCTCACTCCTGATATGTTTCTTAGATGAGCTGGCAGCACATTAAATAGTCACTGCATTATCGATGCTGGTGCGTAGTGGATTAATGTCCTGTGCGCCTTTCTCAGTTTACCTGAAATATTTTTTGGCACTATTAATCTACCTCGGCTTGCTCTTTCTGATATTTTAAGCTCCATGATGTTTTCAGCAATTCCTTCTATTTGCTTCCATGCTTGTATTATCATGTAGCGTTCTCTTCTCCTTTCTAGACTGTATAGTTTTAAAAATTGCAGTCTTTCCCAGTAGTCAAGGTCCTTAACTTCTTCTATTCTAGCAGTATAGGACCTTTGTACACTCTCTATTTGCGCAATATCCTTTTGGTAGTGTGGGTACCATATCACATTGCAGTACTCGAGTGTACTACGCACATAAGTTTTGTAAAGCATAATCATGTGTTCAGCTTTTCTTGTTTTAAAGTGTCTGAATAACATTCCCATTTTTGCTTTACATTTAGCCAACAGTGTTGCCATTTGGCCGTTGCATAACATATTCCAATTTAAAATTACACCAAGGTCTTTAATTGCTTCCTTGTTTGTGATTGTCTCATTATTAGGTCCCTTGTATGCATACACCATTCCTTCTCAGTTTCCATAATTTATTGATTCGAATTTATCTGAGTTAAATACCATCCTATTTATCTCCGCCTATTCATATATTTTGTTTAGATCTCTTTGTAGTGAGTTCCTATCTTCATCACAAGTGATTTCTCTACTTATTCTTGTGTCATCGGCGAAACTTCTCACTACGGAGTTTTCAACATCACAGTCTATGTCTGAGATCATAATAACAAATAGCAGTGCAGCTAATACCGTACCTTGTGGCACACCAGATATTACCTGGGCTTCATCTGATTTCTCGTCATTTGCAACCACTATCTGTTTTCTGTTTTGCAGGAATTCTTTTACCCATTTTCCTATCTTTCCCACAATATTATGCTTTCTCATTTTTTTCGCCAATATGTTATGGTCTACCTTGTCAAAGGCTTTTGCAAAATCTAGATAGATCACATCTGTGTCTTTTTCATTTATCATATTTTTGTATATGTTTTCATAGTGTGCTATCAGTTGGGTCTGTGTACTTTTTCCAGGTACGAAACCGTGTTGACCCATATTAAACAAATTATTTTTTACCAAATGGTTCATTATTTTCTTTTTTATTACCCTCTCATACACTTTCATAATATGTGATGTTAGACTAACAGGTCTATAATTGCTTGCCTCTAGTCTTGATACACTTTTGAAGATAGGGGTTATATAAGCTAATTTATGTTTAACATATATCTCGCTCATATCTACACTCTGTCTTAGCAGTATTGCAAGCGGCTTCGCGATAGTGCTTGCAGTTTTTTTAACAAAATCGCTGGAACTCCATCTGGTCCGGCTGCCGATCCATTTTTAATTTCGTTTATAGCCGTGACAATATCTGCTTCATTAATATCTATATCCGTTAGATATTCAGCATTTTCTTCTCTCATTTCTGTTTCATTATTCTCATTCGCAATTCTTGGCGTGAACTCACTCTTATATTTTTCTGCTAATATGTTGCATATTTCCTTTTTTTCATTCGTTAGCCGTCCTTCAATTCTTAGAGGGCCTATTTCTATTCTCCCTTTATTCATCTTTTTTGCATAGGAGTAAAGTACTTTGGGGTTTCTTTTTATATTTTGAAGTGTCCTTTCTTCTAAGTCCCTTTTTTCATTTTCTTTCGACTGTATAATCTTTTGTTCTGCATTTTCTATCTTACATTTTATTTCCCTCATTTTCCACATATTTTTTTCTTTTGCAAGATTTCTCTTCCACTTTCTAATTTTCTGAAATAAGATCCTTCTGTCTCTTGGTATGCACGTCTTTTGTTTATTGTTTTTTTTTTCGGTTCATATTTTTCAACAATTTTCTCCAGTATTTTGTACTTACCTGTATATTTACCTGTATATTATCACTTATAAATACATTTTTCAATTCTTTATTCAGTTCTTCATTTATTTCTGACCATTTTATATTCTTACTGTAAAAATTATATTTTCCATATCCTTCCCAAAGTTTTGTGCTTTTATTAATTCTGTGATCACTTGCTTTGGAATGAACTATCAATTTTATGACATTGTGGTCTGGAATTCCCGTGTTATACACTATTATTTCTTTAACATAATTCACCTCATTCACAAATACTAGATCTAGAAAATTTTCCTTTCTTGTTGGAATGTGGTTTATTTGTTGCATATTATGTTCTAATAGCATATCTTGAAGCTTTTCAAATTGCCTCTTATCTTCTGCGCTACTATTACTCTCTTTTTTATATGTATACATACAACCACTTTCTTCTATCCGTTCTTTCCAATCCACGAAAGGAAAGT
>NC_090747.1:52581207-52587264 GCF_036898095.1 Palaemon carinicauda | reverse complement strand
TCTTTAATATTGTATTACATGTTTTTTTTTACATTAATTCCTGGTTTACATGATTATTGCTTGGGTTAGCAAGAATTAATGAGTACTCTAAGAGGAGGAAAAACAAAAGTAAATGTTGATGTATAACTAGTAAATTAGGGGAGTACTGAGTCCTATATTTAGTGTCAAATCAGAAGAGATATTGAAGCACATAGAGAGAGAGAGAGAGAGAGAGAGAGAGAGAGAGAGAGAGAGAGAGAGAGAGAGAGAGAGAGAGAGAGACGCAGAATGATGTATGCTTAGAAGGTTGACGGAGACATCTCATCCGGAATAAATTATTTTATTGTTTGTGACGCAGACTGTATACAGCTGCAACTCGCAAATCATAACGACTGCGTCCTTCCTTTCCGTGCCTTGCTGTAAAATAAAACAAAGATTTTAGCTCTGATAAAAGTATAGTTCCTCTTAAGCCAAAATTTATGTTCCAAATAAAGCACAAGATTGTCAGTGCTGGGGAAGTATAATATTGCTCTGACAGATCGTATTGTAACATCTGCCGCTCCAGGAGTACGTAGACATCTTGTTCAATCAACAAAGTTATTCTACCGTCCGTTTCTCTTTCCACTAAAATCTTCTTATTTAACCAACTTATATTCCGATGATATGTTTTCAGAAATAATGCGATTATATATACTTATATTTTGCTTGGTCTAGGTATTTATAGTGATATATATCACATTGAATTTTTATTTATTTATTTATTTATTTTTGACCACTGTAAATGACAAATATTAATTCAAGATTAAATTCATATATTTTTATATTTGATGTCACGCAGAGTCATAGATGGAATACATTTTATTTTATACAATAATGAAAAAAATCATCTTATATCAGTCAGACTTTTAAGGTATTGAAAAATAATTTAGATGATTTTGTTACTTGTGTTTTCAAATATCGGCGATTTAAGGAAATATGAACAGTACATAAATACTGTGTAAGAGGTACTAACTAAATAGATAGTTGCAGAACACACACACACACACACACACACACATATATATATATATATATATATATATATATATATATATATATATATATATATATATATATATATATATATATATATATGTAAAGGTGTATAATATAGTCTGTCATGTAAAATAAAGAAGAAATTTTGAAATAAATGACTAGAGGTGTAATTTATATGCATTTCTTTGGAAGCCGGTTTAATACACTCCTTGTGGAAGAGGGATAATTAGAGTAAGTTATGAAATATTTATAGAAATAATTTCTTTAGTTTATTTCTGGGGCTTCCCTTTTAAGAGCTACCCCCTAGTCATTTAATCTTTTTATTAGCATGAATTCACAGAACTAATATTTGTTCAGATTTCAAAGACACAAGCATGAAAAAAGAGACATTTGCAAAACTCAAACAAAAAGGAGAGAAACAAATCCTAAATACTGGAAAGAATGAA
This sequence comes from Palaemon carinicauda, assembly GCF_036898095.1. NCBI lineage: Eukaryota > Metazoa > Arthropoda > Malacostraca > Decapoda > Palaemonidae > Palaemon > Palaemon carinicauda. Next base: position 52,585,804 of record NC_090747.1, on the reverse strand, counting down.
TAATTGGCGAGATGTGATTCTTGTTAGGTTTCGGCCAAATAAACTTTCTTGACGAAGTCTGTTTGCTTGTTAAGAAGCATCTTTCAGACCATGTTTGTCTTCAGCAGTCATATTACAACAAACTCCTCCATTGCACGTGTTTGCATAGAGTTTTAATATGTGCTTTTAAAGTAACTGCTTTCTTATATTATTTGGTTGTCCTTCCTGTTTGCTTTTTGAATTGATATGCCTTGTTATGAAAGTAAATTTCTCAATCTGAATGCCCCTCTAGAAGAATAAGAACATAATAGCTATATTTATTATAAGTGCAAATGATATAATATGAAAAAGAGTGAGGTCGAAATGGAGTCAGTTGAAAGACAAAAAAAGGTCCATAGAAAATTTTTGAAAGAAAATAAGGTTCAAAGGATATAATTTGAAAGAGTGAGGTCCAAAGGGAACCATGTGTAAGACAAAAAGGTGAAAATGAGATCATTTGAAAGACGATGAAGTCCAAAAGAAGTCGATTGAAAGACGGTGAGGTTCAAAGGAAATCACTTGAAAGACCATAAGTAGCAGAGGAAACCCTTTAAAAGATAATAAGGTGCACAGAGAGCCTTTTGATAGACAATAATGTGCACAGGGAATTATATAAAAGACAATCAGGTGCTCAAAAAACCATTTGAAAGGCAATAAGGTGCACAGGAAACTACATAAAAGACAATGTGCACAAGAAACCATTTGAAAGGCTATATGGTGCACAGGACACTATATAAAAGACAATAAGGTGCTCAGGAAACGATTTGAAAGGCAATATGGTTCACACGACACTATATAAAAGACGATAAGGTGCACAGGAAATAATTTGAAATACAAGAAGGAACACAGGAAATCATTTGAAAACAATAAGGTGCACAGAAAACCATTTGAAAGACAGTGTGTTACAAAAGAAGCCATTGGAATTAATCTGCGAGCTTCTGATTTTTAAAAATTGTTTTTAAGTATGTCAAACGGAAAACATCATCGGGAATTTCTTCATTTATAGGAAATATATATAAAAAGAGAGTAAAATCAATGTATATTTCCCTCATCCAAAACAGTCATCAGTAATGTTTCAAAAAACTGATATTGATCGGACTCCAAACGGTTGATTCCATTTGTCATCTATCTTATCTTGATAGATGAATGAAATAAGCTACTCACTTCGTATTTACACTTGGGCAGTTATGGATGACGATTAATTGACAATAAAAGTTAAACCTCTATCTGGTTAAGTGCACATAACAAACACCATCAGGAATAAACTGACTATGTTGAGATCTATTGTTAAAGAAATTGTAATTCCTAAGATGAATAAATCAATAACGTAACAGCTCTCTCTCTCTCTCTCTCTCTCTCTCTCTCTCTCTCTCTCTCTCTCTCTCTCTCTCTCTCTCTCTCTCTCTCTCAGAAGTGTCTTAGTATACTGTCGTTGTCACTAAAATATAACAATATAAATAGGTCAATGCAATTTTCTTGACCAAAAATTGCACTAAATTTTTCCCTTTTAAATAATTATATACATTATCATTTTATAAAGTTATCGGATATGATTTAATAATGACTTTCATAAATCCTCTTTTTCTTGATATTGTCCAATCTTCAAACAGTTTCACGATTTTTAACTAATCATGTTTCTATGCAGATTGCTCCAAAATTACATCTAAGTATTTTTCCCTTGCTTCTCCTAGAATCTATTATTACATGAAATTACATAAGCTAATATTCTTTTTCCTCTATGTGCTAAGATTGGAATTTGCTTATGTTCCCTTTAATTTTCTAATTCCTTACCCTGTATTTCCAAGTGATTACATAGAGCAAATCCGGAGTAAATATATATATATATATATATATATATATATATATATATATATATATATATATATATATATATATATATATATATATATATATATATATGAATATATATATATATATATATATATATATATATATATATATATATATATATATATATATATATATATATATATATATATATATATATATATATATAGATAAATAAATATATACATATATATATATATATATATATATATATATATATATATATATATATATATATATATATATATATATATATATATATATATATATATATATATATATATATACAGTATATATATATATATATATATATATATATATATATATATATATATATATATATATATATATATATATATATATATTTTTTTTTCTGTGTCTTGCATGGTACTGAAGAGTGGTTTGGTAACGTCAGCAGAATTCTGCTATAAATGAAATCGTGGAATCACTCCGACCGTTGTTAACCAAAGCACTATTTTAACCTTGTCTAGAATTGGAATCACTTCGATCGTCCCTGCAAGTATTCTTGCTTAAAAATTTAAATAGAATTAAATCAGAATTGGATCTTATAATTATAAACCTTTTTATTTTCATTATTTTTTTCATAATATTAGGGAATAGAATGCCTTTCCCACACTTGATTTCAAACACGTGAAATCTCATTATTACTTTTCAATTGGATATTGAAAACATTGTAAGGAAAGTAAACGTTGTTTTTAGGCTAATATATACGGAAACCATAAACTCCTATTGGCATCATATATCACTTAATTTATTCTCAAAACAGCTTTCTTTATACTTGCTTTTTTATATAATTCCGCAACATATTAGTTTATAATCTTATCTAGTCTACTTTGGAAAATAATAATGCGAACTTACATTATAAAGCTAGATTAAACATTTTATTTTTACATTAAGGAGTCAAGAGTTGATTCGTTTAAAAGTCTAAAATTTCACGCCATAGTGAAACATTTGCTCTTCATGCAAAGTAAGTATATTCATTAACATTCTTTAAAGGCTCGTCCATAATCGTTATTCCTCGTGGCTCTGCCTTTTCATTAAGAATTTTCTTAGTTTTACTTATATTGATTTTCAGTCCTATATTTATAGCTTGCTTATTCACATCTTATATCATCTTTTGCAATTTTCCCATAATTTTCTAAATAGAACTATGTCATCTGTGATCATTTTCCCACTTTAATTTCTTGGTTTACTATTATAAATTCTCCTTCATCCCACATTATATTAATTGTTAGGTCATCATCTCCTGCTGTGTTCTCTGTTTACACTACTTTTAATATTTTCTTTACTTGTCCCACTGTTACTTTTTGGTATTGGGTAAGGTGTTACATTATTTCTATTGGCAGAGTTATATCATATATCACTATTGTATAACACTATATTGAATTCGTCTTAAATCTTTATCATTCCATTTCTTTTGTTTACAATATTTACATTTCCCTCCTTTAAAGCAAATATCTGTTTGAGCCTTCTGCAAGGGCTTATTTTACTTAGCTTGATGCTTCTTCTCTTGGGTTTCAAGTATATTGTTTTGGATAGTTCAACGAATTATGTCATATCTCTTCGATTTCACCTTTAATTCCAATCTTTTCTTAATTAGGTTTTTTGTTCTCTGATAGTTTTCCTTGATATTGTTTAGTACCTTTCCCACATATGTCTTGAAAGGAGTCCAATAGAAATCATATTAAATTACCTTTCATCTAATCTTCAGTTGCTTTCATATCATCATTCAGCTGGGAATACCTTTGCTGTTTAGCTAACCCATACTCATCAGATTAATCTCTTACATCAAGAGTTTTTATCTTCTTTCCTAAAATGAGTTATTCTCTTTCATCCTGATATCTAGACAAATTTTACTACTCGCCAATCCTTGGTCGCTAGGTCTTCACTTGTTTGACTATAATACACTAACACACGCCCACGCCCACACACACACACACGCACACACACACAAACACACACACGCAGATATATATATATATATATATATATATATATATATATATATATATATATATATATATATATATATGTGTGTGTGTGTGTGTGTGTGTGTGTGTGTGTGTGTATGTGTGTGCGTGTGTGTGTATGTGTGTGTGCGTTTGTGTGTGCGTGTGTGTATATGTGTGTGTTTTCGTGTGTATATATACTATTAATAAATATTCTATTATTTTTCTCTCACTTTGCTTCTTACCAACTGCACAAGTTGTAAAATTCTTGATCCTTAGTAAATTATACGGAATGAATTTGTTACATAAAAATAAAGTTAAGGAGTTTGGTTAATACAAAAATCTATTTCCTGTGACTAGCTAATGTTGATAGCAAAACATATTCGACCACAAATCCGACATTGTAAGCTTTTATTATATCTACCTTCTATGCCCGGGTCATTTTATCATCTATTTTACATAAGCTAGAGAGAGAGAGAGAGAGAGAGAGAGAGAGAGAGAGAGAGAGAGAGAGAGAGAGAGAGAGAGAGAGAGAGAGATGGTGTGGTAACCAAAACCCTTTTTGAATACCAGATTCGACCTTAAAAATGCAAACAAATGCTTTATAGGATATTTGGTTGCAAATGCGCATAAAGGACATTGATCCTCATCCAAGAAGCTCTATCCTGATGTGCAAAAGAGGCTGAGTGACTCTCTGATAGCATTTCAGACTTAGACCCAAGCCCTGGTAGCATTCATTACTCTACCTTTTATTTCATTAT
>NC_090747.1:52556207-52571207 GCF_036898095.1 Palaemon carinicauda | reverse complement strand
TAAGGATATCTCTGCAAAGACCATGAATAGATGAATCTTATGTTAAAAGGCTTGAAGATATCTATATGGGAAGTAGAGTAATCTTAATATTCCAAAATTATATTGAAAAAAAGCCGGTTGACACTGGAGTTAATCAAGGTTACCCCACCTTATCTAAATTAATCACAGCGTGCCTAAAATAAGTCTTTTTGAGAATTTGCATCGGAAAAAAATTTAAGAATTAAAATTATTGGAAAAATAATTTGCAGATAACATAGATCTACTTAATGAATCATAAAAGGAATTGCAAAGAGCAATAAAATATTTAAATAGAGAGGGCCGAAATGCAAGAATGGATATTAATATGATAATGTTATTTGAAATACAGAGATATCAAATAAAGATTACGGATAAACTTTCAAGCATTGCTAATAAGTATACGTATTTAGGGCACAAAGCAAGTGCTTCCCCATGAAATAAGAATAAATTAAAGGAAGGATGTACATGAATGAAGAGAATTTGGTAAAAAAGAAAAAAGAAAATATGTTATTGATTGTAAACTGAAAGAAAGAAAAGTACCTAATCAGACGGTTCTTCCTAAATTATATTATGCATCAAATATTTGGAACTTTACTAAAGCCTTAGAATAGGGGTGTCAAACTAATTTGATATATATATATATATATATATATATATATATATATATATATATATATATATATATATATATATATATATATATATATATATATATATATATATATATATATATAAGCTTTTATTACTTTGAGTTTATGACAATGATAAAAATGTACCTTGCCCATTGATAAAAGGAAAAAATCAATACGACACGGATAACAAAATAGAAATACCTTTAACAAAGAAAAGAAAAAATAGGAAATACATTCATTTTCATTTTAAAAAACAATCTTAAGATCGCTGCTGATCAGTCATTTACTCAAAATGTTAATGTATCTCGAGTATTGAAGGGATATCTCCCAACATTAACCCTTAAGGATATAATTGAGATGTTCATCACTGAGTTTAGGAAGTAGCCGAGATCTGTTCATGTTTATATTAGAGGATAACTTTTCACAAGCAAACCTGTTTCCATATATAGACATGATTTATGATGCGAAATATTTCACCTTGTGATATTCTCAATCAACATATTGATAAAACTTTTACAGCTTACACCTGGAAAACTTATCTTTTAACGCATGCTAGTTATTTTCAGGATGTACAGAATAAGGTAGTACGTTAACATCAACTGCAAATTGATTTCTAACTATATCAAATTCATTTTCCTTGCATTTTTAGTCACTAAATCCACTTTTATTTACATCTCTAATCTTTGATATTTTTTCATAATATTTCTCTGCGTGGTGACAATCATCAATGTTTTTTACATTTTGCATAGATTTCAAACTGGGGAACTGATTAATATCATGTGCTACAATGAAAAAAATGGAGTTTGAATTTCAATCCACAAATAAATTCATATAATTTATTCACACGTTTGTTTTTCCCCTACATCTAGATGTTGAGATTATTCAAATGATATCCATCATAAAAGCTAAATCTTTCAGCCAAAAACAAAAAAGTCATAAAGTTCCTGCCGTCACTTTCCCTTTTCTACCATGAAAATTTGGATATCACAACGCAATTCAGTGAAGCGATTAAAGACAACAGTTGAATTACCTGTTATTGAGATTATGTGCTCGAATAAAGTTTACTATTGACACAACAAACATCCATGAAATGAGCCATTATTAATTCTATTGCTGCAAATTACGCAACTCGTGGTTAGGGTTCATAGGCATAAGTTTTTTCTTCAATTTTGCTAATGTATTAGTAATGTATAAGGAATGTAGTGCACTGTAGTGCAGCAGCTTTCCTACCCACCACCTGAGGTGTCTCCATCAGTATCTAAACTTGCACATCTCTTCGAAACAACACCTATCTTGTTTCAAGCCTCAACAAAGAATTCGAAGATATCGTCACTTTACATTGTCCCCTTCATTAGCCCAAGTTCAACTAATTCTTCTGTCACCTGCATATTTTCATCAACACCCCTAATGGAAACTGTAAGCTGTGCTACATCACTGACATCTGTTCTTTCATCAATTGCAACAGAAAAGGCCAAAATTACTTAACCTTGCACTGAAGGTGACTATCAAAACCGTCAGCTATTTCATTTATTCTCTGTGCTGTTATATTTCTTGACAGACTTCCATTTCCAAACACCTGACGTTTATCTGGGCATATCCATTAGCAATCAACAACATGTATTTCTTAGCAAAAAAATCCTTCAGTAAAAAGGACTTGATGACTAAGCTATTTCTTTGTAGATACTGTAACTTGATTTCTTGTCAGCATCACTTACTTACTTTCTTGACGTACAATTCTGAAAAAGAATTGCTTTTTTTGTTTAATAATCTTAGTTCTTCTATTTCACCATCACATGCTTCCCTGTGATATTTCTTATATACCTGAAAATGGTCATAGTGTCTCCTAATATTATATTCTTTAGGAACGGCAATTTTCCGATTGCATACAAACATGGTGTTCTTCCTTTTATAACATTAAAAATACAATTCTCTTTTACCACTCTCTGTTAGTCTATTATTTCCCTTTTCTTGAATGAAATGACTTAACATAAAATTTAAATAATAATTTCGCTTTTAAAATGCACACTGTTGCAATGAAAACCTGAGAGATGCCGATACTAATTTCTGTTGTAAAGTCATCGTCGAACTAGACGTGTTTTTCACCCACAATACACATCTTGCAATTATTAGTAAAATATATATTGCAGAACGCTATTAACTACAATAGGGCAATAATTTTCAAAAATAATATAAACACAGGTTACTGTAGTTTTGTTTATTCCCCAAAGACACAAGATGCCCAGTACCGAGAATAACCTTCCCATTGCATAGTTGTTGGGTAAGCGCTTCCAATCGGTCTACAAACGAAAACCTAATGAGAATACGGTTCTTTATTAATAAAGGTTTCAAACTTCAGAAATGATATATTTACCGGTACATATGTTATTATTAGAGGGTAATAGTTATATGTAATTTTCCATATATATATATATATATATATATATATATATATATATATATATATATATATATATATATATATATATATATATATATATATATATATATATATATATATATATATATTATCAACTGTACACTTTACATATTCAAGACAACGACATTAGTGTTCCGAGAATGTTCGGCTTGCTGCTAAAAAAGCCACAAGATACTTACAATAGACTATTTACTACTATAAAAAGAACTTTTGCATAATGTGATGATGGATTTTGAAAAACGGCCATCAATAGTTTATTAGATTTATTTTTCTAGTTCAGATGTTACCTGTTGCCTATTTCACCTCTCACAAAAGGTTTACAAACAAGTTGTAAAAATAAGTTTTAAACAGCAACATCACCAAGATGATGATTTTAGTTTAAAAGTGAGATGTTTATCCGCACTCGCATTACTTCCCATTGACGATGTTATTGATGGCTTCGAGGAATTAACTGATGACGACGATTTTCCCCAAGAGCTTGTTTCATATTTTGAAACACATTATATTGGAGAAGTGAGAGGTCGTGGCCAACGAAGGCGAAGAGTCGAGCCAGTCTTTCCTATTCGTTTATGGAATGTTCATGAACGCACTGAAAATGGTATGCCACGCACCAATAACTATGTTGAAGGATTCCATAATTCACTAAGAACCTCCGTGACAAATGTACATCCTAATATCTGGTCCCTTATAACTGCTTTAAAGCATGAAGAGGCTCACAGTGTAACAAGAACTGCACATCTCAATCTTGGAGATAGCGTAACCTCCAGAAAAAAAATACAGTGACGCCAATCAGCGTAAAAGAAAATTGCTGGAATAATATGCCCCTGCAAATAAAATCCAATATCTTCGTGGCATTGCTCATAACATTAAAAATTTTTAACTAGATAACATTGTTGCTTGTCTCAGTTTTTATTTTTCCTTGTTGTATCTCTTTTTGCAAAATAAATCCTTTTTAGTCTTTATAGTTTTTTTATTTGTACTTTTAACTCTTTACTTATAGTTATAATTTAGTTTCATGACTTAGTGGTATCAAAATGACCGGTAACGAAAAATCCTAGTCACAAAATGTCCAGTACTGAAATGTCCGGTATCAAAATGTCCGGTATCGAAATGTCCAGCATCAAACTGTCCTAGAACTGGCCAAAAGTATGGTGATGGGTGTGGGGCGAATGCAGCCCAAGAGCTGTATGTCTGACATTCCTGACCCAACTTGTGCATCTACAGATTGGTGACCACCAGAGTGATGAGCTCCCTCACTCTTTTTCCTTGCATTGTTATGTCTCATTGTTTGTTAATGCTGCTGTCAGACCCTGACTCTACTATCAACCCCACACTCCTTAAACTACAGTCCTTTGCCAACGTTCTTCTAGTTCTAGCGTGTTTAATTCCAGTTTTGCATCAAGAGCTTGACTCAGCCAAATACCAAATCAGGTTACGTTTTCGCAGCGATCTCTAAGAACAGTAGCCTGGCAATAGCTGTGCAAGCAAAAAAAGTTCCAAATAATGTATGACTATCTAAAATCATACTTCTTGGACCAGTGCTCGCCATCACCATCCACGCCTACATAGCAAGACTTTTTCAGCTCTCTCAACAACCGTCTGTGGACTAAACTCTTTGCTCGCCCTCAGGGAAATTACCAGTATCACTTGCTTACAACCTGACGCAGACGGCTCTCCTCGTGAAATGAATCTACTCCATGCCCTTTTGGTACGGCGCCTACAAACTGTACATGCTGGTATCCCGTGTCGATATTTCGCCTATGAAGGAACCTGATGACCAAAATTGATGCCTATATGACACCCACTTCACTACCTTAAAGACCTCCATCAACACATCCTGACTAAGTGGACACCTATTCAACATCGACCAAAGCAAACATGAAAGCATTAGGACACAGGCGCAAACCCCATGACATACTGGAGCGGTGCTAAACCCCTCGATTATGCCCCAACCAATGACCTCCCCATAAACTTCCTGATCCCCATTGGATGCAGTTATGCTACTACTACTCTAAATTCGGGGCTGCTGCAATTAAATATGCGAATGGTTGTCAGTGGCCAAAAAGCATTCAAGTAAGGCCTTTTCTTTTTAGAGGACATAAGTACAGGCGTGGGTTATTTTGTAGACACTGTTGCTTGCTGGTTTCTTCTGCTAAGACCACTCTTCAGGACATGACTTAGTCTGTCTAATTTTTCGACATCCGCCTGCTAGCTGCCAACAGATCTGCAATAACCACTAAAGTTTATGTAACCATCACATAATCATTCGGAGGCTCCAAATATATTTGGAAGTTTCTTGTTACTGATGTCACATCACCAATCCTTGATACGGATTTCCTGTCACATTTCCACCTCCTGCTCGATGCAGCTCCCCGACGGTTAGTCGACACGAATTTTTACTCCTCGATACCTTTTCAACCTACCCCATCCGAACCTGCTTTCCATATAAGCACACCCATGGAGCCCTACGCCCAGCTCCTCGCATCGTACCCAGAGGTTTTCCTTCCAGAACTTCGTCCAACATTCCTCCCTCCCCCGGTTCCTATGAAACAAGATATGAATGAGTATTCAATGCAGCACATATGAATAAAAAAAAAATACACCGATTGACTCTGCCAGGAGAGATACCCTTTTTAGTTCAAAGAAATAAAGGAAAAGATAGAAAAAAAATAATAAAAAATGCTGTAATGAATCAAGCGTTCAAAAGCACATTACTGCCATGTTATTTTAATGCATTGTCTCAAATTGCTTATGTAAATGAGTATTGATTATTCAGGACAATCTCATTATCTAAGTTGTCAATATTAATTTTGCTTCTTCAAATGAAGGTCTCTAATAAAATGATGATCTTTCACTACGAATCAAGTCTTCCATTCCCAAAGTTCTTCCCATAATGACAGTTACAAATTCCGCAGATTTTCACATACTTTCTGTAACATCCAAAATTTTCATTTACAATAATCTTGTTAGCCATAAGTGATTTTTCATTGTGTTTATTAACATAATATAATTGAGTGATTCAGTTATAAAAATATAGTTTTCTCATGCATGTGGAATAAGGTCAATAACGAAGAATTTAAAAGTGTTGCGAGTTTGCAAAACCTTATTTTAAGCTTTGATATAGCAATCAGAATTTTTTTTTCTCCGTACGAAAGGAGGATAAAAGTTGGGAATGGCTACGACATCGCTATTAAATGTTTAGTAATTGTTCAGAATCATCCCAAGAAACGACAAGACACAGTGGCTATTGTTCTCCACTAGAAGTTTTGAGTAAATACAAAATACCAAGCGGCATCAAATGGTACAAACATATACTTCAAGCCGTGGTAGAAAATGACCTGAATAAGTCACTCTATGACTACAGTATGAGGACGGAAAGGGTTATACAAACATATTGATCCAATTTCAATCATATATGTCGCAGTGCCATGGGATTTAAGGGGATAACGTAAAGGGGTTGGGGAAAAAATGCATAGGTACTAAGACCTGCAAATGTCTCGAGAAGGTTGTGGAATATGCAAGGACGGGGGCCTGTTACGTCCAATAATTATAGGAGCACTCGGGACTATACCTACGTATCGAAAACGAAGCTGAAGATATCAGGAACCGACAGAGTTTCATGCCTTAAGCAGGAGAGATTGCTACAATTGGAAACAGTTCAGATAGTGAGAAAAATTATGAGGTTCTAAGGGAGCTCATTGTAAACTACAGTCCACTGAAGAATTTGATTGACGAAAAATATAATAATAATAATAATAATAATAATAATAATAATAATAATAATAATAATAATAATAATAATAATAATAATTAATTTGTATGAAAATAATATACTTCCCATCCTTGCCATCTGAATGCTGGAGCTCTTATGGAAAATACAATGAAACATTTTCAAAACTGGCATTTTAATACTCTTGCAATTAAACCTAAATTAAACTATTCAAATTAGAAATAAACAGGATAAAGTAAACCTAAAATGATTAAAGATGATATTAAGAGTGAATCGAATTTTTTATTCCTCCAGAGGTCTACGGTAGCCATGGAAATGTAATATGGTGTTTCAAATTCAATATGCAAATACTGTACCAGACATTCACGATAATCTCATTATCGAAGCTGAAACAAGTGTCAATACCAATTTCGCTGTTCCAAATCTAAATCTATATTGAAATTGGGCTGAAATATCATTGTAAATTAACGTTCCATATTCCTCCAGCATCTGATAGATTGGTCGAAAATGTCTCTTGAATATAATTCCGTTACATTTGGTGAATAAGCCATTACTTTCTTGAACATACATAAGACAAACTGCTTTGATTTTATTTCGTTGTAACGTTCAGTCGTATGTAGATATATCTGTCCTTAACTTGTCAAATCAGATCAATGCTTAAAACAATGAATAACCAATAAGCCTGAAAGTTTTCCGATTATTATAGTAGACCTGTTATTATCTTGAAAATGATATCAATATAAGTGATTTCAGGAAAATAAGATGCCATCGCGTCTGCGCCTAAAATAGCAAGAAGGTTTTAACATTTAATCAACTTTACTGAGATAAGGTAAACATTCTCTCTGGAATTCTAGTTAGGTATGTTCATTCCTGATCGAATTACCGATTTTGTTGACACTGGCTATAATGAGAGGAATTTTATTTTCAGTTTATTGTTATGAAGATGAAATTATTTTTCATACCTTGTTTTTTACAAAATAAAAAAATCACTTAGATTTTTTTTTCACATAATTGCACGTGAAACCGTTATCGTTTAGCCTTAAAACCATAAGATTTACGAAAAATTGAGGTTCTATCAGATATATGTAGTTATATTCACTGACCAGAACAAATTCATTTGTGATTATAATGCTAACCCTGTTTGAAAACCCAAATGAATTATTATCAGTAAAACAGACTTACTGGAGTTCAAGGTAGGTGATCACTTAACTGAAATATTGCAAAATGACATAAGGAATAGGTTAAGCATCAAAACTATGAAATTCAATGAAAACCTAACATAGAAAATATGTCGATTTTTTGTCAGTTTGATGAAATAAATATATTTTTCCGTAGACAAATTGAGTGGATGTCACCAAAAAAAAAAAAGGATTCCTTGGAAATTGTCTGTTTATTCTTTAAAACATGCCTGGTTTTCTCCTCTATCATCGTAGGAATATCACAAGTTTTTTGTTCTCCTTTCAAAATTGAGGTCATTGGGTCGATTCGAAGTCATGACTTGTTTCGCTTAATTTAACTAACTTGTAAAAGCGCAAGAAAACCAGTTAACACATTATACCGTTTTATACATTTTATATGGACATTGGTTTGCTTTATGTTAACCGACAAGCATAACAGATGGAAAACCATTACAAGGTCTATCTACACTAACATGATTGGCGTTAGGCAGTAGATTGTTTATTTTTGCAATATTCCTAGAAAAAAAAACAATAAATATTCTTAAATGCCTTACTTATCAATATAAAGAAAATCTAATAATAATATCACAACGACCTACCGGATTGTGTCTAACCCTCTGGGACCTAATCTTGGGAAAAGTCCGTAGGGGCTACTTGACCGTCCTTAGCAGTTGGGGTAGTCCGTGTAAAAAAACAACCGTTAAGAACCTGGAACGGGGCAATCACGCGAATTGAATGATTCATGGGCAAAAAAAAAAAAAAAAAATTGCTAATAATATGAATATATAGAAATTTTTATTGATGAGAATTTTTTCTCAAATTGTTTTTAAATTTTACATATGATAAGGAAAAAGAGAAGAAATAATTATTCATTAAAAAAAGGAATAACAGTATGATATTTGTATAAACTGAATGATGAAAATGGAATAAGTAAAATAACTAACAAATAAGAAAGGTAACTTACAAATGGTGAATATGCAACCACGGCAAACACATACACACAAAAACATATTTTTTTTCACCATAAATACAGAAAAAAATAATAATTCGTTTGTTTCTCACGATATCATTTTGTATGTTTTGTATCTTGTAATTTCTGCCTCAAATACCAGTCATTATATGGCTGGTGATATTTATTTGTTGATTGTTAAGTATTAATTTTTACTGATGTGTTTCCTGTTTAAATTATTGTCATCGAATATATAGTTCAACGTGAACTTTTTATATTCATATTTGCCTAAGATATAGTGTTAGTGCTTATTAGTATAAACTCTCTCTGATAGCTTCTTTATACTTTAAATTATAATATAATACAAATATTTGTTTGCCTATCCCTCTCTGCCTTTATATTACTGATTAAGAAAAATGTAACTGAAAAAATATAATTCTTGATTTATAAATATAAACTACTATTCTGATACAATCAGACTTATATGAAAACGATTGAAGCCTATTACGCAGAGCAACCAAAATCTCACAAATGATTTACTTAGGATGAAAATAACAAAATGTGAGGTACAGTTTACTTGTATAAACAAGAGAAGAGACCTTAGAATATTGTTTTGACCTAAACCAACAAACCTTGTTTACCCGAGAGAGACAAGTGTTTGAAACTTTCAGCATCTCTGTCATGAGGAGACAATCCCAGAACCCCAAGGAACGGAAAAGAAACAGCTATTTCTTTACTTTCCTAAATTTTAAAATGAGTTTGAGGGATTCATTTTTAATGGTATGGTTTACGCTTGATGTTCCTGACGGCATGGAGGAAAGTGTATTTTCATATTTCAAGGGGAATTTCATGATGTTAATATAGGAATAATTTTATGATATTTTACGGTTATTTTTCATTGTTACTCAGGAGAGAATGTTTATTCGTAAAAAACATTTGTTTTACAAATGACTTCATTGAATAGGGCATAATTGATTCTGTACGGCCACCCACCTCTCTCTCTCTCTCTCTCTCTCCCCTCTCTCTCTCTCTCTCTCTCTCTCTCTCTCTCTCTCTCTCTCTCAGTCATTTTGAAATACTAGTAAAAAATATAAAACGAATCGAGGTCCCAGTTAGATTATTTTCATAATCCTTATGTAGTTTCAGGAGTGAAGGTAACTCAAGGAAAAAAAAAAGAAAGAAAAAAAAAAAACCTCATTGACGTTATATAGAAGTTCATCAGCCATTCTCTGTTATAGCGCTGCGTGACGGTCCTGGGTATGGTTAATGTCACACCAAATTCTTAATAGATTCTACAAGACAGAAAATATCCCCCAAAACACTCTCTTATTCGAGTGTGAGTGCTGGGTAATCTACTTTGCCGTTCCCGACGGTAGGAATACAATTTCTGTTTCAGAATGATCGATCATTCAAAACAAAGCTTTAGATTTAGAGCTTACTGTATTTTTTACAAAATAATAAACTCTTTTAATCAATTCAGATAGACCTATCTTCATATAATACCTTTTTTCGATCAATAACTTGAAAATGAGTATGATCTAACATATGTCCTATTTCTTATTGATATTCGAAGTTAAATTTACCCTCAAAATTGTATATATCATGTCAAAAACTGTCCAAAGAAAATCGTATTGCACACACTTGATATTCTTATTACCTGAGCATAGGATAATGCATAATGTTTCTCTCTTCAAAGTCAATCATGATTGTAATATTCATACCAGCTGTTGTGAGTCAAAAATTAATACCACTAGGGTTGAATAGATAGCGGCAGTTATACCATTATGGTGGGACCTAAAACGGTATGGAGTTCGTAATCCGACTGTCAAAATATATTAATAATCTATGATTGCTTCTTTTCTTTATTACCTTTGAATATGCCAGAACATTTCTCCGAAAAGAGTGTTAGGACTAAATTTTGTCTATATGTTTCCGATGAACGTACAGAATGCATGAACATTTTTATACTCAGACGGCTCACTCACCCTAGCTTGTCCTTAAGAATATCACCCAAATTCAGTAGGTTGGCCGAGGCCAGGGCACCAGCCACCCGTTTAGATAATACCGCTAGAGAGTTACAAAGTCCTTTGACTGGCCAGACAGTACTAAAATGGGTTCTTTTCTCCGGTTACAGTTTATTTTCTCTTAGCCTACACACACACAGACACACACACACACACGCGCGCACACACACACACACCGAAGAGTCTGGCCTATTCCTTACATATTCTCCTCTGCCCTCATACACCTGGCAACACTGAGATTACCAAACATTTCTTCTTTACCCAAGTGGTTACTACACTGTAATTGTTCAGTAATTGTGGATAATGGTAGAAGGGACTCTTTAGCTATGTAAGCACATCCTTCTAGAGAAGGACACTCCAAAATCAAACCCTAGTTCTCTAGTCTTCGGTATTGCCATAGCCTCTGTACCGTGGACTTCAACTGACTTGATAATAATAATAATAATAATAATAATAATAATAATAATAATAATAATAATAATAACAACAACAACATTTAGATAGATATGCAACCACCTTTAAATTATTTGTTTAAAGGATCCTTTAGCCACTTGTTACCGCTACTCTGGGAAATTTACCATGAAAATATTTGTATTCAGGAAAGGGTCCATCCTAGAACCCACAAGAGATTGACAAATTGGGATTAGGGATAAAATTCGGCAAAAACTTTGAACAATGGGAAATCATTTATTTCTACTGGTCGTGCGGAATTGTATTTAGAATTTAATAATAATTTACTCTATAGAGCAATTTTTTTTTTTTTTATTCTTGTAAGGTCAACATAGTGAAGAAGGAAGCTTCTTAGAATTTTACGTTGTAAAATAGTAAAGAATAAACAATTGCTCCAACGAATATTCAGATACCTAGTGCCCCAGTTCATCAGGAGGCTGAGAATTCTGTAGACCCTACTGATCAGCACAACACAACGCCGGAAATATTTCTCCTACCTAACTGGTGAATGTAAACCACTCCAACGCCTATGATCAGCCATATTAATTATGGCAACACTGACAATGGCTGCAACAATGAGCGGAACAGCATCTAGACTGGAACGGAACCTTTTCCAGCTAATTGGAGACCAGAATCCTCTAACTAGGAATTTGATACGTGTCTAATCCACGACCGTATCACCTGGCTCATTGCTTGGCCAAGAGCGAGTCTCCCGACACTTATATTATCTTCTCCCACAGGGCCTTCCTAGCCAATAAGACCTACCTGGATTCATATATATAGAGCCACGAAGCTTAATATTCAGTGGATCTCACATGAAATCTTACTCTTTCCATGTAGCTCCTGGTCTTAAAGACTGAGCAAGGATGATATATCATCTTGAAGCCTGCCATTGCAGGCAATAGTACCTATATGCAACCTTGTATATTACTGTATAAAGTATGTACAATACTATGCCTACAGACCCAAGCTACTTCACCAGACAAGGTTTTCCAATGATGGAGTCATTGACCACAATATAATTTTTCACGATATCACATGTGACTGCAAAGATTGTGTGTGGTTCTCAGTAGCCGATCTAAAAGTATTCAATTCAGACAAGCAAGATACCTGCATCTATGACCACCATGAGAACCTCCAAGCAACGCCTCCAGCTGTCCACTCAAGCTCCATCCTGACATTCTAAAGGGCAGGCCTTCCACAACTGCCACCTGTAGGGTTTAAGAGAGAGAGAGAGAGAGAGAGAGAGAGAGAGAGAGAGAGAGAGAGAGAGAGAGAGAGAGAGAGAGAGAGAGAGAGAGAGCTTTCTTTTATTCCTTTTACAGTTGTATTCTGAAGTTTGTATTATCTTATACTTTGTAAAGAACAGCAAAATATAGGATATATTCAGATCCATTTGGTTCTGATTACATTACCTTTTTCATTTATATTTCATAATATTTTTTTTTAATTAATCAAACCAGCCTTGTAACTGAGGTTTAGCTTGCTGTAATTGGAATATGATTGGATACTGACCCTCTATCATGTTTATTGCATCATATTTCCACTCGAGATATAGACATATAAATTGCTTTGTAGCAAAACACCACTGGGAGGTAATTGGTCTAATCAAAAGTCAAAATTGAACTAGGGTACAAATTTTTTATTGGCATCACTAGTCGTTGCAGTGATGGATTATTCATATTCTGATAATTAAAACGAAGCACTATATTCTTCCATACATTCCAGTATTGTGGGAAATACATCTGTTTCACTTTATTTAACCAGCAGTTTTAAGTATTCATGAATAATCTTGCAATTTTGAGATGTTAGGAAAGGAAGAAATACATCAAATTAGCAGTCCTCAAATGACACGCATCTTGTTTATTCTTAATGCAAACTATTATGGAAAAATAATTCCTGAAAAAGGGGTAAATCTCCTTCATTATCCTTTTACTCCGTTATGTCCTTCATCACTCTTCAGATTAAATTTCTTGCTGAAAATGAATTAATATTTGTCTTCAGAAACACTGGCAGTGA
This sequence comes from Palaemon carinicauda, assembly GCF_036898095.1. Taxonomy (NCBI): domain Eukaryota; kingdom Metazoa; phylum Arthropoda; class Malacostraca; order Decapoda; family Palaemonidae; genus Palaemon; species Palaemon carinicauda. The sequence goes on along the minus strand of NC_090747.1, from coordinate 52,557,770 downwards.
ACTAGATTTGTATAGAAAATCGCAGAGTTCCTTAAGGATTGGTCAAGTCACCAACGATTTCTCGTTTATTACGTTCAGAGGAAACAGCTGATGAGGTAAAATTTATCTTTGTTTTTATGTTGAATAAAAATTGGTTTTACATACAAAGATATTTTAGAAAATAAGATAACGTAAGAACAATGATCAACCTATTTCAGTAGTGATCAGCCAAACGCTCTTGGAATTCAACTTATTAGTTTGCTTCTTTAGGAAAATCTCTGTAATGAAATTATAAATCTATATCAAGAATAATTTCTCAGTTATGCTCCTAAACATATAATTTTCTTTTCTCACCTCTTTGCCTTATCTTTCTTTTCTAAGGTCTATAGAGCCATTCGCCTTCAATCTTAACCCGTAAAACATAAATAAGATATGACTTATGTCTATCTTATTTTAATATAAAATTCTCTTAATATGTGTCCAAAGTCTAATTTATAAGTTGCATTGTTGTTTTATTTTTCTAGACTTTATGAAGCAAAAATACATTACCTGACCCGGAGAAGAATCCATATTCAAATTCTAATTCAAACTCAAAACATTTATTGACAAACATCAATAAACATCCAACAAAAAAAAATTAGCAGAATGCAGGCAATAGAAATTGTAACGGAAAAGTAATTCTTTAAATGAAACAAAACTAATTTATACAAGAGAAAATTTTACACTAGATAAAAATCATATTTAGCAAATGTTCTACAAATCAATTATATTCTTGTCAAACTACAAATCAGGCTTTATACAAACGAAAATTTAATAATATACTATAACAAAATTGTTATATTTAAAAAGAAAATAATTAAACTGGGTGGTATAATGCACCAGATTCTCTAACTATTTCACAAATTGTCCCTACCCTTATTTTGAGTGGGTAACTAACACTATTTTTTTTTTTCTTTTTTTTTAACCTTAGGTGACATTAGTATTTTAATTAACATGCAAATAATGTCTCATACTTAAGCTCCTCTCTTCCAAAATCTATAGAACCTTTTCTGTTCCTCAAGCTTCTCGTTTCATTTGCATTCCTCTTTTTATTCTATTAAGACTCATAGAGCTTTCTATGCCATTGTAAGGTTTTCGCGTGGCCTTCTTAGCCAGATTGTCAGCAACTTCATTCAATCCAATACCAATATGAGATCGAAACCGAAAGAACTTTACAGTTATTCCTTTCTTATGAAGTCGACAAACAAACCCTTTACAGAGAGCAACCACCTCGCTATTTGTTGGTGTTTTGCTATTTAAAGCTTAAAAGGCGCTCCGAGAGTCAACAAATAGAAACTTATCTTTCATTGTATTAACAACCATTTTATGACTATCGTGTATAGCTTGTAACTCTGCTACCGTAGATGATGTTTCATTTTCAATCCCCTTAGAAAACATTTCATCGACAATAGGATCATTTTCATAATATTCACGTACAATTACACAACAACCAACTTTATTACCATTTAATGAATTCATATTTATAAGGAATATGGAAATTGAAAACTAATATATATATATATATATATATATATATATATATAT
>NC_090747.1:52541207-52548707 GCF_036898095.1 Palaemon carinicauda | reverse complement strand
CCCCAGGCGAAATCACACAAAGACAAGAGCTTGGGTCCGGCCGTGAATCGAACCCTGGGCGGCAAGCTTGTATAGACAGTGACTAAGCTACTTGGCCATGAAAAAAGATAAAAGTCAATGACAATTCTTCTGTGCTTATACCTGTCGAATTCAGGTATTTTGTACTTAGAATTGAAATCAACCCATCTTCACCATCGTAGCTAATTGGTAGTTTGTTACTTGGCATTCAATTAATGATAAATTTTGCACATTTTTACGTGTTTTTCATATTCAAATAAGCCATATATATTTTTGATACATTAATGTCTGGATTCTCTTAACGACCTCGGGATCAGAGCCCCAGGCGAAATCACACAAAGACAAGAGCTTGGGTCCGGCCGGGAATCGAACCCTGGTCGCCAAGCTTGTATAGACAGTGACTAAGCCACTTGGCCACGAAGAAAGATAAAAGTCAATAACAATTCTTCTGTACTTATACCTGTCGAATTCAGGTATTTTGTACTTAGAATTGAAATCAACCCATCTTCACCATCGTAGCTAATTGGTAGTTTGTTACTTGGCATTCAATTAATGATAAATTTTGCACATTTTTACGTGTTTTTCATATTCAAATAAGCCATATATATTTTTGATACATTAATGTCTGGATTCTCTTAACGACCTCGGGATCAGAGCCCCATGCGAAATCACACAAAGACAAGAGCTTGGCTCCGGCTGGGAATCGAACCCTGGCTTATTTATATATATATATATATATATATATATATATATATATATATATATACATATATATATATATATATATATATATATATATATATATATATATATATATATATATATATATATATATATATATATATATATATATATATATATATATATATATATATATATATATATATACGGATTTTGAGCGAAGCGAAAACTCTATTTTTGGGTGAGATGGCCATGTCGTCCTGATGGAAGTTCCTTAAAGTAGCTTCCTAAGGGATATATGTACTACAGTGATATTCCCAGAGAATTTTACCTTAAGGTATCCAGAATTCTAACTCCTGGCACGAATATCCTTAAATTTTCCTCAAAGGATATTGCATAATATCATCGGACGCATTCTTGACACGCCTCCATAGCAATCTGCACCCCAAACAGCGTTATGGCTTCGAGAAGGATGTGGCAAAAGGGAGCCGTCCAAAGGCTCTCCCCGCTCTCGTAATATTATTGGAAATACAACATCGCCATTCTCCCGACGGCGGACATTTCTCGTACCAATGAGCGTGGTGTTACAGATACAGTACCACGGGAGGGATATTGTGAAAATCTTTTCTTTCTGGAGAGATGGGTGGGTCCATCAGGACGACATGGCCATCTCACCCAAAAATTGATTTTTCGCTTCGCTGAGAATCCGTTTTTGGGGTCAAACCATGTCGTCGTGATGGAAACATACCAGAGCATTAGTGTATCTGTGGATTTTTAATCAGTCCCTTAATCTTATAGCAACCTTTTCTATGGTCATGGGGACCACATGAGACATGGGATGTTACCGTTATTTGTCACCATCCCTAATCATAACCAATGTTAGTGCTTCCTGCCTCCTACAGGGAAGAGTCATTCTAGACAGTAGAAAAGGGATCTTGAGGTTAACATACATAGTATTACCAAACATAAGTACACACTGAATATACAAATAGTCTCATAGTTGTATATTTGCTAAAATAACATCAGTGTCTCTTATATCTATTTTTTGATGCATACAGATATATGAGGAATACTTACTTTGGTAAGTTTAAGAACTCTGGCATGAATACAAACAATTGTCTAGCGAAGATGGACGCACTGCATTCTAATAGACATTTATTACTAATAAATGACTAAAAGATGTTCAGTAAAACGAATGTAGTATGACAATGGGATTATACCTGTAATAAGTACAGAGACTATATTTCCTTCTTGAAGGAAGAAATGATGAGTGCCACTCTCACACTGAAGAAAATTATAAAACAATTTCTCTTCATAATTCCTGTACTGGTTACTTCTATCTGCACTTTGTACTTTGTACACCGGCACTACTGCTATCTGTATAATTCCACACCTGGGATTTTGAACAGAGCCAGTGTTATCATGGTAACACCTAATTAAAAGAAGTCACACCTAAGAAGGGTGACCTCTTCTCCCTTTAATTGACAGTCCCAGTCAATTAGCTGTTCATCGCAGAATTAGACGGCAGGTTAAATATTCTACCTGGTGTCACCACATATTGCTTCAGATCATGGATTTGTCTAGCATAGTGTATGTAGAACACTCCTGAGGATTCTCATCTGTTACATGTGCGAGGACATGTGAGGTCCCAAACAAAAAACTGTTTACCACAGTAATTAGGGGGCAGGTTTTAATACATTACCTGCCACCACTACAAAGTGTTTCAGTTCATGCACTTGTTTTGCATAGTGTTTGTAAAACACTCTGGATGATTTCCATCCAGTGTATGAACGAAGGCGCTCAAAGTCCATATACTAAAAGAAGTTCAGTGATGAAGCAATCTTTCTCGGATCATGACCTGCGGGAGTACTGTTCGGATCCGCTTTACGAATAGATTAGGTGAGCTTCGCCCTTAGTTGTTTTAGGGATAAATTTGATCCAGAAGTTTCTCCTTCAAAGAGCTGTCCTCCCCTGAAGTCTGAAGTTCTACGAAGATACACCTTTAGACACTCTACAGGACATAGAGAGGCATCTTCCTTCAGAAGGCAGATTCTCCAGGGACCCCACCTCTTAGTGGGTAGCTCATTTTTAGCGATAAAGGATGGATCAGGAAATAGATTCAGTTCTCCCACTTCTGTAATCTGAATGTGACCCCCATCTCTGGATAGGGCCACTATTTCACTAACTCTAGCCCCGGAGGCAATAGCGAACAGAAAAATAACCTTTTGGGTTAGATCCTTAAGAGAACAATCTTCATTGTTCACAGATGAGGCATAATGTAAGACCTTGTCCAAAGACCAAGAAATGGGCTTTGGTGGTACCGCGGGCTTAAGCCTAGCACATGCCTTCGGAATCTTATTAAAGATTTCATTCGCCAGATCCACTTGAAAGGCATATAGGAGAGGCCTAGTCAAGGCTGATTTGTACGTATTTATCGTATTGGCCGCCAGACCTTGGCTATGAAGGTGAACAAAGAAGGACAGACTGAAGTTTATTGAAATTTCTTTCGGTCCTTTTGCTTTGACAAACACAACCCACTTTTTCCAGGAAGACTAATATTGTCTTCTAGTTGAATTGGCCTTGTATTCTTCTAAGAATTCTATATTGCCTTTTGAGATCCCAAACCTTTTTCTAACCGCTAGAGCGAGAAAATCATGAAATGAAGGGTTTGGGTTCGCTGTGATAAAACGAAGGCAGTTAATTTCTGTAGTCTAGTCATTATGCTGCCTTCATAGTAGCATATGACAGTATGGTTCATCTAGTATGAAGCCAGTAGGACTAGGAAAATAAAGACATATATTTGTATATCCCACTCATCCTATTTGCTCTAGTCTTTCCTGATCAGGGAGACTCAAGGAAAACGGCTCCACCCTTTAAGGGTTAGGAGTGTATTACTCCTGCCTTGAAGTGTTTAATATTGCAGGGTAATCCTAATACTGATTTCTAATCAGGATATTGAAGAAATCATATTCATTCAATATAGGACTGGGCTCAGCAAAGGCCTGTGTTGGATATCCAAAATATATTGGAAATAACTACTAGTATAAACTATATAGTAGTTTTCTATCTGCAGTATATTCTTAAAATGTTTCATACTGAGTCAGCACTATCTGTACTGGCCTGGCCGGCAGTACCCCAGCAACAGGACCTGTAGCAGCAGTCCATGGGAGGACTGAAGAAACTTTGGGAACAGAAGGGACTTTCCTCTCATGGCCATCATGGTCGCCGGCAGCCATCTTGACTGCCGGCTGGGCCGGCAGTTGCCGACAGATGATGTGGTTGGTGGCAGTATGCTCTGCCGTCAGCAAAAGACATGACTAGAGAGGGAGTCTGGCTGGCTCCGGCAACCTACCAGCAAAGGTAAGGTTGCAAGATGCCAGCCTAAAGAAAGACAATGGCTCAGCCATCAAAAGTGTACAGAGGGGTAGGGAGCAGGGTCCTATAACGAGTGTGAAAGGAACTGGCAAAAATTGTCAGTCCTACCACCTGTAAAAGAAACTCTGTTTCGGTATCGGCAAAATCCCAGGGAACAGGAGAGACTCAGTTCTCATCCCAGAGATTGCTGACACAGTTAAGGGGATGGCGGCACTGCCGCCTCCTCTCAACAAAGAAGAAACAGAGTTCCAGTGCCACGTATCCTAGGCTAAAGAAAATTACTCTTCAGCCCAGAGAACTGTGGCATAGGACTAGTCTTTTAGTCGCAAGGAAAAGATGGTATCCTACCATAACTTGAAGTGCGGCTAATGAGGGCTAACTTCCATTGCCAGCCACTTGGCTAGCAGGGGAATGATGGTATCCTACAACCCATTCACCCTGCCGGCAGGTCGCCGACATAAAACTAAATACTCCGAGATTCTGACTAAATCCCAAAACCCGATGGTATACCACAACCAACGGTTAAGGGAAGAGGCAGGACAAACCCTAAGTTAGTCATGTCTGAATAAAATTCAAGGCATGGCTATTAGGGTTGTAGCCTGAGGCTACACTCCGAGGGAAAGAGATTACCCTTATGTTTCCGAAGAGACGTGTAATGTTTCATAACATTCTAGGAGGTATCAGTCTCCACTGAATGAAAACAATACACGAGGGTAACCGGGGAAAGTCTGAACGTACAGTAAAACATCTAGGTAAGGTTACCTAGGCTATACCAGATCTCGGTTTCCTAAATCACCGAAACTCTAACTATACGATCGACAGAGAAAAGGGGGAAACCAAAATTATGCACACTATCGAAACTTTACAAGAATAATTGCCTAATTAGCTAAATAATTAAAATAATTGGATACAGCTATTAAACACTGGAAGTCGTTCTGCTATCTAAATAACACATGCCAAACGAGCGACGGCGCCATGGCGCCTCAAGTAACTGGCCTAGCTCTTAAACACAATAAAATACTCTAATTTCATTGTGAAACAGGAGCTAAAATATACTCATAGTAAAGACCCGATACTCAACTTTCCAGAGGCAGAAGAAGATGGAGAAAGCATAATAATAATCTTGTAAAACGATCGAAAAGTTAGATATCCAGGAAATATCACAGAGCGAGATCGCTACAAAAAAAAGGAATGCCCGCTGTCGAGGGAATGGCGCTGTTGTATTCCCAAAGTATTACGAGCGCGGGGAGAGCCTTTGGACGCCTCCCTTTTGCCACATCCTCCTCGAAGCGAAAACACTATTAGGGGTGCAGATTGCTATGGAGGCGTGTCAAGAATGCATCCGCTGATATTATGCGATATCCTTTGGAGAAATTTTAAGGATATTCGCGCCAGGAGTTAGAATTCTGGATACCTAAAGGTAAAATTCTCTGGGAATATCACTGTAGTACATATATCCCTAAGGAAGCTACTTTAAGGAACTTCCATCACGACGACATGGCTTGAGCCCAAAAGTATATAAATAAATAAATAAATATATATATATATATATATATATATATATATATATATATATATATATATATATATATATACATATATATATATATATATATATATATATATATATATATATATATATATATGTATATATATATATATATATATATATATATATATATATATATATATATATATATATATATATATATATATATATATATATATATATATATATATATATATATATATGGTCCCTAGCATATATATATATATATATATATATATATATATATATATATATATATATATATATATATATATATATATATATATATATAATATGGTCCCTAGCATATATATATATATATATATATATATATATATATATATATATATATATATATATATATATATATATATATATATATATATATATATATATATATATATATATATATATATATATATATATATATATATATATATATATATATATATATATTCCTGAAAATTTTACCATGAAATAATTCTTCTTATAGGTGCTGTTTTGAATCTTAATGATGTTTCTAAGAGTCGGGTAATGAGAAGACATTATTACGTAATTAACGCCGTGGTTTTTCCCAGACTTATTCTGCATCATTAATTTTTTGTAAGGAATCTCGGAAATTGAGATTTGGAGACAATGGTTTCTTGTGGGAAATGACCCGAAACTAGTTAATCATCCTAGAGGTAGTTAACATGTAGTCGATATTTAACGATTTCACAAGTAAGTTTTTTCTATTTTATTTGCTAAACACCTATTAAGCTTTACAGGGCTAAAGTAATATTTTTAAACCGTTTATTTAATTTTTCCCCAGAATTATACAATGTATACAATGATACAATGTATATATGAATTTCCTGATAAATAGTTTTAGCAATGGTAAGACGATAGATCAATGGCAGCGATTTAATATACAAATTAAATATCAGAATTTAATTTTCAGTTCTTTGACGATATTATGGAAAAACACATTCAATTGAAGTAAATCATTTATATTTGGCTTTGTATTTTATAAAATATATATTTTCTTTCATATCCCGCTGAAATAAGATAGCTTGAATATAAATGCAGATAGATTTTCAACGTTAAGGAGGTTAAGTTAGCCGTTAGTTTCTAAGAGAAACACGTGTGGTACACGTCTTTACAAACCCTGGATAATTTGTAAGGTAACTTGAGCAAAAGTTCTTCATCTTTTCAAAGACAAAGGTGGAATCTGGCACAAAAATTATTCAAAGACGTCCGCTTTGGCCGCTTATAAGTTAGACTGAGAAAAAATGTTTATCTCTGAATACTATTATTGTTTGGGGAGATAAGCCAATGGAAATAAGAACCAAAAATATTTACAGAAAAATAAACTTAAATATGTAACGTTAAGCATAAAGCCCTCCAGGAATTTAAAGATTAAATGTTTAAACAATATTTGTTCACAGTAATTTTATATGAACAAATGGAAATATATTAGAAATACGATGAAGAGAAAAATGAAAATGAAAATGAAATTAAATTAAATGAAATTCAAAACCTATTATTTTAGAAAGAGAACAAACATGAGTAGTCTTAGATTTTAAATATATAGACTCTCTTATTATGTAAGGAAAAATAACTTTTATTAATGAAATAATCCTATATTACAACATGATAATGGGGAAAATTAATTCAAAACAAAATGTAAACCGTTTTTACTTAGTGACGCATAAGATTTGGCTAATATTCTCCATTCTTCTATTTTATATAGCTAATAGTTTCCTCTCTCTCTCTCTCTCTCTCTCTCTCTCTCTCTCTCTCTCTCTCTCTCTCTCTCTCTCTCTCTCTCTCTCTCTCTCTCTCTCTCTCCCCCCTAATAGCCAATCATCTCTTTGTAAATATCCCAATGAGATTTT
>NC_090747.1:52533707-52536207 GCF_036898095.1 Palaemon carinicauda | reverse complement strand
CAACTTCATACACCATATTATGCACGATGCACTAATTTTAGCTATATATCTATTAAGGGATTTAGCAACCCCAAATCTACATTCAGGAGATGGAATTGATGCAAAGAGAGTAGCATCATCTGCATATGCAAGAAGCTTGCTTTTTAAACCAAACCACATGGCATGTGTATATAGTATGAAAAGTAATGGGCAACCCTGAGGAACACCAGATATCACATTCCTATACTCACTTTGGAGCCCATCCACAACACCTTTTTACGATCTATTACTTGAAAAAACAATAATGGTGCTAGGAAACGACCCAACCACTCGCATATGTTTGAGTTTGAAAACAAGGGCCTCATGATTAACACGTTCAAAGTAAACACTAAAATCAAAGCCAATCATACGAACTTCCGGACCACCATCAAGGGATTTCTGTACTGCATTGTAAGAGGGGCATCACATACTCCAAGGCCTTTATGAAAACCAAATGGCATACTAGGGAACATATGATTACCTTCAGCAAACCTAAAAAGATATTTTATTTTGTCAAAAGATGCACAAAAACTTAAGATAATTTAGGAGTTATGGAAGTTGGGTGGTAATCGGTTGTACTTGAGGTACCACAAACACATTTACACAGTGGAGTAACATTATGAATTCTCCAACCAGTGCTAAAAGCTCCTCTTCTTGCTAACTTGCGCAAAATAACAAATAACTTTAGAGCTAAGAAATCTGTAGTCTTTATAAAAAACAAATGAAAAATACTATTTGGGTCTACACCTCCTTAAGTATCACGGTCCTTCAAAAGAGCTTTAATTTAACAAGATTGAAAGACAAACCTAGTTATTTTAGCCTAAGGAAAACAGGAATGAGGAAGTTCGAGTTTCTCATTACTCTGCTTGGTGTCAAACACATCTGCCAAAAGGGTTGCCTTTTCATTTGGACACTGAGTGACAGAGCCATCTGGTTCAAGTTGATTTAAGGGTAGTCCACCACTTATGCTCCTGGGTTGTACCAGAAAGGTTTTTTTTTTTTTTTGTGGTTAAATTGTATTCTTTTTCATATAAAGCATAAACTCTCTGAGCAAAAGCTCTAAGCTGAGTATAGTTATTCCAGGTCAAATAAGATATGTTACCTTTCCAAAAAGGATATGCCTCCTACTTCTCCAAATAAGCATGTGTACAATCATCATTGAACCATGGTTTGTCCTTCACTCAGTACCTTAGTATGCGAGAAGTGATACGCCTATCAATTATGTTGACTAGATTCTCATTCAAACGGACTACAGCATCAACACTACTATACAATCGTGACCAATTCAGCCCAAAAGATCATGTAAAATGCCATTCCAGTCTGCTTGAGATTTCATATAAATTTTACACGATAAGGGACAGGCTGCTCAGTCTTCACTGCTAATGAAATCATGGCAAGATAAGATGTTGTAGCTGGAGAACAAACCTTAATAGATATAACCCCAGGGAAGTCGGTGTATACGAGGTCCAAGCTGTTACCAGACCTGTGAGTAGCTTCACTCATGATTTTCTCACAGCCTGATTCAGAGGCAAAGTCTAAAGTTCTTAAGCCAAGGCGATCTGTAGGAGAAACACAATTTAGCCACTCCCTATGGTGAACATTGAAATCACCAAGACAAAAGAGGTCTTTCTATCATCTTCTTGTATCTTAGCCATAATGGTAATAAGGCAATTGAAGATAGAATCACCCATGTCAGGATTCCGGTAGATCGAGCACAAATAGAAGCAGTTATGCCTTCCATAAACTGTTATTACCTTAATCTCATGACATCCACATTCATAGCAGGACTTATGAGAAGCAGGGTACTCAGTTGAAATATACACCGCCATTCCCCTGGTCCTAGGTACGGCATCATGTTTCAACATTATTGGCTTCTCAAAACCAGTTAGAAGAATCTCAGATGAGTTTACGAAATCTAGGACGTACTGGTCCCGGATTTTGCTCATTGTTTCCAGAGAGCAAAAGAATTAATGGTATTAAGAACGATACATCATACTTAAAAACCCAATTAATAAGAATGATAACAAAAACAATATGTACAGGAATAAAAAGAAAACGATTATTCCAACCCAAAGACTATTGAAAAAAATTCAGAAAAACTGGTCAACATGGAGAAGCCGATGCACCATGCAAAGATAAATACCCTCCAGGATAGCCACTTAGAATAAAGGGAGGACAGCAGGGATGGTTTAGAAAACTCAAAGAATCATATAGGGAAAAGACAACCTCTTGATAAACCACCAGGCATATATGGCCTATCTATTAAGCCTTCCCAAGAAACCATAAAAAAATAAGAAAAAAAAGAAAAAAAAGAAATAAATAAAAAAGAGAGGAAGAAAAAAATAAGTTAGAAGAATATGCTCGAATATACCCACAAGCAAGAGAACTCTAACTGTGAATTATTTAATAAAGATGGGGTCTCCTTGTCCACCTCCTTTCTCAATCGAAATTTTCTATCTTTATATATTTCTTGAATTTCTAT
>NC_090747.1:52523707-52528707 GCF_036898095.1 Palaemon carinicauda | reverse complement strand
GATGTTTAACTCAGTTGTTTATATACAATAAAACTTAAAAACCACTAAGATGTGTTCAATAAACCATTTAAATACATCTGAAAACAACTCATACTCAAATGTGTGCTTAAGACAGTAGCACACCAATATATATATATATATATATGTGTGTGTGTGTGTATATATATATATATATATATGTTATATATATATATATATATATATATACCAAGTCACTTCCCCCAATTTTGGGGGGTAGCCGACACCAACAATGAAACAAAACAAATATATATATATATATATATATATGACAGCAAGCCGGGAGGAAAAAGGAAACATAGATTGGACAAGCGCTTTCGTGTTATTATTACACCTCTTCACGGTGTTATGGTTTAAAAATACAATTAGGATACTAAGAAACCGCTGTAAACAACTTTTTTGAACAACTTACTTTTAAGTAATTTGTAATTTGCTCATTTTTTTTCTGTTTTACGTCATCACAGAGGTTTCTTTGTATTCTAATTGTATTTTTAAACCATAAGACCGTGAAGAGGTGTAATAATAACACGAAAGAGCTTGTCCAATCTTCGTTTCCTTTTTGCTCCCGGCCTGCTGTCATCTTGAGACATCGCACGTTCCAGCGATTTGTCATTAATATATATATATATATATATATATGTGTGTGTGTGTGCGTGTATATTTGGATATATGAATATATGTATATATATATATATATATATATGTGTGTGTGTGTGTGTGTATATATATATATATATATATATTTATATATATATATATATATATATAGTAACTTTAAACAATTTCTCAGCCGATCCTGCTCAGGCTGCTTGTAAATAATTTTTAAAAAGTATATAATTTATTTACAATTAAAACTGTGTTTTTTTTTGGACACAAAGGTACATGGGAGTAGCTTAAATCCTATACGCTTAGTGTCTATATCTGACGCTTATGAAGATTACAAATGACCCCCAAAATACTCATGAAAATTACAGAAGAATCTAAGCATTTTCAAATAATATGAACAAAGTGTGCAACACTTTTTATCGAAAGAGAGACAATTTAGAATTTTATAGAATATTATAAAGATTGAAGAGAATTTACGACCAGAAATCCTTTTTTCGTGGGAAGGTAATTTTCTTCTTTCCCACTTCTGAAACTGCTCATAGTTTTTGATAAAACTGTAGCCTTTATCCTGGACAGGTAGCGTGGCCAAACTCTCCCGATGCAGGTAGCGTGGTGTCATATGTGTTACGCTCCCTTTGGGGGGTTAAAGGGAGGATACGAATTTATAATTTTTTTTTTTTTAATAGTTTACTAGTTTAAAGAGTCTACTTTCTACTGGTGTAGGAGAAAAAAAAGCTGAATATAAAATAACACTGTACTTACATAAATACTAAAATAAAAATAAAAATAAAATTTTTCATAAATAACTTGCACTGGACACTTTAAAATAAAACAATGAACAAAAAACCACTTGTGAGCTGCAACTAGAGTCCTGTGTGCACAATGTGACGTAAAAACATCGCCGATATCAGCAAAACTGCCAGATCTGTAAAGAAAAGAAAAAGCGGTTAATTTTTGTATACGCTAAATCACTACAAAATATTTGTGTGAAAGGAATGCTATATTTATAGTGGTAATACTTATTATATTTGGATGAATTTTTCCAAAAGTCATCTACAATGACCCCAGATGATGGCAAAACCTTAGGAATTATATAGAGTTAATATAAACTGGGCAAAAGCTTAGTTCGAATGTAACACGTACCGTGCGCAATTGATGTAAAAGAAAGGCATATCTAGAAAGAGTACTAATAATTAATGTATATGCAATAAAATGGTAAATAAATAATCTATGATGACCCCTAGATGACAGCAAAAAGGTTAAAAATATTTTTTAGTAAGTATATACGGGTAAGAAAAATAATTTGTGAAACTTACTACGTGAGTTGGCACTGGTCGCAAGTGTAGTTGACATTCGAGTTACAAACAGGCTTATGGCACTTGCCACACAAAAGCTTGGTCCTGACATTAGAAGAAGAAGGGCAAAGATGGCATCTGTTGCGCGTCTCACTTCGTTTTGGAGTGTCTGGACTCTCGTCTTCGGGCTCTTGTACCGCAAAACAGAGCAAATGAGGTAAGTCAAGTCCCTTGGGAGGTACCTCTTGTTTGCGAGTCTTGAAAGTGCTGCATCACGGGTGAGTTCCATGGCCAATTCTGCAGAAAATTGCCTCCTGTTATACAAGGTGTTGTCAGGCAAATTTTGGTGGATTAAAAAGGAATTATTTACAACAAGATTGATAATCCCATAGAAGACACATACGGGCCACCTCCGGGTCTTCCTGCTGCAGGTCAGGGCAGAACATATCTGATCGAACGTGTCAACTTCTCCGTTTGTGGCATTATAAAACATGTGCATGTGACTTTTATGATCCTCAGTAACTGTGGGATTGTGATGAACTGTGGAAAGAATCTGGATCCTTTTCGTCGGCTTCACACGTTGGCACAAAATGGTGACCTTGTCCTTGTAATGATATGTGGCAACAGATTCGGCTAATTCCAGGGGCGTTGTCAGCAACACAGTAGGCAGGTAAGGTTTGGGACGAATAGTACCAACTAAATGCATCCCACGTTCACGGAGAGCCTTGGCTAGTGGCAGAGAAGTAAACCAGTTGTCTGTCGTAACAATACACCCAGCCTTCCTGAAGGGTCGGGTTAGCTCCAACGTGAAGTATTCTCCCAAGGGCGTACTTGTATTGGTAGTTCCCTTGCCAGGTAGGGAATGGCATTGCATATGTAGAACGTGTCTGCATCACATGCCATAACTAACTTGATGCCATACCTAAGAGAAAAGAAAACAAAATAAAAGAAACAATAAATATAAAGAAAACAAAACTAGACCTATAAATTTTTTTTAAAAAAATGCATATATATATATCTATCTATCATATATATATATATATATATATAACCTTTTACTTACTTTGCTGGTTTATTCGGGATGTACATCCTGAAACGGCACCGTCCCTGAAGGCGAGGAGCTGCTCATCCACAGTAAGATGCCCACTGGGTTCATAGTTTGCAATGCAATTTGCAATGACCTGGTCCCACAAATTCCTTATGGGAGCAAATTTGTCATGTCTCACACGCTCCTCCCTCGTGGCAATGCTGTCAAATCGTAGGGCCCTCTGAATAAAGGTGAAGCGGCGCTCACTCATGATGCTCCTGTAGAAGGGGCATCCTAGAGACTTGGAGAATATCTCTTCCGCTGTCAGATGATTGTCCTTCCGTGCCCCTGTCATGATGAGGATCCCAAGGAAGGCACGTAACTCCATGAGGGTCAAATCCTTGAAGGTGGGGTCGTTTTGCCACTTGTATTTGTTCTGTAGGGTGATTATTGGTCGTTGGTGTGGATGACCACTTCTGCAAGCATTATAATTGTCAAAAATCTGTCAAACACTTCAGCAAGAGTCCTACACCCGAAGACAGCCATGGTAGGACCGGCAGTGTCAAACTGGTCGATCTTAAAGATTGGTGGCATTGTTGGGTTTGTCTCTGAGTGCCACATCGTGTTGTCCCTAGCCTTGTAGAAGTTATCCGGCAATCTCTTCAAAGCCACACCTTCTGCAGGGCAAAGAGGTCCTCTCCTCCTTTTCCTACTCCTCATCTCCACGGGACTAAGATCAGGCACAGGAACCGCAGGATATGCTGAAGAAGGCCCAGGATA
The DNA here is from genome assembly GCF_036898095.1 of Palaemon carinicauda. Lineage (NCBI taxonomy): Eukaryota > Metazoa > Arthropoda > Malacostraca > Decapoda > Palaemonidae > Palaemon > Palaemon carinicauda. The sequence goes on along the minus strand of NC_090747.1, from coordinate 52,524,981 downwards.
CGCTGAAGAAGCCCCAGGAGACGCTGAAGAAGGCACAGGAGATTTTACAGGAGTCATAGGAACAAGGGAATCAAGACGAACTGCTTGCGAGACAGCAAAATCTCATCTCTCTTCATGCGCTGTTTCCGCTTCTTCAGCAGCCAAAAGTTGATCCTCGTTTTCCTCACGCAGCAAGGTTTCATTGTCGACCAGGTCGTCTTGGATAGTGTCTTCTTCAAAGGTAATGGTCAAAGGCTCTTCTTCATCACTACTGACGAAAAGGAGCTCCAAAAACTCCTCCTCCTTGAGATATTTCTTCGCCATGCTGAAATCTGAAAACAGGAAAAAATAGAAAATTAGAAATTAGCCTCAAAATCTCATTTTTGCCGCTTTCAAAACAAAATGGCGATTGGTACAAGTAGCTACACCATTCACTGATATGTTCCGATAGACACAATTACATTATTTCACTAAATAATAATACAGTAATGTAAAGTGCAAAATGTTTGCGTATGCGTGACATACCCCTGTAACGGTAACGTGGTTGCTAATATGCAACAATTCCAACTTTGGAGGGCGATATCCGGCGAATGCGTCGGAGTAGAGAAGTGGCGAATGTTTCTTACGATGAAGCTGGTGAGCAACTAACGGCTCCTGGGTAGACAAGCCAGAGCCTGCAAGGCGTCTATGCGCAGAAACGGAAAAACGAGTTTTTGCTCCGCTTCCCGGCCAAATCTGACACCACGCTATATTGATGATGAAAGGAATGAGTAAAATTATGAAATAATTTTCATTTTCTCAGTTCCAAATAAAAGAAAAATTATAAAAGGGTCGACAAAGACCAAACTGTGTTTGTAAATAACATATTTGTTGTGAAGTAGCTGTATAAGAATTGTATGAAATTGTTGCTGAATTGACTGGCAGTGGAGAAGTTACTAAGTTACTAATAAGCATTATGAATTGGATGGATGAGAGATAAGTTTCCATTACTGTTTAACATATACAAAGAAGAATGCTGGTACTTTATGAGGTTTTAGGGTTAGATATCCAATAAAAAAGCCGGATATCTTAAATTGGATGGGGGAAAGAGGGAGATAATGATTATAGAATAAAGAAATAAAAGGTGAGTCAGAGAATATTCAGAGCAATAACGGTAATAGGCTTTATGGAAGACAATTATTGTTGAGTCGAATCCCTTCAGGGCTGTGGATTAAGGATGTTGAATTTGATGAGAGATAAACAATGGATGCTGAGGAAATTATATTTTGGCTCAATAAAGAGCTGTGCCAAGGAGA
>NC_090747.1:52513707-52516207 GCF_036898095.1 Palaemon carinicauda | reverse complement strand
TATATAAATTCTTATATCTAGCATAACACTATATAGTGCCAGTGTACTTATGCATATTACATAAAATAATTGCACCCTTCAGTGAAAGGTAGCTTAGGTCTAAATATTAATATCACAGCGACGTTAATTATTCACAATACCTTTTGTTCTACATTAAGTGGTTATTTTTTTTTATATAGTCTAAGAATCTCTTTACATATAAAGGCGTCGAGTTTATACATTCCATGACCAAGATTCAAGTTGTTTTCAAAGGTTTCTTTCATGAAACTGGACTCTATGATATTTCTTTCCATTAAGTTATTTAAATGAACCAATTTCTTTGCCCATGGCCAATGAATAGTGTGATTTTTTTCTCTAACGTGGGCAAAGAGTGCATTATTATCTTGAGAATATCTGACACTTTTTGTATGTTGTTCAATTTCCTTTTCTCGGGCTTTACCAGTTTGAAAAATTCTATGTTGGTCAAAACTGGTAAAGCCCTATAAAAGAGAATTGAACAACAAAAGAAAATTCATAATGGTAAGAAGACAACCGAAAGTAAAATAATCCAAAATAAGGTAACAATAATAATAAAATTGATTGTAATAAAATCATTAATGATAATTATGACAAAATGAAGGATTATTTATTCAGCATTTAGAAAATCTGAATCCTTTTGTGGTTGGAAGATAAACTGGAGTATTCACATGGCATCAAGCTATCAGTTCATTGGATGTGACAGATGTAATCAAACATTTTAATGAATTGCCAGTCCTTTTCCGTACATTTTAATTATCTGTTATTTTCTAAACGCCTTGCAATCTATTCTGAACGTAGTCTTTTTTTTATTTTTTTTCCTTGCGGAATCGGGGTTTAAACCGGTATTTTCAATAAAAAAAAAGGTGTTACAATAACATAAAATATATATTATATAATGGCATGTAACGCATTAGCTAATTTGGTAATAGGAATCATTATCCATGCCAGAATTTCTATTTTACAGAAAGTTCTCTTTTTTTCACCTTCTGCTAAAGCATTTAGGTCCATACCAGAAGTTATATCATATGATAAATGATATTGCCCTGTTATACAAAATTATAAGAGTGCTAAAGTTAAAGAAAAACAAAAAAAAACTTTACAGGAGGGTGTGAAATCAAAGGCATATTGGAAACGACTGAGTTATATATTAAGGAACACTCTTCTTTATATACAAAACCTCAAGGCAACAGGACGTAACATGTTCGAGAGACAGACAATGTTCAGAGCAGAACAGCAGACATGAATTTTCATGTTCGTTTGAGTGCGAGGGAAGAGCGAAGATACAAGCATATTATATACAAAAGGAATTATGTACAATTGTGTGACACACGGTTGGTACAGCACTTTGTCAGTGTCATCAGGGTGATTTTAAATTTTCCTCCTTTCTCCTCAGTTTAACATAGGAAGTTTTTCCTAAACCATATTAAAATTTACAATTAAATATTATTTTATGTTTAATTTTATGACTCATTAATGATGCATACATACATACATATACAAAGGCACTTCCCCCCAGTTTAGGGGGGTAGCCGACATCAACAATGAAACAAAAACAAAAAGGGGACCTCTACTCTCTACGTTCCTCCAGCCTAACAAGGGACTCAACCGAGTTCAGCTGGTACTGCTAGGGTGCCACAGCCCACCCTCCCACATTATCCACCACAGATGAAGGTTCATAATGCTGAATCCCCTACTGCTGCTACCTCCGCGGTCATCTAAGGCATCGGAGGCAGCAGCAGGGCCTACCGGAACTGCGTCACAATCGCTCGCCATTCATTCCTATTTCTAGCACGCTTTCTTGCCTCTCTCACATCTATCCTCCTATCACCCCGAGATTCCTTCACTCCATTCATCCACCCAAACCTTGGCCTTCCTCTTGTACTTTTCCCATCAACTATTTCATTCATCACCTTCTTTAACAGACAGCCATTTTCCATTCTCTCAACATGGCCAAACCCCCTCAACACATTCATATCCACTGTAGCTGCTAACTCATTTCTTACACCCGTTCTCACTCTCACCACTTCGTTCCTAACCCTATATACTCGAGATACACCAGCCATACTCCTTAGACACTTCATCTCAAACACATTCAATTTCTGTCTCTCCGTCACTTTCATTCCCCACAACTTCGATCCATACATCACAGTTGGTACAATCACTTTTTCTTATAGAACTCTCTTTACATTCATGCTCAACCCTCTATTTTTTACTACTTCCTTAACTGCCCCCAACACTTTGCAACCTTCATTCACTCTCTGACCTACATCTGCTTCCAATCCACCATTTGCTGCAACAATAGACCACAAGTACTTAAATTGATCCACCTCCTCAAGTAACTCTCCTTTCAACATGACATTCAACCTTGCACCACCTTCCCTTCTCGTACATCTCAAAACCTTACTCTTACCCACATTTTCTCTCAACTTCCTTCTCTCACACACTCTTCGAAATTCAGTCACTAATCGGCCAAGCTTCTCTT
>NC_090747.1:52496207-52501207 GCF_036898095.1 Palaemon carinicauda | reverse complement strand
AATACCGTCATTTTTCCTTTACATAGGCCCTTTAACAAGTTAATTCCTTGGAATTTACAAACAAAATAGAAGAAATGTTTACTCCCTCAACTATTTACACAAGCAAGTTACATTAATTGCTTCTACTCAGTAAATCTGAAAAATGGTTAGATTGACCAGATATATATATAATCCTGTATTTATATGGTTGTAGGCCCAGAATTAATCTTAAAATCCTATCATTTCCTGATTTTAGAGTTTCCATGTAGGTAAGGGGCTTATGGTCTGTTTCAATGAAAAACTCTTTCCCATACAAATAATAGTGGAATTTTCGTACAGCCCAGAAGATAGCCAAACACTCTCTCTCAATGGTAGAATACCGTTGTTCTCTTGGGAGAAGTTTCCGGCTAGCATACGCCACTGGATAGGCTGTTTCTTCATCATACTGAAGGAGCACAGCTCCAAGACCAACTGAAGAGGCATCTGTCCTTAGAACAAAAGGTTTATTTATCTCTGGAATATGAAGAATAGGAGCATCAATGAAGTATTTCTTAATAATCTCAAATATGTTTTCTTCCTCACTATTCCATTGTAGTGGTTCTTTCACTTCCTTTTTAAGCTTTGCTGTTAATGATGACGTTAAGCTAGACAAATTTGGGATGAACTGTCGATAAAAATTAACAGAACCTAAAAAGCTTCTTAATAACTTCTTAGTTTTTGGAATTTGAATTTGTTGCAAAGATAAAATTTTATCATTCAGGGGTCTGATTATATTATTACCTACTTCAAAACCCAAATATTTAACTTTCTCATAACAAAAATGACATTTTGATGGACGGGCTGTAAGACCATGATCTCTCAATCTTCGAAGTACCTCACTCAAGGTTTCCAAATGTTCCTGGAAAGTATTAGACATCACAAATATGTTATCAAAATAGATAGAGATACGATTCATTCCCTGAAAGATTTTCTTCATCAATCTAACGTAGGTGGCACATGCAGTAACTAGTCCAAAGGGTAGCCTCTTATATTGCATTAAACCACGGTAAGTAGGGAAAGCCGTTAGAGGTCTTGCATTAGGGTCCAACATAACCTGATGATAGGCTTTTGTGATATCCAATTCTGTAATAAAAGACATATTACGAAATTTAAATAAATCTTCATCAATTGAGGGCATAGGTTCAGAATCGAACTTTGTTACTGAATTGAGTGCACGAAAATCTAGTGCTAACCTGAATGTGTTGTCAGGTTTCTTTATCATGACAATAGGATTACAATAATCAGACTTACTTTCTTCAATTATCCCAAGTTTCAGTAATTTATCTACTTCTTTACATACTTCCTCCTTAAGATGTGCTGGTACTGGGTACATTTTCTTTCGAATAGGCTCTGTAGACGTTAATTCAATCTTGTGCATTATGGTAGAAGTACAACCTGGTATCTCCGAGAAGACTTCTGAAAAATTATCCAGTACTTCTTCTAGTTTCCCTTTTTGTTCTGGAGTTAAAGTTGGACAGATATCTAATTCAGAAGTTATTTCTTCTTCAACACAAGGTATAGGATTTTCGATGTCTTCGCTCAAAACTATTACATGAGAGGTTACACAGCAATAATCTGAAATTGAACTATTCAGATTTTCATCAGCCACTGATAACACATTCTGTGACCTGTAAAAATATGCCTTCAGCAAGTTAACATGAAATGTTTTTGGCTTACCTTTCACATCGATTATGTAATCAACACTATTGAGTTTCCGCAGAACTTTAAATGGTCCTTGCCATTCAACTAACAACTTATTGTGTTCTGTTGGCAGTAATAGTAACACCTCATCATTGGCTTTAAACTGCCTACGAGTACTTTTCTTGTCAAAGTACGTACTGTAGATTTCCATTGAAGTCTTTATATTTTCCTGGGCTATTTTTGAAGTTTCCTGTAGCCTGTTTCTAAGATCAAAAAGAAAAGAATAAACATTTTGGGTATCATTAGAAAGGCCAGTATTAGTCCATATCTCATTCAATATTAGTAGTGGTCCCCTTACTTGGTATCCATAAAGGAGTTCAAATGGGGAAAAACCAAGAGTGTCAGAAGGAATCTCCCTCATAGCAAACAGGGCACAAGGTAAATATCTATGCCATTCTCTAGGTTGCAAATGACACAATTTCTTCAATATAGATTTGAGAACAGAGTGTTGCCTTTCACAACGACCATTGCCAGCTGGATGATACGGAGTAGTAAACAATGGTTTTACTCCCAGCATTTGGTACACATGTTCCATAAGTTCTGATGTGAACTGCTTTCCTCTATCAGATATTATTTCCTTCGGTATTCCTACCCTAGAAAATATTTGCATAAGAGCATCTGCAACATCAACAGTGGTTATGGTCTTCATAGGAATTGCTTCAGGAAATCCTGTAGCATAATCAATCATTGTTAAAATAAACCTGTGACCTTCAGATGTGCTTGGATTCAGTGGACCCACATGTCAATTCCTACTCGGCTAAAAGGAATGGAAACTACTGGCATTTTTACCATAGAGACCCTTTTATGTCTACCTTTACTTGTGTTCCTCTGACAGTTATCGCAAGATCTACAATATGCATACACATCTGTACACATTCCTGGCCAGAAATATAGTTCTCTGATTTTTTTTAGGGTTTTGCGATGACTAAAGTGTCCTGCCACAGGTAAATCATGAGCCAATTTAAGAACAACCTTTCTAAGTTTAAGAGGAACAACTAAATAAAATTTATTGGCAATTCTTGAATTGTTTGCATTTATAATTTCCTTATACAAAACTTCATTTCTTAGTACATACCTGTACTCCACTTTTGAGTTTTTTGTTATGGTGTTGGCTTGACAGTCTTTCCTGATCGATTCCAGTGTGGAACATTCATTTTGCAATTTTATAAAGTCAATAGGAGTAGTCTCAAGGGCTTCAACATCAGGAAAAACTAATGGGTGAACAACTTTCCTTGAAGCTGAACGAGTTGTTATATTGACGTGTTCAATAGCTTTACCTTTTTCTGTAGGCAGATGGTTTCTTCGAGGTTCCTCATCAATGGAGTTCAAAGGGGGGCAGTCTCCATCTTCAGGAAAAAGAGCACCTTCAATGTTACCTAAAAGTACTGTACAAAACTTAATTGGGGCAATGACAGCATTAACCTTTCCAGTAAACCATTTACATCCAATATAAACTGGTAACACTGGAAAAACATTTTTCCTTCCTAAATAATCAATTAATGATGATTTTGGCAATTCCCTCTCATTCAAGTTAGGAAACAGGTCTTTGGATACAATACATGTAGAACAGCCAGTATCACGTAAAATGGTAGAAACACGAGAACCATTAACCACACCATGAGTAAATGGAGCTCTAGAGTGAGTTTCTTTAGAAGCATAGCGACCAACCTTATTTGATCCTGCTTTGTTCGATGAAGTGCCAGGAGTAGAAGTCATTGCAGCTTTACCTTTAGGACAGGATCGTGCCATGTGTCCAGCTTCACCACAAACATAGCAAAGTGGTGTTGGCCTTTGGGTGACAACTGGAGATGGTTTAGGATTTGGACTTTTCTTTTGGGTCTGCTTATCCCCAGGATAGCATCTATGTGCACCTGCAAATCTGTCTGCTGCTTCGGCAACATCTTTAGCTTTCCATAATTCCTGCTCCTTAATAAAAAGTCTGATGTCATGTGGTAAGACAGTAAGAAATTGATCAACAATAATAAATTCTCTTAAGTTTTCAAAAGAATCATCAACATCACTTGAATGAAACCAATAATCAAAGTGTCTAAAAAGTTGAGTCATAAATTGAGAAAAATTAATCTTCGAGCTCATCTTAGCAAATCTGAATTCTTTACGGTACTGTTCAGGGGTCCTCTTAAAAGCCCTTAAAACAGCAGCTTTTAAACTTACATAATCTGCAATTTCTTCTTCAGAAAGGGTAGAATAAATATTTAAAGCAGTGCCCGAAAACAATAACGCCAAACGGGTAGCCCACTCACTAACAGGCCACTCACATAAGGAAGCAACACTTTCAAATCTTATTATGTAAGCAGTTATGTCCTCATCTTCATTATAAGGAAGAAGTCTTGGTGGTTTAATACCACTTACCTTAGGAGCAGTACTTTCCTGAATACCATCATCAATTCTTTGTTTATCAAGAGCTAGCTTTGCTTCCTCAAGCGCTAATCTTCTTTCTTCTAAACTTCTATCAATTTCATATTTCCTAAGTTCTCGTTCTTTAGCCCTTTCTTCTCGTTCTTGTCTCTCCTTTTCTTTCTTTTCTTCTCGTTCTTGTCTCTCCTTTTCTTTCTTTTCTTCTCGTTCTTGTCTCTCTTGTTCCTTGTTTTCTTCTCTTTGTAATCCTGCTTCATATTTTCTTGTTGCCCATTCACCAAGTCCATTTCCTTCCAAACCAATTCTTCTTCCTTGCTCGATCCAATAGGAAAACTGTAATTCAGACATTGTATGAAACTAGAGCAAACAGTTACAATTAAACTAGCGTGTTGCCAAGGACAGTAACAAGTCTTGATTTTATGGTGGAACCTAAATAGAAAATATAATAAAGAAGGCTCGAATAGACCATAAAATATACTTCCAGTCCACACACTAACAGTCAAAATACTAAAGAGCTTTCAACTACTTAGAACTCACTTTTCTTGAATGCTAACACGCATTAAGAAACAAGGGTCAGCATTTGCTGGACTCCTTAACTAGGGTAACTCGTGGAATTTACTATGGCTCCAACACTATCATGCTTGGCGTAATTCCTGTCCCCTTTAGGCAATTACGATAGTCAAACTCCTTTACCCTTAAAGTCACTTAAAGATTTGTTCACAGAGGCTGTACTGTATTGAGCATGCGCAACAAACTCTTACTCACCCCGCAAAATATACATGTGATAATGTCTAAGTGAATTTCACCTTGATTCCCACAACATATGCAGTATTATCCTGGCAAGGTCGCCAATATGTAAAGGATATTTCCATATATCCTTATCAGATTCTTTTAATGATGTTTAT
>NC_090747.1:52473707-52491207 GCF_036898095.1 Palaemon carinicauda | reverse complement strand
TACCACATAGTTAACTCCAGAGGGGAAGAGAATGATGTTGGGTCAAGGTCATTCATGTCAACATCAATAGTATTGAATAATCAATTTAATGTTTTATCAGATAATTGTGAGACAATAGATTTTCCTATGAAACACACGGCCGAATTAAATAAAACAATGCATGCTCCCGTAGATTTGCAACGAATTTATACGATATTAAGCCAAAATGAGTTACGACCAACCTTATATGCTGTAAATTTAGAACACAAATCCTTTACATTATTTTTTGACTCTGGTAGTCCACGTAATATCATGGATTTGAAGACACATCATTTGTTGTTTTCGAACTTTCCGATTGAAAAATCCGGAGTTAGACTCTCGGGTATAGGAGATGTTGAATTAAATGTCATAGGCATAACTCATGTTCAATTCAAAGTCGGTAAATGCACGTTTGCCGGTACATTTGTTGTTGTACAAAACATTGATATGTATCCAGCTGTAATTATAGGATACCCATCTATGGGAAATCAAAAAATTATCTTAGCCCCTGCCAAGCACGGCGTGTATATTAAAGGGAAATTCTATAAGTCTTCTAATACCTTAAAATCAGTTTTGGATAAAAAGAAGACGACAAATGTAACCGTGACGTACGTTGAAGAACCAATAACGTGTCTCACTAATAAAGAAATAATACACGCGACCCAGCAGAATTCTCGTTCACCCGTAATATCATCTTTCACGCAATCTATCGAGCCAAACGTACCTTCGAATTTAATAGTGCAAATAAAGAAAACATTACCGGGATCTGAAATATTAATCCTTTCCGACACTTTGAAAACTAACGGTTTGTCTGTCACACAAGCTATTTATACAGTAGGCTCACATCACCAATGTAATATTGAAGTCTGTAATCATTTAAATAACACTTTAGTAATTCACAAAAATCAACATATGTTGGATGTAGAAGTTTATAAACATCGTATTCTTACCGTAGCTGAGATCAATCACTCTCAATCAGTTGGGGATGAATCCCTTTTGCGATCTATTAAAAATAAAATCAATAAAGACATTCAAGACGAAGAAATTCAGCAGTAAATTTTTGGACTTTTAACTAAATATCATGATGTTTTTTCCACTACGGATGGATCCTTAGGAAAAACAGATGTGATCGAGCATCAAATAAGGTTAAAGGACAAGCAGAAAATTATCTATGTACCCTCGTACAGACTCCCTATGAAATTCCAGAATAAAATAAATGATGAAGTAGGTAAAATGCTGGAAGAAAGAGTCATTAGGAAATCAAAAAGCCCTTATAATTTTCCTTTAATAGTTTTAACGAAAAAAGATCGAACATGGCGTATCTGCGTCGACTTCTGTCGTCTAAACGAGGAGACGATCCCTGATCGATTCCCAGTGCCATGTACTGACGATATTTTGTCTTTGTTAGGTCAGAATAAATATTTTACCAGTTTGGACTTACTTAAAGGCTTTCACCAGATATCATTAGAAGAAGATAGTATCCCATACACAGCCTTCAGCACAGGCAGGGGACATTATGAATTTTTACTGATGCCTTTTGGTTTACGTTGTGCTCCTATAACATTTACAAGAATGATTAACATAGTGTTTGGAGACTTGTTAGGGGATATATTGCATGCCTGTATGAATGATCTTGTAATCTTTTCCAACACCTTAGAATAACATCTACGTAAGTTAGAACTAGTACTACATAGATTAAGACAACATAACTTAAAGGTAAAGATTAGTAAGTGTGAATTTTTCAAAACAGAATTGATATATTTGGGTTTCATGGTGTCAAGCCAAGGTCTTAAAGTAGTCCATGATAAGGTGTCGGCTATACGTAATTTTCCAATACCTACTAATGTCAAGGGAATACAGCAATTTCTGTGTTGTAGTGGATATTACAGGCATTTTATACGCAACTATTCAATAATAGCCGCTCCTTTAACTGATATTACGAAGAAGGGCGTAGATTTCATATGGTCTGAGCAACATCAACAGGCGTTTAATACCTTGAAAGATGAACTGTGTAGTTCTCCTCTCTTAAAATTTCCTGACTTCGGTAAGGAATTCTTCATTGCAACAGACGCCTCAGACTTAGGAGTAGGAGGGGTATTGCTTCAGCAATATGATAAAAAATTTTTCCCGATAGCTTTCTATTCTCGAAAATTGAGAACTTCCGAAAGTAAGTATGCAGTAATAGCCAAGGAAGGGCTAGCTATTGTTAATTCACTAGTGCATTTTAAGTTCATAATTTACGGTTATCCCGTTAAGGTTCTTACTGACCATAAACCACTAACAGAGTTCTTTAAAGGCTTCAACCACAGCCCTAAACGAACTCGGTGGCATTTGATCATTCAAGATTTTGGCGCAAGAATCGGGTATTTACCTGGGAAAGCAAATATCATTGCTGATGCATTATCACGTAACCCCGTGTCATCTTGTACGGAGCCTTTAGCTGAATTAATAGATATATCAACATCCATGCTTATTGTTAAAACGATTTCTGAACAAGAAGATTTAGGGTGGAGCGCTGGATTGTTACAGCCTGAGCAAAGAAAAGATCAAAAAATAGAAACAATTATAAATGCTTTGAAAGACATTCATAAGGAAAAGGGATATATAAAGTATAAGCAGCAGCATTATATAATCAAAGATAATATTCTGTGTAGGACTGTGACAAGGAAAACCCGCAATACACCACATGTAACTAACGACCAGGTAGTAGTACCAATCTCACTTATTTCCACTGTCCTGAATTGGTTGCATTCAAATCCATTACATGGACACCCGGGGTTCTCATTAATGTCACAGAAAGCCAAATCATTGTTTTATTGGCATACGATGCTTACAGATATAAAAAGACACATAACTAATTGTCGCACATGTCAGGAAAACAAAGGGCATACGAAAACACCTGTCAGCCTAGGGGCTTATTCTGTGCCCAATCAACCCTTTGAAATAATACATTTAGATTTGTTAACAGGATTTTATGAGTCAGACGGAGGAAATAAGCACCTCTTAGTAATTATAGATGCTTTAACTCGATATACAGAACTAATAGCGCTTAAAACTAAAACTGCGATTGAATGCGCTAGGAAGTTTTACGAGTGTTACATTTGTAAACATAGAATTCCACACATGATAATCTCAGACTCGGGTGGTGAATTCAATAATCACTTTCTTATCTCATTGTGTGAATTCCTTAGCATAAAGAAAATAAATACCATGATATATCACCCAGAGTCGAATGGGCTAGTGGAAAGAGCAAATAGGAAGATTTTAAATATATTTAGAGTAACACTAGGGGGATCAGACCCCAACTGGGATATTGCAATACCGGCGGCACTGAGTACTCTGAATCATTCATATCATATATCAATTAAAATGTCACCGCATGAAGCATTGTATGGTACCCCAGTTAGAACGCCTTTCCATGTATTAACGCCTACAACTAATCTATCAAATCCTTTAAAAGAATGTATAAATGCAAGTATAAGTCGATATGATATCCTTTGAAGGAATTTAGAAGAATCACAAATCATAATGAAAAGGAATCATGATAAAATAGCGAAGCCAACTAAAACATATACCGTGGGTGATAACGTTTATATACAAATCAATGTCCGTAAAGGACTCAATTATAAACTAACACCTAAAGTTGAAGGCCCATTTAACATTTTGGAAACATTAACGGCCAATAGGTTTAGAGTTCAAAACGTATCCCAACCCACGGATGAGAGAATAGTACCATTGGCTCACATAAGAAATAAAAAGAAAAAAAAAAGAAAAGAGAGGGAAAGAAGTGAGGGAAATTTTTTTTTTTTATTTTATGTGATTAAAAGTTTTCTCCTTAATACAGGAGTAATTACATATATTTTTCTCGTTACAGGTTTCTAAGATGAATTTTTTGTTGTTGGGAGTGATATTGTTCGCTCAGACATTTTTCTCGTGTGGGATGAGCTCTAAAACTAAAAGTATAGATTTTAAATATGGCACTATAGTTGAAAGACAAGAAGACGTTTTTATTACATCGAGGACGTAGTTGTAGAAGTGAATATGCAAGCAATTTTTCTTCAAGAGAATGATGTCACTAGCCTAAGAACCGCCATTTCAAGGTTTTCTGCCTCATTGGATGAGTTGCATAGAAGACATTTTCATTTGACTACAGAGAGTTTGCTTGGATCAACATTAAAAGTTGCAGAGATGCTATCTGATGACTTGAAAAATAAGACTTACGAGACAATATCTTTGGCTTATGACCTTTTGATGTGGACTGTAGGCCACGAACATAAAGAAAGACGAAATCCGTTTATTTATGCTGCATTAAACATCTTTGGGTCTATTGCAATTTTAGGTTTAGGAATTTCCAATCGTCTTAAGATTAGTAATCAAAATAAGAAAATTGAGTTCTTGACTCATGAAGATGAATTGATTATATCAGAACTAAGGAATCAGTTAGCTCCAATCAATCAAATTATGGATTTAGTAAATGAACATTCAAATAATATCATTCAGATTATGGAAGTACAGGATTTGTTGGCAACGTTAACGTATTATGATTCAAAGATAGATCACATACATAACAGAATTGCACATTTCATTGAGAAATCCAAGGATTAAGTAGAAGCTATCACGTTAGCAACTAAAGGTGTACTGTCACCCCATTTGTTGCCTATAAATTACTTAAATTTAATTCTGGAGAACGGAAGGGATAAACTAGGCTATGTTCCTTTGTTAGGCGAACGTAGGTTAGAATTTTATTACAGCCTAATTACAGTAAGCGTTGATAATAATAAGATTAGGATTACAATTCCCTTTGATTCTTCTGATGCCTGGCAATCTTACAGGATATCACCCTTTCCGACTTTCATGACGAATCACTCAAATCCAGTAATATCCAGTTTGACAGGACACGTATTGATTTCCCCAGACAAGGAAACATATACGGTCATTAAAGATTTAAATCAATTAACTCACTGTTCAGACGCAATGGATAGAAAAATATGTACATGTGACTCATTTGAATTCCATAAAAATTTAATGGATTCATGCGAGTTAGGTATAGTGCTAGAAGGTGCTCTCTCCCATACAAGTGAAAATTGTCTGGATAAGCTTTATCCCTTTGACAATAATGAGTTCAATTGCAGACTGAACAATGGCTCGTGGATACGATACGACAAGGACGGCTTCAATGTATCATGCCCTGACGGATCCACGACATTCGCCCACATCTTTGTTGCAGCAGATGGTTGTATCGGGACTTCCCCTAATTCCATGGTGACTGGTCTAAGGACACTCATCAGAGAACGAGCCTACTTCGCGAACTTCACGTGGACATCTACAATGCCAGCACTACCTCTCCCGTACAATCAACAGGTTGCCAAGCGGTTGATGAAATTGATCGAGATGGACCACCCGTCACCGACTTATAAGGAAATTCTTCACCCCATACTACTAGCAGGATTAGGCATCACGGTGATGATATTTATCGCCGTGAACATCCTTGTTTGGCGTAGGTTACGGTACAGCAGGAAGCTAAAACAGAACGTTTTGCCATGTCCAGACAAAACTCCTTATTTAATTCAGTTTAAAGCCGTTTGAAGTGGCCACCTCATTCGATAAAGGAGTAAAATGTTTGGAATTTGAGTTTGTAAGAAAAGCTGTTAGTACGCTAGTAATATGTAAATGAGGAAATTTTTCAACTTTGCATGGCTAAAAATACATTTAAAAATTGAGTTTGTAAGAAAAGCTGTTAGTACGCTAGTAATATGTAAATGAGGAAATTTTTCAACTTTGCATGGCTAAAAATACATTTAAAAAAAAAACATTTAAAAAAATATAAATCATTTTTTCTCTCGGCATCTAATAAAATATATAAGCCGGAATGTTAAAAAGAAAAGAGAAAAAAAATTAAAAAAAAATTAACATAATCTGTGGGCATCTAATAAAATATATCAGCCCTATTTATATATATATATATATATATATATATATATATATATATATATATATATATATATATATATATATATATATATATATATATATATATATATATATATATATATGTGTGTGTGTGTGTGTGTGTGTGTGTATATATGTACGAAACCGTGGTACGTGTACGTACCAGGAATTCGTGTTTGAGCACTAAAAAATTGAATTTTTACCAAGGTAACAAATATTTTTATTAGTTACCGTATTGTGTTAATCTATGTTTCTGACAAAGGTAACAATTATTCTTTAACAAGTTACCGAATCATATGTATATCAGTATTTTTTTGGTACCATATAATCAGTTGCTAGCCACGTACCATATATATGATCTGTATTCATCATGCATTTTTTTTCTTTGCTTTGGTAATATCTTTTCATATGCATTATTGTTATTATTTTTTATGTGCCTATTTGGACATTCGTCCTCATTTGCTTATGGCTAAAGTTAAACAGAGAATAATACATATGTCCAGTCACACCTAGTAAACATGTTTTGGCTTGTTAATTTTTTTTTGAAAAAAATTGAGATAGCTGGCCGAGCTAATGTAATAAAAAAAATAGTTTGTTATTACATGTTTAAAACACATGACGTAATACATCATTTTGGATGAAGATGCTAGCGTGAGATTTGCTGTAGTCAGATAAAATCATAAACAGGATGCACTATGCAGCCTCGGCAATGTAACATTTTTCTGAAACGTCAACACCAATGCAACAGTGTGTGAAAGATTGTGTCGTCACCGGTTGCAGGTATCTTCCGAGAAAGAATGTAACAGTTTCCATATTGTGTTTAAATGCTACGACAACTAAGCATACGATATCTGTGATATCGATAATTTAATCAGTATAGATATGAACTGATTAAATTATTAATATCACAGATATCGATAATTTAATCAGTTCATATCTATACTTCACCTGAATTGGTCATCCGACCAAACCAGGTCCACTCTTATGATGGTGATGTTTAACTCTGTTGTTTTTAGAGAATAAATACTTTTAAAGCTAATAAGATGAACTTCGTTATCCAGAATTGACATCTTAAACAACACATGCTCAATGTGTGCTTATAAAAGTAGCACACTAATATATATATATATATATATATATATATATATATATATATATATATATATATATATATA
The DNA here is from genome assembly GCF_036898095.1 of Palaemon carinicauda. Lineage (NCBI taxonomy): Eukaryota > Metazoa > Arthropoda > Malacostraca > Decapoda > Palaemonidae > Palaemon > Palaemon carinicauda. Next base: position 52,484,065 of record NC_090747.1, on the reverse strand, counting down.
TATATATATATATATATATATATACTGTGTATATATATATATATATATATATATATATATATATATATATATATATATATATATATATATATATATATATATATATATATATATGTGTGTAAACTCATATAAATACACACACACATATATATAAATATATATAAACATATATATAAATATATATATATATATATATATATATATATATATATATATATATATATATATATATATATATATATATATATATATATGTATGTATATATATATATGTATATATATAGATATATATATATATATATATATATATATATATATATATATATATATATATGTATATATATATATTTAATATATATATATATATATATATATATATATATATATATATATATATATATATATATATATATATATATATATATATATATATATATATATATATATATATATATCACACTAGGTTAAACTGAAGTTAAATAGAAGAAAGACAAATGATGAGAATCGAGTATGCAATGGATGGTTAAATATCTTCAAACGAGAAAGGATTAATGTGGCAGCATCTTTTAAATAATTAGCAATTATGTTCTATAATGCAGGATCTTTACCATTTTGGTTCAAGGAAATATTGAAAAATGCAAATCAGACAATGGCTAGGTTAAGTAGAATTTTGAAACCAAATATCCTGAAATTACGTATAAAAATCCTATTACAGTATAAATCAGTTTATTGAGAACGGTATTGCTATATGGGAACGAGTCATGGTATGGCAATGAAACAATCTCCAATAGGTTATTAAATTTGAGAACAAAGTCTTCCGAAGGATATTAGGAATTATTTTGTAGGACAGGATTTGAAATGAGATTATAGGAGAGATTACTCGAGTGCAATATGTAGACGAGATCATGATGAGGGATAGATGGAGATGTTTTTGGCATGCTATTTGTACTCTCCAAGAGAGATTAATCCACCACATGATCAGCTGTATATAGGCAGTGTATATTTTAAACTCTGTTACCAAGTCAGCTGAATATACGATAGGATAAATAATAAGGCCAACGGTTCACCATATAATTTTCTCATATCGTTTAAAACACGGCCATCCAAGTTCTTTAGTCTGAGGGGCACTCTTGAAAAAAAGAAAAAAAAAAGCTGTTTGTATATGTATGAGCGCGTGTGTTAATGTATATTTGTGTCCAAAAACTGAATTTCACATCTTGGTGGGCATAATTAGGTTTCGTTTCAATTCATTCTCCATGAAAGAAAGGTACATTGATTTCGCATTCAGCTGACAACTTACATACATCTCTATGAATGAATCCACATGGTAAATGTAAAACTCTAAAGAAAAATTCATACGGACCGAAGTCAAAATACCTATTGATAAACTGAATTTTAACTTCTTCTAAATAATCCTGAATTTCAGCAAAATCAAGAACTTCATCATGCCTAAAACGCTTTAATGTTGGAAACGGCTTCACATCAATCTCGTGTATTTGCTTAATCCCCAAACCCAGTTTTGTTTTCAATATTTGTATTTTTCTGAACGAACCTACGGGTTAAGCAATACACATAAATCATCACTACAAATTTACCCCTCGGCTAGAATAACCCTGTCCCTCCTCCCCCTCACTTGCATATATTGTAGCATTGTATTTCTTTTTTTTCATCTGAAATAGTCTGTACACTCACAATAGCATTCACATTCCCAGACACTTAGTAACATTAGTATGAAGACATACATATCCTTTGTACATAAGATTATACCAATTCCGGCAAGAAAAGAAAAATAAATGATCTTGGGTCTCTATTTTTTCAGGAAGTAGAGATAACTACAATGAAAACAATGTTAAAACGGGCACCAGTCAAAAGTACGACGTGCTCTGTGATATGCTTTGTTACTTCAAATAAATCATCGTTTGAAAATATGATGTAACATACAACAGACGCCAGTGAATCTTTTCTTTGTAGTTGTTTATTTAAAAAAAAAAAAGTTCTTTTATTCAAGAAAAGCGGTAAACATAATTTTCATATTATAGGAGCGTGAAATATATTATACGTTCACTTAATTTTCTCTCACGGGCCACTTTCAAGATCAAACAGGTCACTTCTGGCCCACGGGCATGGGGTTGGAAGGCCCTGGTTTAAAGCAATACCGAGAAAATTGGGGTAATGTAAATAAAATAACAGCACATAATTCATCAATAATTTGTTATTTCACGGAGACAAAAACGTTATTATGTACTACGCTTTCATGTGACACACGAGTTATGAAAAGGATTATGTTTCCCTTGTGTTTGAAGATCAAAATGATGAATGCGGATTAAATACTCTCTAATTACATGGGGGGTCTCTAAGCGTGTAGGACCACATACAAGGGTGAAATGATAAACGTGGAAATTTATGTCCCATAATTTAAGAGATACCAATGTTTATTGTACGGTAACTTCTTGCTATATTGAATTCATATATTCTTGCAATACTTATTTGAAAATTTATGTGTTATAGGAAAGTATTTATGGAATATATATAATTCGGGAACAGATAATATTAGTATCATTATGAATGAACATTTCAAGCCGTATTGGAAAGATAACCTAACGAATAAAAGGAGGCATAGCATTTGTAATCTAGATTTATTATTATATATTGCATAAATTTTAGTTTAACCTTTCGGTTGCTCTATTGACTAGTCCACGGTATCCTCTACACTCTAGTCCAAGCAAAGATATTTGAGTTAGAATAAGGTTTAGAAAAAAAAGCTATTAGTGATGTCGCTCAACATTTCTGTTGTTCCTGGTAGTTATTTATAGGTTCCATTGGTCCATGGTTTCCATTAAAGTTTCTGATATTAATACCACTTATTAAAATGATGCATTCTGATATCGGTAAAGAAAAAATATTTCGATTTCATGATAGATACAGTATATATTTTCCGAAGAAAAGCGACATTATTCTTTGAAATTTTTAGAATAGTATTTTTAAATTTACATAAAATTTTCTCATTATGCTATTTTTCCCTGTTTGAGTCCTCTTTGGCTTACAGCATCATACTTTTCCAACTAGGGGTGTAGCTTACCTACTACTACTACTTCTGCTAATACTACCACTACTACTACTGCTACTACTACTACTACTACTACTGCTACTACTACTACTACTACTACTGCTTATAATAATAATAACAATAATAATAACAATAATAATAATGTGATTTCAGTTACATACATACATACATATACCAAAGGCACTTCCCCCAATTTTGGGGGGTAGCCGACAACAAGAAACAAAACAAAAAAGGGGACCTCTAATCTCTACGTTCCTCCAGCCTAACCAGGGACTCAGCCGAGTTCAGCTGATACTGCTAGGGTGCCACAGCCCAACCTCCCACATTTCCACCACAGATGAAGCTTCATACTGCTGAGTCCCCTACTGCTGCTACCTCCGCGGTCATCTAAGGCACCGGAGGAAGCAGCAGGGCCTACCGGAACTGCATCACAATCGCTCGCCATTCATTCCTATTTCTAGCATGCTCTCTTGCCTCTCTCACATCTATCCTCCTATCACCCAGAGCTTTCTTCACACCATCCATCCACCCAAACCTTGGCCTTCCTCTTGTACTTCTCCCATCAACTCTTGCATTCATCACCTTCTTTAGCAGACAGTCATTTTCCATTCTCTCAACATGGCCAAACCACCTCAACACATTCATATCCACTCTAGTTGCTAACTCATTTCTTACACCCGTTCTCACCCTCACCACTTCGTTCGTAACCCTATCTACTCGAGATACACCAGCCATACTCTTCAGACACTTCATCTCAAACACATTCAATTTCTGTCTCTCCATCACTTTCATTCCCCACAACTCCGATCCATACATCACAGTTGGTACAATCACTTTCTCATATAGAACTCTCTTTACATTCATGCCCAACCCTCTATTTTTTACTACTCCCTTAACTGCCCCCAACACTTTGCAACCTTCATTCACTCTCTGACGTACATCTGCTTCCACTCCACCATTTGCTGCAACAACAGACCCCAAGTACTTAAACTGATCCACCTCCTCAAGTAACTCTCCATTCAACATGACATTCAACCTTGCACCACCTTCCCTTCTCGTATATATCATAACCTTACTCTTACCCACATTAACTCTCAACTTCCTTCTCTCACACACCCTTCCAAATTCTGTCACTAGTCGGTCAAGCTTCTCTTCTGTGTCTGCTACCAGTACAGTATCATCCGCAAACAACAACTGATTTACCTCCCATTCTTGATCATTCTCGCCTACCAGTTTTAATCCTCGTACAAGAACCCGAGCATTCACCTCTCTCATCACTCCATCAACATACAAGTTAAACAACCGCGGCGACATCACACATCCCTGTCTCAGCCCCACTCTCACCGGAAACCAATCGCTCACTTCATTTCCTATTCTAATACATGCTTTACTACCTTTGTAGAAACTTTTCACTGCTTGCAACAACCTTCCACCAACTCCATATAACCTCATCACATCCCACATTGCTTCCCTATCAACTCTATCATATGCTTTCTCCAGATCCATAAACGCAACATACACCTCCTTACCTTTTGCTAAATATTTCTCGCATATCTGCCTAACTGTAAAAATCTCATTCATACAACCCCTACCTCTTCAAAAACCACCCTGTACTTCCAAGATTGCATTCTCTGTTTTATCCTTAATCCTATTAATCAGTACTCTACCATACACTTTTCCAACTACACTCAACAGACTAATACCTCTTGAATTACAACACTCATGCACATCTCCCTTACCCTTATATAGTGGTACAATACATGCACAGACCCAATCTACTGGTACCATTGACAACACAAAACACACATTAAACAATCTCACCAACCATTCAAGTACCATCACACCCCCTTCCTTCAGCATCTCAGTTTTCACACCATCCATACCAGATGCTTTTCCTACTCTCGTTTCATCTAGTGCTCTCCTCACTTCCTTTATTGTAATCTCTCTCTCATTCTCATCTCCCATCACTGGCACCTCAGTTACCAAACAATAAATACCTATCAGCACCAATAAGGTTTACAAGAAAAAAAAAACAAGAATGAGATAAATATAACATTATTGAAAATCTAATAGCCTGTTTGTTAAAGATTTTTTTTCGGAATTTGTTTAGGAATCTGAGTTGAGAGTTATTTACTATTATTTTTAATGTATACGGATAATAAATATTTACGTGTTATTCATACAATATTTGCAGTTAACAATTATGCGGCATTGCTAAAACCCGGATAACAACTATGCATGGATAGCCCAGATGGAGCAACTGCATTCATCTGCACTAAATCCTCACCCCAAGAGTAAATACGTGTATAATACTGAATTGGCTCAGCCGCACAGATTTCTATATTATGGCGTGATTTTTCAACGAAACGATGAGGGCATAAGGGGTGGGGGGGGGGGTGGAGGGGGGGGGGGGTGTTATGACCAGTTTGCTCTGCCTTTGAAAGGGCAGAAACGAATAACTACCTTACATCGAGAACAATTGGCTATTTCTTAGGCTCTAGAGCGTGATCGGGTCTTTTTATTAGGTCAGACGATTGTGTTGGGAAATGATTAGCTGCTCTTACCGCATAATAAAAAAAAAAGGAAAAAAAAGTAATACTAAAAGTTTCATTACAGAAGAAAATGTTATAGATGAGATTTTCGAGATTGATTTGATGAAATAAGTGAAGTCTTGATACTAGAAACAAAGAAATGCAGAATTATACTGAAGAAAATGTATTAGATTATATCTATTTCAGCAAAGAAAAAACATGTCTAGAACAAATATCCATAATAACCCAAGATATGTGCAAGAACAATGATGTAAAAAACTATTGTGGAAGTATTTTTATTTTGTTTGAAGGAGAAATCTTATCACTTTTTATGTGACAATAGAAGACACAAACTTGTTAATTTCAAAGTTCGTTCACAATAACAATACATCAGTAAGGGCGTTCCCTTGTTGTAGATTCTAATGAAATGAAAAGTTCTTTAAACATCATAGATAGTTTTATAATTACCTTCATAAAGACGGAGATGAAGAAATTTAGAAGACAACTATTGATCACAGAATTATGGTTTGTTTACTTCCATGAAAGGAATTTAACTCAATGTAGGCAAACGTCAGTTTAAGTCAAAAAGGTAATTCGTTAACCCTGTTAGATTCCTTGAAACTATTTTGATTTGAACTGAATTGACCTTTCAAAGTAGTCTCACGGTTAACTTCATTAAATCCACACGTTTTTCTGAAAAATGAACTGTTTTCGCTCCTGGTCATAAAGGAGAGGTTCCCTTTAAACCAGTAATTCCCTTCTCTAATATACATGTCATTGCCATAGATTTGACTTCTCCCAACTGTTCCAGAGATGTGTCTTTTCGAGGTTCATTGCCACTAAGGCTTAATGATGGCTGTTAAGATGTACCGGTTTCTGCTGAATCTGGGATCCATTTGTTGAAAGGCGTAATCATTTATAACAATTATTTGAGAGAGAGAGAGAGAGAGAGAGAGAGAGAGAGAGAGAGAGAGAGAGAGAGAGAGAGAGAGAGAGAGAGAGAGAGAGAGAGAGAGAGAGGGGGGGGGGGTATTCTAAACAGAATAGGCATTCTTTCTGTTCTAAGGGTTAGTAGGATTTAATTTATATATGGAAATAATGACGTATTTACCACAGAAACAAAACACATGCATTTATTATGACTAGAATTTCAGTCTCCAAATAAGGTAATATCGATGGACATTGAAACTTTAATGGGTGATTTTAGCTCATGATATTAGAGTTTCAATAATAAGATAAACATTCATGAAAAATGTGTAAGTATATATGTGTGTATAGAATTGAAAATTCTTGATGGACGTTGATACTTATGAAGGTGTAAAACTAAATGGTATTTTTTTTCTTTTTTTACATGAAGACTTTAGACTTTTCTGCTCCAAAGTTATCTGATATTTTCCGTAAGTTAACAAGTATAGGTATTTTTAGCACTTTGTGGAGAATCGGTATGTTACTACAGGAAGTAAATGTGTTTGTGATAGCTTAATTCCTACTGATTACTTCCTAATTTCAATAACTCATATGACATCTAAAGTTTTTAGGCAAAACGTCGTGATAGATTTGCTGAAGGTGATAATCTGTTCCCGAGTTACTTAGTTTACAATTTGGCTTTTGTAAAGGCCTTGGAGCATGTGATGAATTTCTTACAATCTCCAATGCTTGTCAGAAATCCCTTGATTGTGTTAATCAAGAGGCCCTTGTTTTATACTCACAGATAGGAGTTGGTGGGTCTTTTCTTAGTACTATTATTTAATTTTCAAATACCAGATCGCTAATAGTGGTTGTTCATGGGAACCATAATGAGTATAGAAATGTGATATCCTTCTCTCCAGTCTCATAAGCATAAGCATACTATATACTTTCATAACAACTGACGTAATTATTTCAATCAGTTGTCTCCCTGTTTAGCTATTTTCACCAACACTCATAACTCCCATTCATCAGATTTGGCCTCTTCATGTCACATTCCACAAAATAATCTTACTAGTAGTCTCGGAGTCATTTCATTTTCGGCCAGTATCATCTCAGCAGTTATTTCATCGCATCCATGGGCTTTCCATCTATTTAGTTTTTGTGGATAGCTTCGACTTCAAACACATTGAATTGATTCATGGGCACATCAAGGTCTTCATCAGCTTCATGTATATCAATAAAATTATTCCCTTCATGTGTCCTATTCCTGACCTCACTAAAGTGTTCCATCCAACGTTGCCTTTCTCCATCTTCTGTTGCTATAACAGAGCCATCTCTCTTTTTGATGGTTATATGCTTCTTTTTTTGGCGCAGTCGAGATTTCATTAATAAATATAAGAGTAATTCTCACATCATAGCCAATTCCTGACTTCATAGCCTGGTCGGCCACATCTGCTTTACTGTCTAAATACTCTCTCCAGTCATTCCGGGCTTTTCTTTTGACCTCGCTATGAATACTGGAGTACTTAGCATGCTCTACCTTGTAATTGTCTTTACTTCCTCAAAAACTTTCAACAATCAGTTTTTATAGTATCCAAGTATCATTCGATACCCATGGCTTTCTCCTTGTAACTCTTTGTCCATTCTCCATTATTTGTCTGTTCTTTGTCTCTTAAAGTCTGTAAGACTGCAAATCTATTCCTACATTCAATTGCGATTGTTTCTCTGTGCTCTTCCTCTAGGAGCTTAGTTGTATCAAACCTAGGTATTCGATCTATCTTTCTGGAGGGTGCTTTCAGTTTTAATTTCATTGTGGTATTGAAGAGCTGGTGATCACTACCGATATCTACACCTCTATAGCTTCATACATTTCTTAGGGTCCTCCTTATCTCTTTATTGATGGCAATTTGATCTATCTGATTTTTGTAATTGTCACATGGTTAAGGCCATGTATACTTGTGGATGTTCTTATGTCGGAACAGAGTACCTCCAGTGACAAGATTGTTTGTTGAACAGAAACTTATGAATTGTGCTCCATTTTCATTTGCAACCTCGCCAAGACACTCGACACCATTCACATTCTCTATCCATTGATTATTTCATCCAACTTTAGTATTGAAGTCGCCTATTACAATTTTCATATCTCTCTCAGGGATCTCATCTATTATCCTCTGCAAGTCATCATAGTATTCATCTTTCCTTTCTTCAAGGGAATCATTTGTTGGGACATAGCAAACTATAAAACTCATATTGCACTTTTTTATTTAAACTACTATTTACAGCTCTCCATTCGGTTAATGCCTTTTCTGCTCTTGGTGGCTTCATCACTCCTACCCCTTATCTTCCAGCTCCATCTGATCTTCTTGACTATACAGTATATATATATATATATATATATATATATATATATATATATATATATATATATATATATATATATATATATATATATATATATGTGTGTGTGTGTGTGTGTGTGTGTGTGTATATATATATATATATGTGCATATGTGTAGAAATCACGAAAGCTGACACGTGATGAATATAAAATGTATTATAGCCACGAAAGGAAAAATGAAATAGACTTGATTGGAGTTAGTACTTTCATCCACTCAGGACATTATCAAACTCAGCAATGAGAATACATATACAAAGACATCGTATTTATACTGGAGAAGGGGATCCAACAGCTGTCAGTTTCTTAATAATTCCGGAGAAGTCAGATTTTAGATAAAAGGATAATACTGGGTTAACGGAAAACAGACCTGGGGTTAGATTCAAATTTCTACCTTGAGAACAGGAGATTAAAAATGATTCAACAATATTCCTTTGGAAATAGTCATTTACATGGATTACTTTTTCCGTCTTTGACCAACCAATTCTGTGACTTGACCCTAACCAGTGGGAGGCCAAGGCATTATTAAGAGAACCCCTGGAGACGGCCACCTGATGTTGTTTTAATCTGACTGGTATACTTTTTGATGTTTGGCCAACATAAAATAGGTTACACTCTGAACAAGGAATGCTATATATTACAATATTATCATTCCCAGAACTATTCTTAATTAACATGTTTTTTAATGTACAGTTATATTTAAACACTTCAGCAATGTCTAGTTTTTTCAAAAGGGGTATAATATCTAAAAAACAAACATGAAATGGCAAACAAAGCATATTATTAATTGTTTCCTTTCTCTCTAATTGGACACTATAAAATGTTTTCTTAGCCTTGTTCATACATTTTTCTAAGAAATATTTAGGATAACAAAGATCTGTTGCAATTTTTTTCTATTTTAGTGAACTCCTCCTCAATTTAATCTGGGCTACAAATTCTCAATGCTTTAAGGTACATGGAGGAAAAAACTGAATGCTTAATATTTTTAGAGTGACCGGAGTAAAAATGTACATATGAAATATTATTTGTAGGCTTTCTATATATGGAAAACTTAAATTTATCTGTTTCTCTAACTATTAAAACGTTTAAAAATGGGATACAGTTATTTTCTTCATTTTCTATAGTGAATTTTATTGATGGTACTAATGAATTAATGATTGAAACAAAGCCCTCAAGATTAAATTTTTCTTCTAAAATACCTAGAACATCATCAACATATCGATACCACACAATATGGGAAGACCACACTGAAGGGATTAATCTAGATTCAAAAAATTCCATATATATGTTGGATAAAAGTGGGGACAAAGGATTACCCATAGCCATACCCAAAACCTGTTCATAGAAATCTCCATTAAAACTAAATTTACACTTTTTAATACACAAACAAATGAGCTCAATAATAGTATGGGTTGATAAAGAAAAATCATAAGCATCTAAAATACCCGACAGGAAA
>NC_090747.1:52459934-52463207 GCF_036898095.1 Palaemon carinicauda | reverse complement strand
TTGTTGAACTGTCACTGAACAATCACAGGGATGGCCAGAGACTAAAGGTCCAGGTGGCCATCGATTTCGGTCCGATTTGGATGTTCGATTTCTACACCAATTTTCAAAATCATAATGAAATTTTTTTATGTTTTAGTATTATGCATCAGGCTATTTGAGGGATTGTCACAGTGCCTTCAAAGTTAAGATTATTAACAATGACCTCTCCATTACTCCATGAAATAAGCATCAGGATAACTTGAATAGAGGACCACTAGTCAAACATTTTTTCATATGAGTTTCTCAACCATGCCTAGAATCACTAGCCGGTCTTATGTAGATTTAGTTTTATTGCGATTGGAAATATTTTACTGCTTAATTGTACTTCAATTATAATGACATTTTTCATTTAACATAATAAAAGTTTGACCTCCATAATTCTAAAGCACTTGTTTGATAAGAAAAAGAGTTATAATGAAGTCAAAAGGATATTTGAAGTTCTAAGATTGCACACAATATCAAATATCACTCCTAGCTTTTAACATAGGTGAAAAAAAATCCAGAATCCTTCGTTATATATTTCATTATACTTTTTTTTTATTATCATTTTTTGATGCGAAAATGATAAATTGAAAAGTATGAAAGTAGGAGTGAAAATAATTCCTCCACTTCAGTGTCTGTTACATACGTAAATATAATTAGTTTTTCTTTAACCGGATCCATAAATATTGCTTCTTTAAAAGGATCCTTAAATGCCACTTTTAATTTAAGTGGATTCTTTAATGTGGCCTCTTCTTTTATCAGATACTTAACTTAGGAATTCTTGTAAATCGGAACGGAAAATCCGGCTACATGGTTTACCGGATCCTCAGGTCCAATTACCAAATGATGACTTACGTTTTTACTTCTTCCGAAAAAAGACTTCCCCTTAATGAGAGAGAGAGAGAGAGAGAGAGAGAGAGAGAGAGAGAGAGAGAGAGAGAGAGAGAGAGAGAGAGAGAGAGAGAGAGAGAGAAATTTGTTCGTGAATTTTACTAATTCCCATTAGTTCTCAGGCGTGTAGCATTTTACGGACAAAATATTTCGTACAAAACGGACTGCCCTATTATCTATCAATCTATTCAGTTATATTTAAAACTGATACGTTAATGGTGTCTAGGAGCAACAGTGTTATCATTTGTTAATCAGTGGCATTAGGAGAAATCTTCATTAACTTTCATTGAACACAGATATCACATAAAAATATTATGTTCATGCAGTGTAAGTGTAATTGCATACGTAACATAAATCTCTCTGATTTTAAACTTATACAAATATATATATATATATATATATATATATATATATATATATATATATATATATATATATATATATATATATATATATATATATATATATATACATATACATATACATATACATATACATATACATATACATATACATATACATATACATATACATATACATATACATATACATATATATACATATACATATACATATACATATACATATATATATATATATATATATATATATATATATATGCAGAGAAAGCAATTAGTATCATGAAAAGTATTTTCATTATATGATAGTACAATTGCTTATACATGCATTAAAAGCAAAGCAATTACTACCCAAGAAGTTTTTAGTAAGAGCTCCTTGCATTGAGATTATGTAGAAAACATGGAGGAGACTCAACTACATCTGTGGAAATCTAGAGATTGTAAAATATGGTTGAAGAGCAAGCAATGTCTTAAATTGTAAATGGTATTATAAAAACTGAAGAGCATTTCTGATTTTAGATATATTTTCTGTAATAAAAGATATTCAACTTATGCTTAAGGGGTAATACTTAAAAAAATGTTTGGTATCAGTAATTGAACACACACACACACACACACACACACACATATATATATATATATATATATATATATATATATATATATATATATATATATATATATACTATATAAAGAAATATATATATATATATATATATATATATATATATATATATATATATATATATATATATATATATATACATACATATATACATATGCAGTATATATACTCAAATATATATATATATATATATATATATATATATATATATATATATATATATATATATATATATATACATATATATATATATATATATATATATATATATATATATATATATATATATATATATATATATATATATATATATATATATATATATATATATATATATATATATATATATCGTCACTACCAAATCGAAGTGGCGTATCTCAGCAGTTTTTTCACTTTTTCAGGAGAGCCATCTAAAGTTTTTGTGTTAATGTTTCTGTTAACTGCTCGTTTAATTTTAAAGGTAATAAAAATAAATTTGGTACAGAGCTTTTCAAAAGAATGTAGTTTGCCTTGAGCGTAATATAATGAAATTTTTTTTTACTCTTTCCTTTACTTAGGGGGGTTGAAATAGATACGCCCTTTCGTCTTTTACGAACATTTCAAAACACTTCAGTTACGCCTACTTGTATCCTATAATCTGTTAAGAGAAGTATCTGAATTTACAGAATACATCAGTTATGCTAAAGATGTGCGTCTTTTTCTTATGATGATCCCTGTCCTTACCGTTCACATTGTCGCAGAAAGAATTAGTTTAATTAACTTCATCATTGAGGCTGATATTTTTATTGATTTTATAGTTCGTCTGTTAATTCATTCACATCATGGAAATTAAACTTATTTTTCCTGTTTTCTTTTTCAAGAGATATTTTGGAAATGACTCTTGGAAATTATTGCTTGGGTAAACATTTCATGATACCTGGGAATAATGAAAAAAAATAATAGTTCATACTTTATTGACAATATTTAATAATAAAATAATTCCTTGATGTACACACGATAAAATCTATAAAAGCTGTATTTACGTTTTTAAGAAAGATTGTTTTTGGTACATAAGTGCTATGGAAACTTGTTAGTTTAGTGTGGCAAAGATCTGAAGAAATAAACAAACTCTGCACCTCTGACAACTGGTAAGGCACTATTACAAAGTGACATCAAATCTTCATACTTCTCCTTAGTGATCTTTGGAGGTTCAGTGTAGAGTTTATTAAGCAGTATATTGTTTGGGTCAGGCTGCATTCGTTGCTTCAGTGTTATAGATCTGAAGTGTTCATTTAGGTGACTAGTCTTGAAAAAAATTTTATCTACAGAACTTGTTTGCACCATTACCTCTCACATTTCTGTCCAGTTAACAGAATTTCCTTGGTCGTCTATTCTAAT
>NC_090747.1:52444934-52452434 GCF_036898095.1 Palaemon carinicauda | reverse complement strand
TTTGTCCATCGTACAAAAGGCAAATGTAATACATACATTCATAAGGTAAATTGCTTTTAAATGATTACTCATAACAATTCTCTTTAAAGGTAACATGTTAGGTTGGCGTTGCAGAAGCTTAACGATATATATGTGTGTGTAATTGGAAAATGTTATTGCTTTTAGTATTGTTTAGTTATTAAGAATTTGATTCATTATCCCACTCTATCTTTTAAATTATTTGTGTTCTCAGTAATATTGATTAAAAAATCATTTAAAGAATTTTTTTTCATCCAAGAATGCATGTAACAGTATAGCCATTCTCTTATGTTTTTCTCTCTCTATATCAGATACGTGGTCTAGAGTCTTCACACTTTTATTTGGCCATACTGGCTTTAAAGTAAACAAAAAGACTAGGCAGGATGACCATGATTCCCTTCCTTTAAACATATTGGTTTTGGATGGTTAGAGAAGACATTGAGTGTATCCCTTTTCAAAGGTATGACTTAAAGCTATAATCTAGAAGATTATTATAAGAATAAGAAATATTACAATATAGATAGAGAGGAGAAATAGATCAGAATTTATGCAGTGGCTAGCCAATGTCCGGCAAAGTTTGCATTCACACTCGTGGTCGTGTTACATTAATTTACAAAATACCCTTATTATTCCCTGAGTATGATGTATTCTTTTCTTTGAAAGAAAAAAAAAATATATGAAAATGGTATGAGCATTATTACCTTGTTTTCCTGAAAACCATATCAACTCTACGAAAAGTAATAGTATATGTATATTTATTTTCAATGCAAAGTCTGTTTCATGAATAGCCGACATGTATGACGCCCTTGGACTCTCCCTCCCCCTCTCTCCCATTGAAAAACCCACTGTTTACCATCTTAGATCAAGCTATAAAATTATTTCTGAAAGCGTAGCAGGCATTTTTATTATCAAATGAATAGTTATATTTCCTTTGGAAAATAATTATGACATACAAATTATTCTATATATTTAGATATAGAAGTTTGTCTATTCCCTCCTATACCATACGTAACATGAGCACTGTGGCCACTAAAACCCTCTATAGCCTAACCTAAAAATCCATAACGAGCTTAAGTAGGCTATTTTTAAATATATTAGAAGAGGCGTAGCCTATGCTCTATTACATTTAAGGGCCTATTAGAATAATTTACCTCGCTTAGTCTTGTCAAATTTCCATAGCCTCTTAAACCTTAAATGTAACAATCTATTTTCACATATTTATTTCTCATTAAAATTGAAGACTGTTTTATATCGTTATTCAATTAAGAAATAATAGTATCATACTTTAATTTTTGTTTTGAAACTTAAACTTGATAAATAAATTTTATCTTCATGTTATTATACAGATCTTCTGGAGTTAAGCTTTGTTATTTGGAGAATAAAAAAAAAATATATTTAACAACTGTAATAATTACTAGGAACTAGTCTGGGCGATCATTTTAGGGAAGAGTGTAAAATCAATTAAGCTTAATAAAGAAAAATATGGATCAAGTCTACCTCTCTCTTACACCCTAGGGCTTGGACGTACCGTATTAATTGGGATAATAGTCTATGGCACAAGAAAACTTGGAAAGTAAGTTGAATAATACTCTGATGAGATGCCATGGAAGCACGCAGGTAGGACGCATCGTTCCACCTCCTCCTCCAGTTCTCCTGTGCCATCCAAGAAGGAACATCGAATGTAAATCTTTTGATGTCGAATGAAAATTTATGTCAGGTGAAAAAGTAAAAAATCTGACGTGACAATTGTCTAAGGATTAAGAGAATTATATAACACCTAAGTGCATCATTATTCACTTAAAAAGACTATTTCAGGCAGTTTTTGTCATGTATAATTGTCAATAAAATGTATAGACGCACATAACTCTTTTATAATCATTTTAATTCCCTTTTCCCGAAATAAACATAAGCTATAAGCAAACCACACCAGTATTGCTCGTATTACTAACTGCATAAATATTAAATTAATAAATATTTAAGGCATGTTTTTATCATGCAAAACTGTCCTTAATTGTTTAAGCAAATGCAGCTTTTAATATTATCCTACACCAATTTATATTGTCAACGTCCTACGGCAAAACCATCTCTCATCACTAATGCTAGTTTTGTTGGGTTCTTTGATATTCAATCAAAAAGATATTTTAGACTAACGTTTTTGTTATATACGACCGACATTAAATGTAGATGTGGAATTAAATTCAACATTCCATTGTTATCAAGAAAAATTCAAAGGTAAATGCCAAACAAGTTTATCATTTGTATATAAAATTGCTTATGTTCGCGTGAGTAAGTGTTTGTCTTGAAAGAGAAATGAATAAAAAAAAATAAAAAAAAAAACTGGTTAGAATTATATTTCTTGAAACATACGATAAAATAGATAATTTTTCTATCTATTACACTAAATCTAATGTTAATCAATAATCCATGAAACATTAGATAGTTTTAAAGAATATTCATAATAATCCTGATAAATTTATTTATAACTTCCGATGAATATTAATTCTCTCTGAGAGCGACAAGAAAAAAAGAAATAAAATTAAAATCCTTTTTCATAAAGAAAATATTTCAACGAGCTATATTAATTGACCATAAAAATATATTCAAACGATACATAATGATACATGCTATACCAGTTCCCTGTTCCCATGGAATCTATTGTGAAGGATTATTTTTACATATCTTCTCGAGAAAGGAGATGATAGAAGTGAGTATTAGGAGGTAAAAAAAAAATCAAAGTGAAAGAAAAAAAAAAAAGACAAAGGATATCAACGGAATATGTCAGATAAAATAATCCGACTGTAATCAAAGTTCACCGCAAAAAGGGACAGTGTTATGAACCGTCTTAAATGGTTCATCAGGTTCTTTTAAAATACTAAAAGAATTGAGACTGGAATGAACTGATGGACTGCAACAACCAAAAGGGGTGGGTAAAACAGAAAATACTTAATTAAGTACCTTAACCTAGTCTATTATACAAAAAAAATTATACATATATACACACACACACACATATATATATATATATATATATATATATATATATATATATATATATATATATATAATAATTACAATGTGCACAGGTAATGGGAAGCACAGCGACTTAAATGATCATTAGCATAAATTTAGAAAACATTAAAATTACACAGACAAATTAAATGTAAAGCAATTGATAAATAAAATTAGCAATAGCCATCAACAAAAACACAGTAAGCAGCAGCAATGACCAAAAAATAGGATAATCTTTCATTACTCATAAGATAATAAAGACGAGCCCATACACTTACACCACACTAAATAACAAGAGCTAATGCTTGCTCAACACCGATACACAACCGGTTAATGAATTATCACACGGAATAAAATACACCATAATTACTGAAGAGCCATACACTGCTCTTCCAGCATATAAACATCCAGAAGCCACTATCCATGATCCTCGAGGACGTCCATCGTAAACTGTACGGTAACGACCAGAAAAAGTGTCGATGCGACAGCTGTTTCGCTGCCACCGAAGAATATCTCTTCAAAACTGGTAACCATGGTTTGGTCACCATCTCGACTTCGGGAGCTGGGTTGACGTCAAGTGACCCTCACTTGCTGTATCAGGACCATGACACTGCAAAAACTGTTGCTATTGCTCGTTCTCGACTGCATCACTAGAACCTGTCAATCTGGCTTCCCAAACCTGACTGACTCTTGTCACTCACAATGTGACCAAAGTAAACAAGTCTCCCGCCTTAACAAAGAAAATAGGGCAGTTAAAAAAATTGAAACTAGGTTGTTCCAAAGTCAAACAACCTAACAGACAGCGAGTTGAGAATGATAATTTCCTTCTCAAAAGATAAAATTTTAGCTTTATCACGTTTTGTTTTGTATCATCTAAATGAATATTCTGGTCTATCCCAATTTTTTTCCAATCTCTTAATCTTATGAAAACAGAATCTTTGGTGTATATTATATTATGGGTTTTCCTTTATGAAGATTAAAATTGAAAAACAGTGTTGTTTATAAATCAAAAGTTTTATATATCTTGAGACTAACTCTGCCAGGATTTATTTACTAATTCAGTTTAATTGCATGTATCACTGATATATATATATATATATATATATATATATATATATATATATATATATATATATATATATATATATATATATATATATATATATATATATATATAATATACCTACTGCTTGTGGTTAACCTACATGACCTATTTCATGATGTTACTTCATTGCTTGTTTAATAAAACTTTCTTTGATAGACTGCTTGATGCCAGAGTTATAGCAATACTTCTCACATGTGTTCGTGTTTGCTTCGCCTTTGCTTTCTAACTATGCAATATTTTCCTCCAAACTTTTATCATTAACAAATATCGAGAAAAATAAAGGTATTTACAAAAGATCTACGACAAATCATTTGGATCTTGGTTAAGGATTTTTAAGCTGTAAAGCCATATAGGAATTTTCTAACGTATAATTACCTTCCAATTTGAAAAGTATGATCTTGCTGTAATACTGGACAAAATTATGAATAATGAAAAGAATGTTACTTTTCTACAAAAAAGGCCCAAATTAACTTACGAAGCATTGCTTATAAAATAGTTTTTTTTTTTTTTTTTTTTTTTTTTTCAAATTTACTTTTGAAATTAACAACAATAAGAACCTTTACTTTTTGGAGGTTCATGATCGGAGTTTATTTCAAAACGAAAAATATGAACCTCTTCCTTAACATGAATATTGCCTGCCCAAGAAGGTAGATTAGTTAGTATTGAGACAATATACAACAGGCGAATAGGCCTACTGATATATAGGTAAGGTTGATATTAATAAGGATGCCAGTCGTTATAGACAACTACTGGTATACGGATAATTATATCATTAATAAAGAACATCAGTTGGGCAATAAAGAAACTGTAGAACAACCAGAATAGCAATGAAAACCACAGCTAACCCCAAGGCTTATAATACTGGGAAAATAACCATATACCTTTACATGGAGCAAGAAGTTCTTCAATGCAACATCTCCCTTATTATCATAGTTGAGGAAACTCACAATAACATTCATCACAAAAATTAAAAGGAAACTGCTGCTGATGATGAAAATTAACCAAAGTTTCCGTAAAGACCTTCAACGTTAGACAAAAACGAGGACTACGGATCCCTTCGCACTGTTATAAAAGGAAATGGATGCTCCAAGTATACATATGCAAATACACCTCTGCACTGCTGAAGTGGAGTTATTTTTTGCACGTAACCATATCCATGTGCAGAACTCAACGCACGCGTACCAGCCAGACGTGATTTACATTACACTTACAAGAGAGAGAGAGAGAGAGAGAGAGAGAGAGAGAGAGAGAGAGAGAGAGAGAGAGAGAGAGAGAGAACAATTACTGCTTCATTGGTAGTAGTATTCTTTCTTAATTATAATGGATAAATAAATATTTGACAGCATATCATTTTCTAGGCAGAACTGAAAACTTACCAGTTCTACCAAAGGAAATGTAAAAGAAAAATTGTTGTATACAGACACGTGGTTCATAGTCAAAGACAATTGTGTCTTTCAAGGGAGCCATGTGGCAGAAAGGGTCCAAATCCCAGAGGTTCTATTCTTAAGGAAGTCACGTTTTTATGGCAAACCTTTCAAGCCTAAAACAGAATTGCTACTCTTCACTGCAAAAGAAATATACGACCGTCCCAACAACTAAGTCTGTAGGTTTGGTCAATACAGTATATCTACCACATGGAGAATAATACGTAAAAATTGCAATACTCTGTAAAACTAAGGAAGTTAAAATTATAATTCAGCGTGGATTATGCTTGTCGCTCATCGTCAAAAATCTCAAAAAGATGATTTATACTTTGAATACCGTATTACGACCGAGAGAACAAATATCGTTAAATAGAATGTTACTTCCTAAATGATTATAAAAACAAATACTCTACGGATTACTAAATTTTTTATGTACATACATATATTTATATATATATATATATATATATATATATATATATATATATATATATATATATATATATATATATATTTATATATACACACACACACACATATATATATATATATATATATATATATATATATATATATATATATATATATATATATGTATATATATATATATATATATATATATATATATATATATATATATATATATATAGAGAGAGAGAGAGAGAGAGAGAGAGAGAGAGAGAGAGAGAGAGAGAGAGAGAGAGAGAGAGAGAGAGAGAGAGCTCAAATCCTTGTCATTGAATGGAGTAAATTCCCTTCAGATTGAAGTTCGGAAATCCAATAGGATCCCATTTATAGATAAAAACACATTCCACCATTAAGATCAGTCTCTCGGCCTTCTCCGGCAAAGCTTTCGTCAGAATATTATCGGACAACGTTGGGATTTCCTGAAACATCTCTCAAAATATCTCATTTTAAAGCTGATATGTTGATGGTTCGCGATTATATATTACATGTATGGTAGTAGAGTTACATAATATAATACATATGGTTTTGTTAATGATATTGGGTATCAAAAGTTAGGTAGTAATTCAGTAATTACTTGTTATCTGAAATAATCTGATATAAAATCACATTATATGAAATACACTGTTCGGATTTTTTTTATATTGAATCATTATTCCGAGATTTCCTATTATAATTATAGCTGTCCATATATATATATATATATATATATATATATATATATATATATATATATATATATATATATATATATATATATATATATATATATATATATATATATATATATATATCTTTCTCTATATCTACATACATACATACATACATACATACATACATACATACATACATATATATATATATATATATATATATATATATATATATATATATATATATATATATATATATATATATATATATATATATATATATATATATCTTTCTCTATATATAGACATATACATACATACATACATACATATATATATATATATATATATATATATATATATATATATATATATATATATATATATATATATATATATATATATATATATATATATATATATATACATATAATCATCTCCTCCTACGCCTATTGACGCAAAGTTCAGCGATTAGATTTTACAAGTCATCTCTATCCTGAGCTTTGAAATCAATAATTCTCCATTCAACATATACTTCAGGCTTCATAGTCCTCAGCCATGTAAGCCCGGTGTAAAGGATTCAAGCTACCCCCAGTTTCAAGCTACCCCCCCCCCCCCCCCCGTAACTATAAACCGGTTTCAGATTACCGGGGAGGTAGTTTGAAACTGGTTTCAAGCTACCCCTCATGTTTTCAAGTTACCCCCCTCATCGAAATAGAAAATAATCTTTATGACAGCGCACATATGCATCATGCATTTATTGCCGACTTTGCAGCAAAAGAAAAAAGTTCATTTTCATATCGAAAAAAAAAGAATTGTTTTCTTT
>NC_090747.1:52404934-52439934 GCF_036898095.1 Palaemon carinicauda | reverse complement strand
TTTACTTTTGAGAAAGACATTAGGACTGACTCTTCGGCAATTGCAAAAAAAATATAGGCTATCTAGAAATTCTTTAACGATATTCGGTGTGATATCTTTTCTGAGGAAGTGTTTTAAGTCTTCATTCTGCCATGTTTCGAGTATTGATGTCTTATCTGGTCTTTCGCTGCTGTTCTCTTAAATTTCTTATTCCTGATCTAGATATTGATCTCTTGGCCTGTCGTTTAGTTACTTTGTTATACCTGTTACATAAAATCTAAAATAGGTATGACTACCGTTTCCATTCAGATCTTCTTGGACAATACCATCCTGTTCGTAATACTAGATTTGCATTTACTTCCAATAGTCAAGCCTTCTCCATCATGAGCTCAATGCAATACAGAATTCCAGAAGTTTTACTTAAAAATTCAAGTTTGCTGAGAATGTTTTAATGTAGAACATAAGTCTCTTTTTTTATAGTTTAAATATCAGAAAACAAGGACTTGACTTTGGTCGAGCAGTGAAGGAAGACGTGTTGTCAAGTGCTCCTGTTTTTCTCAACTTTGAAGCTATCCCAGCGGCTCTTTCTTGTTTTTCTACTGTTCCAGCAGTGTATGAAAGTGATGTGATACTATCAGTGTGTTTTCAGTGTTATATGTGCCAACACAGCGTTGTTATTTAGGCCAATTTACACTCGATTACACACGTAGCGAACCAGGTTCTTGGCCGGTGAACGAGTATCCCCTGAGGCGATTTGCCTCGGGGGTTAGGGGCTCGTAGTGTCCCCCTCCCGCGCTCCCTCTGTTTCCAGAATAAACACAAAAGTGACGTTAACCTAAACATAATAACATATTAGTTAAGATGGCAACATGCGCTCATGAGAAAAGACTCCTTTGGCAGGCATTTTACAGCGCCTCATGTGACCATGGAAAGTGTTAGTAATGTGGTATTTGATGATATGAAATTAGGAGTTAGTGACATAAAAGGTGTCCAGAATATGAATATAAATAGGATTTTGGTAAAGCTAATCTCAGCAAATGTATTTGCCGATGTTTTAAAGAATTTCGAGGATAAATTCATAAAATTAAGTGAAACAGATTCTAAGAAAGTTATAAATTTAAGTTCACAAGTTCCGTAGGTATCGATATGAACACACTGTTCGAGATGAATGATAAAGTGATAATAGATATATTGAATATGTATGGCAAGGTAGAGCACTTAAGGCATAAAGAATTTGCAGCTAGGCCCTTTGAAGGTTTATTCAATGGCGTTTGCACAGCAAAGATGCGAGTTAAAGAAAACATCCCTTCATCAATTTATATTGGTGGCTACAATTTAACTTTCTTTTATAGTAAGCAGAGTAGAACATGTTACAAATGTGGGAAAGAGGTCATCTAGTGAAGAACTGCGTTTTGAATATGAGTGAGAGGAATTACATTTTTAATGACATTTCCCTGAAATACTTAGAATGAAAAGAATAGGTTATCTAGTGCGAATAATAATGGGACAGATGAGCCAGCAGGTTCAGCAAAGTCGGCGAATGAAAAAGAGAGAAAGGGACCAGAAGTAAGAAACGTAAATTCGGACTTTGGCCCTTAAAGCATCAGAGAGACCACCGTGACGAGGACCGGATGTGGATGAATAAACGAACTGGAAACGGACAACGACAGACAAGATTCTCAAGCAGCTGAAAGGCTTGTGGAAATTCCCGCATCACCTGAGGGGGAACTCATTATTTTGACAGTTGAAGCAGAAATCCACGCTGACGAGGCAGACATAGGAAAGGAAATGGACATTCAATTATGTGTAGTACAAAATAAAGAGGAGTCAGTCGACGAGGTGATAAGTGAAAATCAGGAATGTGAAGAAAATGGACTACAATAGACAGCGTTTTTAACCTTGTTAACACAATTGACGCAGAAATGTGACAAGCTACAATTAGTGATGAACCAAGCAAAAGGATTCGACTGAGACTAACAAAGGATAATGGTGTGCTTTCTCAGTCGAACATGGGCGATGGTACATCAGTGTTCGATGAACCTAAAAGTAGTTATGGAGACTAGATGAATCGATTGCCAATGACTAAACGTTTCAAATTGGATGAATGATGAAGATTTTCTTTGTTACATTTGTAATCTTCACTTAACTAAATTTGGCAACTGTTAAATTTAATAGATTATGTGTGTCTTATAAGCAAAGTAAATTGATTGATTCTATGTACTTTTGTTATTTGGATGTAATATTTGTGCAAGAAGAAACTGTTAAAGATATTTCGTAACGGATTATGTTGAAAAGCATTGCTGTATTATATTGAATCCAAATGTCTTATTGAAGGGATGTAGTGCTATCCTCTTCAATAAAAAAGTCTAGAGTGAAGATTTTGAATCAAGAGATGGATGTAATGGACCAAATAAACAGTTTAAAATATATATATCAAGGAACTGAATTTCTATTAATAAATGTGTATGCCCTTTCTTGGACAAATAAGAAAAGGAAAAGAGAGGAACAGTTCTTAAATGTTATGTTATGAGAAACAATTTATGAAACTTGATCATAGATGGGTATTGGAACAGCGTAACAATAAAAGAGATTGTTCTAATCCTGATAATCATATAATTTCAACAGCTCTTTAAAGAATAAAAAATTATTTGCAACTTAAAGATGTGTGGCTTTTGACAAATCATTTGATAGAATATACGTATGTGAGCATACAATAAGTATGGCTCTAGGATATATCGCATATACGTTACAGACCTAAAGAATAATGTAAATGAATCTGAAAATATTCCATCAAGCTGGTCTGATCATAATTCGGTTGGTAAAGATTAAGATGGGCAATAATATTAGCTTAGAGAAGGGATACTGGAAATTCATTACAAGTATTCAGGAAAATACAGTAGTGATTAAGAGCTTTGTTCGATTTTGGAGTTATTTGAAAAGAAAGATTGGTGAGTTACGGTTTCATTCTATTTTAGACTGGTGGATTTATGCAAAGGATCAGCTTAGACTCATTTTTGGTAAAGTTTCAAAGACTATAAATCAAGAGAGATATCGCTTACTGGATCTGCTGAAAGTAGAATTAAGGAGGAATTATTGGATTCATTCTGATAACTTTAATAACTTTTACAAAATAGAGGAACTTGAAGACAGAATAAATCTAATTGAAAATTAGATATGTGAAGGGGTAAATGTAAGAGCTAGAATTGATGAAAGAATGAATGGGGAAAAATATCTACATATTTACTTGGGAAAAAAAAAAAGAATGTAAAAACAAGTATCGATAAATTAGGGTGGGACCTTTTACTCCTGATCTTCCGAATGGATAAAAAATTGTAGTGGTTGGCTTAACTGATGATAACAATGTTATTATGAATAAATTGAAAGGTATTGAAGAAACTTCACGGGTTATTAATAAGTATTAAGAAGCAAGTGGAGCGAAACATAACAAAAAGAGAACGTATATTGGAAAAATTGGATCGTGGAAAGAAAAACTCGAATGGCCAGAAACAGGGATAGAAGTGAAACAGGGCAGTATTAGGATCTTAGGTATAATCCATAACAATGATTATGAAATCTCTGTAATGGTGAACTAGGAAAATATCAAAGATAATATTTCGAAAATGATAAGGCCACTGTGTAAAAGAAGACCAACTTTATTCCAAGAGTGTAATAATAAGTATAACTGTATTATCAAAGGCATGGTATGTTTCTCAGGTATATCCAATCCCAGCTGAGAATGGTAAATATATAAAAAAATGTACCTTCAAATATCTCTGGAATTGTAATGATCAACCTATTAAAAGGAAAACTTTAAATCTTCTAACGAGTCAAGGAGGATGGGGTATTGTAAATCTAACTGTGAAAACAAATTGTATGTTTTTCAACAGATTTAACAAACGTATTATCAATAGATCAATGGGATGGGAAATAACTGCATATTATTTGAAGCTGAGGCTTTCGTATCTTGTTGATTTTAACAGATTTAGTGAATCCACCATTCTTAGCAGTCCATATTATGACAAAATGATAATGCCATTTCATTTTGTAATAAATTAAAACACAGTTACTGTCATATGCTGAGAGCTGAGTCAGTTCTACCAAGTATTGAAGAAATGTATCCGTTGTTTAACTGGAATATATGGGAAAATCTAAATAATAAGTGGACTGACTCTCTTGTTTAAATACAGCCACGACGTCTTAGCTACAAAGGATAGGTTATTTATAATGAACATTACGGACAGTTAATTTTGTAGTAATTGTGAAGAGCCTGAAAGAATTATGCACTTGGTATATTTTTGTAAATTTAGAAGAACAGTTGTGAATTGGATCAAAATTTTTTTGAACAAGATTTGTAAAATACATACAGAAAGTTTTCTAAAGGTTTTAAAACTGGATTTTCAGGATTAATCTAAAGACAGAGAAACACAGCAATGTTATTAAAAAATTATTTTATAACATAGATCTGGTACCTTCATTAGGTAATGCACCCAGCAGATGAGTTAAGTATGTTCTTCTATATCAAGACAATATTTATATTGTTAAAATCACTAGAGGATGAATGTATTTTACAGTTTACTAAGGAATATGTAAATTTGGATAAAAATGAGTAGAATTAGTGTAATTGAGAAATTCCTCAATGATAAATAAAGTTCAAAGTATATAAATTCTAGTAATCTTTTTTTTATTGCACTATCAGCTAGTCTTTTATTATGTCATGTAAATATTAATGTATGTGACTAATGTTAGTATATGCAAATGATGGATTATAAATCACATCGGGAAAACCTATATTAAAGTATATATCTTTATATTATGGATATTTTTTCGTAAAAAAGAACTTTTAAAGTGTATATTTCCATAATAAACCTAAAAAAATACTTCCAGCAAATATTTGTCATTGTTTTGAAGTATTTAAGAAGAATGTTTAACGTTGCGGTTTCTAATGAAGAGAAACTAAGCATGTATTTATAATAACAGTGATAAGTTATAATTATCTTTTCAAAGAGTGTGGTAATAAAATTTTGAAAACAATAATTTTCCGCAAAAGTTTCATCAGAAATCAGCAACGCTTTTATATTTCTAAAATAAGAAATATAACTTGAAACAGCAAAACAGCTGTTGATGTCAAAAGATCACACAATAAGCTTGTCAGCATTCTTTAAACTATCACTGTAAGTTGTCTTTTCACGATACTCAAACGAACATCTTCCTTATGTGACGAGGTTCTTCCGAATCATACACACGTGATCATAAAGAAAAGATTCCATTCAAATACATAAATCCCCTCTCTGATATATTTGTCACTGCGATACATTAAACTTCTTACCCCTTGTCCCAGAGATGTGTCCTCACGAGCTTTATTGCCACTTCAACTAAACGATGGCTATTAAGAGGGAGATACTGTCTCTGCTGTTGTATCAGCTTAACAGCAGTGACAATTTCTTAAAAAGCTCTTCTCACTCCTACAGCTATAAGTCTTAAATGAGCTTTGTTAATACGGATAATATATTTTTTATCATAAAAAAAAAAAAGATTATGCTATTTAATGAAGATTGCTTAATGTCCAGACGTTTAATCAGTTCACCATACATTCTGTAACACACACACGCGCACAGACACACTTATCCACACTCACACGCACACACACATATCATCATCCTCCTCATCATCATCCTCATCATAATCATCATTATCAACCGAGACATTCTACCAATAGCAACTCTTTAAATTCTGTCTATAACAGTTCATACAAGACAATGATTTTTTTATTCCGTTAATCCATCGTCTTATTTTCTTGCCCTTGCTTCGTTTGCAGTCTCTATGAACTATTCTGTTATTATTAATGTCCATATATTACTAACTATTCCCATTCAATATCCTGTCTGTGTCAAGTTTTTTTTTTTACTATTTCGAGTTGTTAGAATATCCATGTTGCTCCTTTTCTGTCTCTTAGTGTTATTCCTATCATCTTTCTTTCCATATATCATTTGAACTGTAACTAGCTTAAATTTGAGGCTTTACTAAAGTTTCAAGCTTCTGAAATATATTACTAGTAGGACCATTGGATTAAGTACTTTTCTCTTCACTCAAAATGACATTCTACTTTTAACAAGGGGAAACACTTGATGTTTTCCCTAAGTATTTATATTCATTAACAATCTCAAGAGGTTCACCCATAATTCTTATTTGTTGTCTCTGCATTTTCACTGGACATTATCTTAGTTTTACTTATGATAATTTTCTGTCCTACATTTATGTTTTCTCTATTCAAATCTTCTATTAGATTTTGTAATTTTTCCTATGATTCATGAAACATACCTTATGCCATCTACAAATCCTAAGGTGTTAAGGCAATCTCCATTGATAATAAGTCCTATCTTTTCACAGACTTAATGTTAAAAAACTTCTTGGCACACTATGAATAAATCAGGAGACATGAGATATTCTTGTCTCACTCCCTTCTCAATCGAAATATTCTCATTATTTTTTTTTGTAGTGTTATTATTGTTGTATTATTCAGTGTTATAATATAAGAATTTTCTATTTCTTATTTTGGAAGGATTTCTTATACCAATGAACATTATACACAATCAAAAGGTTTCCCGTTGTCTACAAGTATCATACACAGAAAAAAACCATACTCACATTTTCTGTTAGCTGGTTGATTACTTGTTGAGTACCCGCTTGTAAAACCTATCTGCTCTCTTGGTTGATTAAAGTGTAACTTTCTTTTTATTCGGCCTATTATGATCTTTGTATATATTTATTTTATTACCGAGAGTAGACTTATTGGACGGACGGTAGCTTTTCAGGACTTTTGGGTCTCCCTTTTTGTGAATAAATTTAAGGACAGTTTTTCTAAGCTGTAGGTATATATGCATTCTTACAAGCATTTTGTGTAAAGTTCAGCGAATTTTAATAATATGAAATCTTCTCCCTCTATTATCAAATCTATTGTTATGACATCTTTTTCTAATACTGTGCCTCTTTTCCGACCTTTTCATGTTTTCTTTACTTTTCCCTCTGTTAGTTTTTGTACCGGGTCCCGTGTCTTATTATTTCTATTGGCAAAGAAAGTTCTTATAACACCATTTTAGACTATTGTATAAAAATACTGCTCAATTCTTATCACCCCATCTCTGATATTAATGCTTCCTCATTCCCCTTTGAAGCAAATATCTTTTGGTACCCAGTTCCAAGACTTTTATTCGTGAATTTTATGCGTGTTCCTTTCTTCAGTGATTCTTATTTTTTTCCCCTATT
The DNA here is from genome assembly GCF_036898095.1 of Palaemon carinicauda. Classification (NCBI taxonomy): domain Eukaryota; kingdom Metazoa; phylum Arthropoda; class Malacostraca; order Decapoda; family Palaemonidae; genus Palaemon; species Palaemon carinicauda. The sequence continues at coordinate 52,432,692 of NC_090747.1, read as the reverse complement.
GTTTTTATCAATGTAATTCTTTTTATCTTGTTTATGGTTTTGAATAGTTCTGATAAGTGTATTTCATCTCTCTATGATTTTACCCTCATTCCCAATCTTTCCTTTATTAGTTTTTCCTGATTTCTGACAGTTTCTTTCATCTAATTTGATAATTTTTCACCTATCTGTTTTGTGGGATCCAATGAGAATGTTATTTTTTTTTATTTTTTTTTTATCTTTTTTTTTATGCAGCTGGTAGTGCTTATTTTTTAATTACCAAAATAAAACCATCAGATTTTTCCCTTAATACAGAAGTGCCTATCAAATTGATTGGTAATAGTCGTGTTCTTCTAGATCTGAACAAATTTCACTTCTTACCATTTTGTGGCCACTTGACCTCAACTGGTTTAGGAGTTTCATCTTTAAGTAAATCAACTTTTCACCGAGACTATATAAAAAAAAAAGACTATTTCGTTTTTTTTTCCCCATTTTGGCTTTTCTCTGTCTAATATTAATGCTTTATTTATTTATTTATCTATATATATATATATATATATATATATATATATATATATATATATATATATATATATATATATATATATATATATATATATATATATATATATATATATATAACATGTTCAAAATGTACACATTATTTCTCTAAAAAAATTGTAAAACTAAAAAAAGAAATGTGTGATGTCATTAGGCTATGATGCTTATGAATTCCAACCTACTTCCTCTCTTCCCTTCTTCCCTGCCACCATTAAAGGTTTGAAGGTCAATCATGAATGGAAGAGGCAGGGGACAATGTCACGCAGGACAATACCCTAAAAACTGACCATATATACACATGATCAGCGCCCAAGCCCCCTATTCATCCAAGCTAGGACCAAGGAGGGCTGGGCAATGGCTGCTGATAACTCAACAGATGGACCTATACGCTTCCCCAAAATCCCCATCCTTTGCTCACAAGGATGGTGAGGTTACAGCCACCAAAGGAACTATAGAGTTTAAGCCACCACATTGGCCACCACAAACCATTGCCTACCCGTTGTTGTCTTATCCTTATTTTATTTGCTCTCTCTCTCTCTCTCTCTCTCTCTCTCTCTCTCTCTCTCTCTCTCTCTCTCTCTCTCTCTCTCTCTCTCTCTCTCTCTCTGTGCTGTACTGTCCGTGATATAGGAAGCCATAAATACTTGGCCTGTGTATAATAATAGATAAGTCTAAAGTATACACTGTGAATTGTCGGATCGTTTATACAAATCCAGGTAATAACAATTGTAAGTTATTTGACCGTTAGTATTTTTAAGAAAACTGGGCAGAATTCTTCAACAGTAACCCACGAAATGCTTTTAGACAATGCATTTAGACATTTGTCATTTCTTAAAACAGCTGTGCAATAACTTCTATGTATGTACTCACTCGCATTTTATGAATTCCACGTTGCACGAATAAAATTTTATTATCACGAAAGAGAGAGACTCCAACAGCCTTTTTTTATTGCTGGTTTTTGGATTAGATTTTCACATTTTAAATCTTGACAAGTCTTAGTCTCCACCTCATATCAGTTTTCTAATTTATCATAATCTATGAACCTCTTTTATCTCTTAGAATTCATCACCTCTAATATTTTTTCCCATTAGAGGTTATAATCTTCGCTGGAATACCTGGCATCAATATAAACAGTTACTGTATAAAATAAAACGTTCTGAAAATTCATAAAAGTGTTCTGCATCCCGAATATCATACCTGAACAAACATGTATATTAGAGGGAATACTTTTTCCCAAATTATCTATATTATTTGATCAAATAATAGGATATTTTCTAATTGTAAAATAATTTCAATGCTTATGTTGTTGAGAATACATTTGGAAAAAAAAGAAAAACTTCCAATGTCATAACTATGGGATTTTAAGGAGAAACGTCATAATGGCTATTTAGATAATGATTGTACCAATTTTCCTACAAGATAGCAGTACAGACATAAGATAAACATTTTATGCCAAGGAAGAGGATTTCGCTTCTACGCTTCCACGACTCATGTTCTTTCCTGCATCAGAAAGACTTTCAACGCAGTGGCTTTGACTCTAATATTTTTGCCACAGTTATGGTGAGGTACTACACAACATAAATTATGCAAAATCTACTTTACTGTCCTATTCACTTAATAAATGATTTAATCTAAAAAAACAGGAAACAGTAACAGCGAGCGAAAATAATAGCCAGCAAACAATAACAATAACTATATTTAAGATTTAACATAAGTATTTAATTTTTTTTTAGAAAATTCACAAAACACCAACAGTCCAGCAAATTCATAGTGAAATAAAAAAAAAAATCCTATGGTCCTATACTCAAGGCCTTGGTTTTATAACTGTCTCTGACGTGAGACACAGATGACGGCAAAACTCAGCTCCAAATATTGAAGGATTTTCCAAGTTGTAGTTTCAGATATAAAAGATGATAAAGAGGAACACAACTTCAAATGATATACGATATCCAAAGGTTTCATTGTCATCTAATTTATGAGAAGTGTAGAAATATCGGAAAAAATTTAGCAACATCAAAGTTGGTGTCTAAAAAATTTCTCCAAGATAGAAATGAGTTTTATAATAGTTAAGGACGAATGTTAAAACAATAAATAAGATTCTGCTCATGATAATTGGTCAAAGTTGTATAATCATCTTTTTAATATAGGAAAATCTGATGACTGAGAAACTCAAACGTATCTTCATTATTCTTTCAGAAACTACACTACTCTCACCCTTCATTTACACCACGCAAGGGAAATAGAACTTGAATAACCTGTTACGAGCCAAAAGCTCACAAATATTATTCAAGGATATTATTTATCAATTGCTCAGTTTAATTAACTGATCCCAAGTAATAGTTATTACTAGAGGGTCGACCTATATAAAAAAAACAAATACATACACACACAGACAGACACACACACACACACACACATATATATATACATACATATATATATATATATATATATATATATATATATATATATATATATATATATATATATATATATATGTTTATTTCTTTGCATGTGTATGTTACTGGACAGCTATACGGTATTTAGAAATGCTGGAATTGCTACCTTACCTCTGATTCGTTTTCAGTGATTGTATGTATATATATATATATATATATATATATATATATATATATATATATATATATATATATATATATATATATATATATATATATATATATATAATGATTTTGATTAGAGTTGTAAAAATATATAATAACAAACCTATCCTGTGAGAAAAAATAATATGATATTTTATTTTAATTCTTAGTAATTCAATAATGTGTAAACATTTATAAAATGAATAAACAATGCAAACATATACATTCTGCTTATATAATCAGCATATAATAAATCTCCCAGTTTCGTCCTAAGAGTTTGCATACTTCTCTCCTAAATGCTAACATCCTCTTACTCAGGAAAACAAATTGATTCACGCTAGACAATTTGTAGCTCTGACACTGACAGAGCAGGTGCTGGAACGGACAAGACTCCTATTCTCTATATAACCTTAAGATACCCTTCAAGAAGACGATATTATTTCCTCTGTTATTTAGTATGCATGAAAAAAAAAATTACATTAACCTACTAAAAAAACCAATGATTCTTCTGAAGCAGTAAATAATTTTCAACGGTTCAAAAACAATTAAATGGGTAATGTTTCCGGTGCTGAGCTTTTGAGGGAGGAAAATAGAAAATTAAAACTACCAATACAAAGCTTAATTAACCTTTGTTTTGAATAGGACTTTGATATAATAGATGACTCGTAACACTGCCTATTTAAAAGGGGTAAGTAACCGTCCAACAAAAGAAAATAACCAAAACACTATCACATGCAAAATGGGAGAGATACCCTTTCTAATAATAATAATATCTTGATAGGAGACCCTCCTTCACACATGTAGAGTTGAATACTATTGCTGCATCGGCAGAATTCAATTTCTTGTTCAATTTCTCAATTTTACGGACAATTCTCTTTTCTGGGTTGCTACATTCAGCTAGCAAGTCGGCGAAGTTCATCAGGTGGGTGAAGAATACAAATCAGGTTAAGACTCAATGTAATTGACACAAGTACATGTAATACTGAAAAATTACAACAGGGCAAAGTCAGGAGTAAATTGCAACGCGCTTCAGAACTGCTTGCTCCGTCTTCAGGCGAGAAGTGAGGCTGTGGCCGGATCTGGGGCCTTATACATCCCGGCGCTGGTTCGTAGAAAGGGGCCTCAAATTTTGATTGGTCGAGCTGAGGTTATAGGCTCGGGTGGCTGAGGTATGACGAGCTCGGCCTGGCCTCCCAGGCTGAGAGATAGGAAGGAATCCTGAATCCTGATTGGTCAGGACACACGCCGAGCCAGCCAAAAAGTCAGGAAAGCTCCTCTCTTGCTCAGTGGACTGGGCTGAGAGAGGTAGCCGAGCTCCCTGATTGACTGAGTCACGCGCCGAGACAGGCTGAAAGTCAGGCAGCCCATTCCTACGCTCAGCAGACCAGAATTCCGGACCATGCTCGCCGCCGAAATCGGCGCTCAGCCAGACGATTTCTTCATACGTGGGAGTGTCAGGATCGGGGTTGTCATCATTCTGGGGGTCCTGTTCTTGGTTCCTAGCGTTGATGCGATGACAGGATGGCAGGAGAAACATCTCTTGAGTCGTATTCAATGCTGGTTTCTCTTTCTGGATGAACAGTGCTTCCAGTATTCGTAAGCGCCTGCTGTCTGGGGCGCTGCCGATAATTTTGGTATTAGCGACGATGTCTGCCCAACTAATTTGGGTGTTATGTAGCTGTAGGGCGTAATTCCTTAAAGCACCTTGTTGGACGTGACACGAAATCCTCTTCAAAAGCCTCCTTATAATCATACCGATGTATTTGCCGGGGCATCCTCGGACTCGGCATTGATAAGAGTAGACTACATTCGTCTTCCTTAGAGGGTCATTATCAGGGGGCGCTGGATTATTCCTCATAATCAAGCTGCGGGTCTTAGCAGTCTGATAATAGATGATGAGTTTCACTTCCGTGGTCTCGTCGGTAGGTGACACGTTGTTGGTGAAGATATCTTTGATGGCCTTCTCATCGCGCTGATATGCTGATGAGGATTAGTGGAAAGTTATTGTGACGGGCCGAGAGAAGTTTGTGAACTCAAAGGCTGTATGAAAGCAACAGAGTTAATTTACTATAAAACACCCTCCTTTATATACAAAACCTCAAGGCAACAGGAAATTACATGTTCGAGAAACAGACAATGTTACACAGGAGAAACTCAGACATGTTTATTCTGGTTCTTTTTAGTACGAGGGAAGAGCGAAGACACAAGCATAATATATACAAAATGAATTATGTACGATCGTGTGACACACGGTCGGTACATGGCTCCCCCCAAAAAAAATTACATACGGTACATGTTAAATAGGGCGCCCTGTTCTAGAGAGGCGAACTGTAGGAGAGTCATCTGGCAGAAGATAAGCAGGTTTTAGACGATGAATGGAGACCCAGTCTTCTTTGCCACAAATGTTTAGCAGGAATGCTTTCGGCCTGCGGCGGATCACAAGGAAAGGTCCCGTGTAAGGGGGCGTTAGCAGTGGCTTGCTAGTGTCGTTGCGCAGGAAGACGTGCGTTGCAGAGTGCAAGTCTGTTGGTATGTGATGCTTCGCTAGGGGCTTATAAGTCTGGCGGCATGGAGTAAATTTCCCCACGACGTGATGTATGCGCTGGAGATCGTCGGAGGATTTTGTAGAAGGAAAAAATTTGGCAGGGACGACCAACAGGGCGCCATACACCATTTCAGCTGCCGAGATGTCGAGGGCGTCTTTAGGAGTGGTCCCTAGTCCCAGGAGGACCCAGGGAAGCTGAGTAAACCAGTTGGAATCCTTGTAGCGGGACATCAAAGCTTTTTTGGGGGTGCGATGAAAACGTTCAACCATTCCATTGGCAGCTGTGTTGTAGGCCGTTGTCTGATGTAGGGTGATGCCCAGGAGATTCGCTAATGATGTCCACAATATAGAGGTGAAATTGGTTCCCCTGTCGGAAGTAATATGCTCAGGGATTCCAAATCTTGCAATTCATCCAGAGAGTAAGGCAGATGTACATGAGGCGGACGTTGCAGTTTCCATGGGAATGGCTTCAGGCCAACGAGTGGAGCGGTCGATGACGGTAAACAGGTAACGATGTCCTTGTTGTGTCGGTAGGGGGCCTACAACGTCGATGTGAATGTGTGCAAAACGACGCTGGGGTTGAGGAAATGTGCCCACTCCTGAATCCGTGTGTCGATGTACTTTGGAAGTTTGGCAACAAGTGCAGGCGCAGACCCAATCCTTAGCATTCTTAGAAATGCCGTGCCAAATGAACTTTGCCTTCAGCAGCTGTGCGTAGGAACGGCACGAGGGATGTGAAAGGCCGTGAATTAAATCAAACACCTGCTGGCACATGGGAACAGGGATCCCAGGTTGCGGTCTACCATTAATGACGTCACAGAAGAGGGTGGTGTTGGAGTCTTCAAGGGGGGAAGTCTTCCCAACGGAAGGACATGCAGGATGTCCTACATGCTTGATACTCCGGATCCTGTCGTTGGGCTTCAGCCAGGGCATTGTAATCCAATCCCAGTGTAACGGCAGCCAATATGTTTCTTGACAGGGCATCAGCAACAGGATTCATTTTCCCAGGGACGTATTGAAGGGTGCAATTGTATTCAGCCACTGCGGAGAGATGTCGGCGTTGATCGAGCGGACCAGGCATCAGCATGTCGAGTAAAGGCGTGCACCAGAGGAATGTGGTCTTTGCGAATGATGAAGGGCGTACCTTCTAAGAAATGGCGAAAGTGACGGACAGCCAAGTGCACCGCCAGCAATTCTCGATCGAAGGTAGAATAACCCGATTCTGCCTTGGACAGTTTTCTGCTGAAGAAGGCCAATGGGCGGGACGAGCAGTTGACCACCTACTCGAGTACAGCACCAATAGCGACGTCGCTGGTATCGGTGGAGAGAAGGAGAAGGGGCATGTGGGATAGGAAAAGTGAGATCCGCAGCAGTTGATAGGGCCTTCTTTGCATTGCAGAAAGCTGCTTCCTCAAGGGGACCCCACTTCAGGTCCTTTGGCTTGCCCTTGAGGGAGGCGTAGAGGGGAGCAAGCATGGCGGCAATGGCTGGCAGAAAACGGTGATAATAGTTGATCATGCCCAAGAATTCCAGCAGAGCTTTGACGGTCGAGGGAGCAGGGAAGTTCTGAACGGCTGCTACCTTCTCAGGGAGGGGATGGACTCCTTCAGGAGTGATGCGGTGCCCTAAGAACGACACTTCGTTGGCGCTAATGGTACACTTTTCGTACCGGACTACAAGGCCGTTTTGCTGCAGGCGGTCGAGCACGATGCGCAGGTGACGGAGGTGTTCCTCTTTTAAGGAAGAGAACACAAGTATGTCGTCCACATAACATACACAGAAAGGGAGGTCCCTAAGATGCCATCCACGAGACGTTGAAACGTGGCCCCAGCATTACGGAGGCCAAAACAGGAGTAATTGAAGGTGTATGTACCAAATGGAGTTGTTATGGCAGTCTTGGGGATGTCATCTGGGTTCATAGGCACCTGATAATACCCCTTCAGGAGGTCGAGCGTAGAGAAAACCTTCGCTTTGTGCAGGTAGGAGGTCACGTCGGCGATGTTTGGGAGGGGGTAGTGATCCGGTTCTGTTTGGATGTTCAGGCTCCTGTAATCCCCGCACGGACGGAGGGAGCCGTCTTTCTTCAGAACGATGTGTAAGGGTGACGACCATGGGCTGGAGGCCTTTTGGCAAAGGGCCATTTCCTCCATTTCGGCAAACATCTGTTTGGCGGCTGCCAATCGTTCCGGTGCCAGATGTCTGAATTTTGCGAAGACTGGGGGTCCCGTCGTCTTGATATGGTGATAAATACAATGATTGGCAGGAACCGTGGGCGTTTGGCGAAGTTCTGGACGGAAAACCTCCGGGTACGACGTGAGGAGGTGGGCGTAGGCATCCGTGGGTGCGCTAATGTGGAGAGCGAGGTTAGAGGGGGCGGGTTGAAGAGGTGTCGACGAGTATGAGTCTGCGGTGACCAATCGTCGGTGGGCGACATCGACCAGAAGATGAAAATGAGAGAGGAAATCCGCACCGAGGATTGGCAATGTGACGTCAGCAACGAGAAACTTCCAATTGAATTTACCGTTTCTGAATGATAATGTGAGGTTCTCGTAAACGTAGGTGGGTATCGCAGACCTGTTGGCAGCTACCGAGCGGACGCCGGCAGATGTAGACAGACTACGTCGTGTGCTGAAGAGTTTCCTTGGCAGAAGAGAACGACAAGCACCCGTGTCTACCAAAAATCGCACGCCCATTCCTGCATCATGTAAAAAGAAAAGATTAGAAACATGGGAGGCCACATTCACAAGCGATGGCCTACTTTCACGTTTTTTGGCCACTGACAATCCTCGGCACATTTCTTCATGGTTGCGCCGAATCTGAAGTGGTAGTAGCAAAACTGCGGCGGATGGGAGGTAGTTAGTGGCTGTAGAAGTCGTTTGTTGGGGTGCGTGCGATTGGTGAGTGGTGGTTTTGTCGCTGCTTCGGCACGTCACGGGGTAGACGTGTATGTCTTACGGCATTAATGTCAGCTTCAGTTGACGTTCAATAGGCATCCTCTTCATCAGGAGGTGGAGGCGTTGATGGAGGTCATGAAGTGGCTGTCCATAAGGGCGTCGACTTTGGTCATCAAGTCCGTTGTGGGTAAACTATCGATGTCGGGTATGGCAGCGCGTATAGGTCCGGGTAAACGGCGTATCCAAAGGTCACGAAGTAGGTTCACCTCACGAGGAGAACCGTGTGCGGTAGGTTGAAGGCGAGCGATACTGGTCATTTCCCTGAGGGTAAGCGAAGCCCTTTGGTCCCCCAACAGTTGTTGCGAGAGCTGAAAAAGCTTTGCTATACGGGCGGCTGGCGACGGCGAGTACTGCTGCAGAAGGTATGTTTTGAGGGCGTCATACGCTATTGGGGTGTCTTCTTGTTCACAAAGCCAGTCGGATATTTCCGGGAAGGTGTCCTCGGGTATCGCCGCGAGAACATAAACTGCTTTGGTGGTTGAGCGAGTCACGCCCTTGATACAAAACTGGACTTTTGCGCGCTGAAACCAAGCAAACGCCTCTCTGCTGGCGAATGATGAAAGTTTCAATGGGGCAGCCGCAGTGCCAACTTCTGTAGAGTCTGCCATAGTACCAATGATGGAGGGGCGAGGGGGGTGGGGGTGGAAGGCGGTGGGAGCGAGTCGACTTCCGGGGTCACCAATATGACGGGCCGAGAGAAGGTTGTGAACTCAAAGGCAGTATGAAAGCAACTGAGTTAATTTATTATAGAACACTCTCCTTTATAAACAAAACCTCAAGGCAACAGGAAATTACATGTTCGAGAAACAGACAATGTTACATAGAAAAAACGCAGACATGTTTATTCTGGTTCTTTTTAGTACGAGGGAAGAGCGAAGATACAAGCATAATGTTTACAAAATGAATTATGTACGATCGTGTGACACACGGTTGGTACATTATTGGAAGCGCTGCAGTTGTTTCCCCTGAATGTAAAAGCTAAATAGAGGTGATAGAAGATTTCTATTCTCTTCCTTTGTGTACAATTCATAACTTATTTTTATTCCCCTTTAACTATTTCTAATGATCATATCCGAAGTTTTTAAATGAGAAGTCAGTAGATTATTTCTCTTATACACTGTTTTATTGCAATAAAAATCTTTGGCTGTCTGCCAGTCTTTCTATCTCCTGGTATTTTTGCCCGCCTCTCGATCTCTCTTTCTCCTGTACAAATAAATGCTAATTGAGGGAAGATGTCAAATGTCGAATGCTGAAGACAGTCAGATATTAATATTATAGAAAGGATTTAAATATTAAGCAAGAATAATCTTGGAGAAAAAGGCAAGAACAAATATTTTACAGAATTTATACGTCTATTACGAAAACTGGAAAATACCCATAAGAGAGTAAAAAAGACGAATAGAACACGATAGTAGACAAAAACAATAAGGAAAAACAAATAACAACGATGACGAGATACGGTGAATTATAAACAAAAATTTACTTCCATGAGTTCCCTATGCTCAGATAAACTCCAATATGTTTCAAGTTGAATTTAACGTAATTCATATGTATACGTAATCAACACTCCAAAAAAAAAATAAGATAAAAAAAAACAGTTTGAATTAATCAAAATAACGAAAAGAAGACCCTCGTTCTACAAAAACAAAAGTCCCATTCATTGGTTATTTCCTTTCTGATATTGAACATTTATAAAGAAAGAAAAAAAAAAGTAAAGTAATGAAGGCTACCAGAGTTTGGGTCTAAGTCTTAAATCCTATCAAAGAGTCACTCAGCCTCTTTTTCAATTCAGAAAAGCGTTTCTTGGATCAGAATCGATGTACTTTATGCGCATTTGCAACCAAATATCCCATCAAGGATTTGTTTGCCTTTTAAGGTCGAATCTGGTATTCAGAGAGGGTTTTGGTTACAACCCCATCTCTCTCTCTCTCTCTCTCTCTCTCTCTCTCTCTCTCTCTCTCTCTCTCTCTCTCTCTCTCTCTCTCTCTCTGCTTATGTAAAATAGATGATAAAATGACCCGGGCATAGAAGGTAGATACAATAAAAGCTTACAACGTGGGATATGGTGTCGAATAGTTTTTGCTATCAACATTAACTAGTCACAGGAAATACATTTTTTATTAACCAAACTCCTTTACTTATTTCTTATGTAACATTTTCATTCCGTATAATTTACTATGGATCGAGAATTTTACAACTTGAGCAGTAGTAAGGGGAAACAACGAGAGTATATATACACACGAAAACACACACACATATATTATATATACATATATATATATATATATATATATATATATATATATATATATATATATATATATATATATATATATATATATATATATATATATATATGTATGTATATATATATATATATATATATATATATATATATATGTATGTATATATATATATATATATATATATATATATATATATATATATATATATATATATATATATATATATATATATATATATATATATATATATATATATATATATATATATATATATATATATATATATATATATATATATATATATATATATATATATATATTAGTTAATATATTCAAAGAAGTGAAAATCAAGCGACCAAGGATTGGTGAGTAGTAAAATTAGTCTGGATATAAGGATGAAATAAAATAACGCATTTTAGGAAAGAAGATAAATACTCTTGTTGTAAGAGAATAACCTGATGAGTATGGGTTAGCTAAACAACAAAGGTATTCCCAGCTGCAGGATGAAATGGAAGCAAGTGAAGATTATATGAAGAGTAATTTAGCATAATTTCTATTGGACTCCTTACAAGACATAAGTGGGAAAGTTCCTAAACAATATCAAGGAAAACTATCAGAAAACAAAAACCTTATCAAAAATACATTGGAAATAAAGGTGAAGTCGAAGATATATGAAATATAACTCGTAGAACTATCCACAACAATAAACTTGAAACCAAAGAGAAGAAGCATCAAGTTAAGGCAAAGAAGCCCTTGCAGAAGGCGGAATCAGACATTTGATTTAAAGGATGGAAATGGAAATATTATAAAGAAAAGAGATGGAATGATAAAAATTTTAGAGGATTTCAACACAGTGTTATACAATAGTGATATATGAAATAATGTAACACCTGACTCGGTACCAAAATTAACAGTGGGGCAAGTAAAGAAAGTATTAAAAAACGTATAAAAAGACAACGCAGCAGGAAATGATGACCTGAAATTGGTATAATGTGGGATGGAGTAGAATTTATAATAGTAAACCTCGCTGACTATTGCACAAAATTTTTGAAAGAATACTTTATACCTACAACATGGAAAAATTTCTTATATGGATTCAAATAAAGGGAGTCACAAAAGACATAATAAACTACTGCCCAATAATTTTCAGTATTAATGAAAGCCCTTCAAAGACAAGATAAATCTCTTATTAGAAGACTAGGAGATATATGTCGAGGAAGTACACTAATCTTAAAACTACATAAAAATATTGTGAAAATTCTTATTGTGAAAGTAGATAGGCAGGGAGACCCCATCTCTCCTAAATTATTCAGATCATGCCAAAAAATTAAAGTGGGAAAATGTAGAAATTAGCATTCACAGATGACATAGTTCAATTCAGAAAATCATGGGGAACCTGCGAAAGATGATATAAGATGTGAATAAACAAACCATAAATATAGGACTGGAAATCAACATAAGTAAAACTAAGATAATATTCAATGAAAAGGCAGAGATACGAGGCATAACGGTTAAGGACGAACCTTTAAAGAATGTTAATGAATATACTTGCTTACTATGAAGAGTAAATTTTTTACTATGGCATGAAATTTGTATACTTTTAAACGAGTCAACTCTTGACTCCTTAATGTAAAAACAAAATGTTTAATCTTGCTTTATAATGTAATTTTGGATTATTATTATCTTCCAAATTAGACTAGGAAGGATTATTGACTAATATGCTGGGGAATTATATAAAAGATGCGAGTAAAAAGAAACCTGTTTTGAGAATAAAATAAGTGATATATGATGTCAATAAGAATTTATGGTTTTCGTACATATTAGCATATATTCAACGTTTACTTTCATTACAATGTATTCAATATCCAATTGAAAAGTATTAATGAGATTTCAGGTGTTTGAAATGAGGTGTGGAAAGGCATTTTATGCCCGAAAGTTTAAAAAAAAGTAATGAAAATAAAAAGCCTTATAATCAGAAGACCCAATTCTGATTTGGTTCTATTTTAATTTTTGAGCAGATATACAAGGTTAAAATAATGCTTTGGCTTACAGCGGTCGGAATGATTCCACGATTTCATTCAACGCAGAATTCCACTGACATTACCAAGACCACATGAAAAAAATAAATTCCTTCTATATATATATATATATATATATATATATATATATATATATATATATATATATATATATATATATATATATATATATATATATATATATATATATATATATATATATATATATATATATATATATATATATATATATATATATATATATATATCTAGACAAATATTTACTCCTAATTTGATTTATGTAATCACTCGTAAACACAGAGTAAGGAATTAGAAAAATAAAAGGGAACATAAGAAAATTCCAATCTTAGCACATAGAGGAAGCAAGGCCCAGACAATAGGAAAAAGAATAATAGCTTATGTAATTTTATGTAACGATAGATTCTAGAAGAAGCAAGGGAAAAACACTTTAGATGTAATTTTGGAGCAATCTGCATAGAAACATGATTAGTTAAAAATCGTGAAACTGTTTGAAAATTGGACAATATCAAGAAAAAGAGGATTTATGAAAGTCATTATTAAATCATATCCGATAACTTTATAAAATGATAATGTATATAATTATTTAAAAGGGAAAAATTTAGTGCAATTTTTGGTCAAGAAAATTGCATTGACCTATTTATATTATTATATTTTAGTGACAACGCCAGTATACTAAGATACTTCTGAGAGAGAGAGAGAGAGAGAGAGAGAGAGAGAGAGAGAGAGAGAGAGAGAGAGAGAGAGAGAGAGAGAGAGAGAGAGAGAGAGAGCGCTGTTACGTTATTGATTTATTCATCTTAGGAATTACAATTTCTTCAACAATAGATCTCAACATAGTCAGTCTATTCCTGATGGTGTTTGTTATGTGCACTTAACCAGATAGAGGTTTAACTGTTATTGTCAATTAATCGTCATCCATAACTGCCCAAGTGTAAATACGAAGTGAGTAGCTTATTTCATTCATCTATCAAGATAAGATAGATGACAAATGGAATCAACCGTTTGGAGTCCGATCAATATCAGTTTTTTGAAACATTACTGATGATTGTTTTGGATGAGGGAAATATACATTGATTTTACTCTGCTTGTATATATATTTCCTATAAATGAAGAAATTCCCGATGATGTTTTCAAATTGACATAATTAAAAACAATTTTAAAAAATCAGAAGCTTGCAGATTCATTCCAATGGCTTCTTTTGTAACACACTGTCTTTCAAATGGTTTTCTGTGCACCTTATTGTTTTCAAATGATTTCCTGTGTTCCTTCTTGTATTTCAAATTATTTCCTGTGCATCTTATCGTCTTTTATATAGTGTCATGTGCACCATATTGCCTTTCAAATGGTTTCCTGAGCACCTTATTGTCTTTTATATAGTGTCCTGTGCACCATATAGCCTTTCAAATGGTTTCTTGTGCACATTGTCTTTTATGTAGTTTCCTGTGCACCTTATTGCCTTTCAAATGGTTTCTTGTGCACCTGATTGTCTTTTATATAATTCCCTGTGCACATTATTGTCTATCAAAAGGCTCTCTGTGCACCTTATTATCTTTTAAAAGGTTTCCTCTGCTACTTATGGTCTTTCAAGTGATTTCCTTTGAACCTCACCGTCTTTCAATCGACTTCTTTTGGACCTCATCGTCTTTCAAATGATCTCCTTTTCACCTTTTTGTCTTACACATGGTTCCCTTTGGACCTCACTCTTTCAAATTATATCCTTTGAACCTTATTTTCTTTCAAAAAATTTTCTCTGGACCTTATTTTGTCTTTCAACTGACTCCATTTCGACCTCACTCTTTTTCATATTATATCATTTGCACTTATAATAAATATAGCTATTATGTTCTTATTCTTCTAGAGGGGCATTCAGATTGAGAAATTTACTTTCATAACAAGGCATATCAATTCAAAAAGCAAACAGGAAGGACAACCAAATAATATAAGAAAGCAGTTACTTTAAAAGCACATATTAAAACTCTAGGCAAACACGTGCAATGGAGGAGTTTGTTGTAATATGACTGTTGAAGACAAACTTGCTCTAAAAGAGGCTTTTTAACAAGCAAACAGACTTCGTCAAGAAAGTTTATTTGGCCGAAACCTAACAAGAATCACATCTCGCCAATTATTCATTCTTTCCAGTATTTAGGATTTGTTTGTCTCCTTTTTGTTTGAGTTTTGCAAATGTCTCCTTTTTCATGCTTGTGTCTTTGAAATCTGAACAAATATTAGTTCTGTGAATTCATGCTAATAAAAAGAATAAATGACTAGGGGGTAGCTCTTAAAAGGGAGGCCCCAGAAATAAACTAAAGAAATTATTTCTATAAATATTTCATAACTTACTCCAATTAGGCTATCCCTCTTCCACAAGGAGTGTATTCAACCGGCTTCCAAAGAAATGCATATAAATTACACCCCTAGTCATTTATTTCAAAATTTCTTCTTTATTTTACATGACAGACTAAATTATACCCTTTACATATATATATATATATATATATATATATATATATATATATATATATATATATATATATATATATATATATATATATATATATATATGTGTGTGTGTGTGTGTGTGTGTGTGTGTGTGTGTGTGTGTTCTGCAACTATCTATTTAGTTAGTACCTCTTACACAGTATTTATGTACTGTTTATATTTCCTTAAATCGCCAATATTTGAAAACACAAGTAACAAAATCATCTAAATTATTTTTCAATACCTTAAAAGTCTGACTGATATAAGATGATTTTTTTCATTATTGTATAAAATGAAATTTATTCAATCTATGACTCTGCGTGTCATCAAATATAAAAATATATGAATTTAATCTTGAATTAATAATTGTCATTTACAGTGGTCAAAAATAAATAAATAAATAAATAAAAATTCAATGTGATATATATCACTATAAATACCTAGACCAAGCAAAATATAAGTATATATAATCGCATTATTTCTGAAAACATATCATCGGAATATAAGTTGGTTAAATAAGAAGATTTTAGTGGAAAGAGAAACGGACGGTAGAATAACTTTGTTGATTGAACAAGATGTCTACATACTCCTGGAGCGGCAGATGTTACAATACGATCTGTCAGAGCCATATTATACTTCCCCAGCACTGCCAATCTTGTGCTTTATTTGGAACATAAAGTTTCGACTTGAGAGGAACTATACTTTTATCAGAGCTAAAATCTTTGTTTTATTTCACAGCAAGGCACGGAAAGGAAGGACGCAGTCGTTATGATTTAGGAGTTGCAGCTGTATACAGTCAGCGACACAAACAATAAAATAATTTATTCCGGATGAGATGTCTCCGTCAACCTTCTATAGCCCAGCGGCATAGTAAGAAATATGAAACCAATTGTTCAAATTGTTCTAAAAGCACCAAAATTGGCACACATGTGGATTAATACATTCTGAACAATTTTGGATATGGAGGCATTCAAAATTCTCCCCGTAGCACATTTGGCGGCCATTTTTCAAAATGGCCGCTATTTACCATTAGCGTCATTGAATATGTACCATAATTTGTCTTTTTGTGGATGCTAAAGGTGATAAGTGTGCTAGAGGTGATAAGTATTGTACAATTACACATACTTCTGTGCTTACCAAATAATTTGGCTACCATTTCACAAGAAAATGAATTTTACTTTGCAGCGGCAGCGTTGGTGGCAGTGACGGCGGCTGCAGTAATAGTATAGTGTTGATAGTCATGGTGCTTGTAGTAGTAACTTGTGGTAACATGGTGGTGTTTTGTGTCTTTGCAGGTGAGGCAGCAGCAGCACCACCTGACATCAGAGACGCGTTGTTCCAGACTGCAGCCATGGCAAAGAAGTTCCAACTGGTCGATACTTTTGAGCAACGTACTCCCACAACACCTCCTGAGACAAACTGGAAGCTGTGTCTTGTATGTCAAGAGGAGACAACAGAGTCACTTGTCTGCCCAGTACTGTCTAAACGCCGAGACCCTGGGAGTGGATACACGACAATGGCTGCAAACTTGGTCAAATTTGATGAACTCGGAGAACTGCCAAGAACTGTTCAGTTACAGAGACTAGATGAAGGACAAGGTGTTGAGGCGACAATGGTTGCCCACCAGGCCAAGTGGCATAAAACATGTATGCTCAAATACAATAACACAATGCTACGAAGAGCAGAGAAGAGACGCATCGCAAGCAGCTCAGCATTTGATAGTACTGAAAATGTCCAGGCCAAGCGCGCCAGAACACACTCTTCAGAAGCCACTACCAGCGGCACCTCCTGCTTTTTCTGTGGAAAGTCTGGCACAGAGACCCTACATGAAGTAACAACCTTGCAGGTGGACACACGCGTACGGAAGTGTGCAGCGCAAGTTGGGGACAATGAACTCATAGCCAGGCTCAGCATGGGTGATATGGTGGCTCTGGAGGCCAAGTACCATTCCAAGTGTTTGTTGGCTCTTTACTATCGTGCAAAGACCACTGTAGAAGCCGAGCAGAAAACTGACCATGAAGGTGTAATGTCAAGAATCGTACTGGCTGAACTGGTCCTGTATATCGAGGAAACCCACCTAGAAGAGGGCACCACCCCAGTCTTCAGACTCGCAGAACTTGTAAAGCTATACACAACAAGAATGGAACAGCTCGGGGTTGTTTTGTGCCAGAAAGTTAATAGCACAAGGCTGAAAGAGCGCCTGTTAGCCCAGATACCAGGCCTGAGATCCCACAGCAAAGGCCGAGATGTTTTACTAGCGTTTGATGAAGACATTGGTGAAGCGCTAGGCAAAGCCTGCGAGCAAGACTGTGACACTGAGGCAGTTCACCTTGCGCGTGTTGCACAGATAGTTCGTCGATATATGTTTGAAGACACTTACCAATTCCGTGGATCATTCCCGGGCGGCTGTCAGGAGGACTCTGTGCCAAACGTACTAGTTGCAATGGTAAATATGGTGCTGGATGGCCCCACCATCAAGAATCAAAGCCATTCCTCTTCAACACAAGCAGCTCTTTCCATTGCGCAGCTTCTCAAGAAGAAGGCAAGGAACTGGTCGTCACTGATGGGGAGCAGGTGATCTGTGTTCCACAGCAAGAGGATGTCAACTCACTCGCACCATGCAACCAAGAAGAGGCAGACACCCGCATGATGCTACATGTAGCACATGCTGCACAACATGGTTACCACCAGATACAGGTTCGAACAGTAGACAGTGACGTCGTGGTCCTAGCAGTGATGGTAGTCCAGAAACTACCAGCTGGAGACGAACTCTGGGTAGCCTTTGGGACAGGCAAGAACTACCGCTACATTGCAGCCCATGAAATAGCTTCCTCCCTTGGTCCAGAGAAGGCATGTGCTCTTCCAATGTTTCATGCCATCACAGGGTGTGATACTGTGTCAGCCTTCGTCGGACATGGGAAGAAATCTGCCTGGGCAACATGGAACACGCTGCCAGAACTCACTGATGCCCTGCTGAGTCTGGCAAATGCACCCACAAGCATCCAAGAGGATACAATGCATGTCATCGAGAGGTTTGTCATACTCCTGTATGACCGCACAAGCAAATGCAAGGACGTCAACAAGGCGAGAAAGCAGCTCTTTGCAAAGACGAACTCTGTTCAGAACATCCCGCCAACCTACGCTGCTCTGGAGCAGCATGTGAAGAGATCTGCCCTTCAGGGTGGTCATGTCTGGGGCCAGGCATTGGTACCAACGCCCGTGCTCCCTCCACCAACAGACTGGGGCTGGCATCGGAGTGATGATGGGCTCTACACACCACTCTGGACCACACTCCCTGAGGCATCCAAGGCCTGCTATGAGCTGGTGTCTTGCGGATGCAAGAAAGGCTGCAAAAACCGCTGCAAGTGCAAGAACGCTTCACTGCAATGCACTGGTCTATGTTTCTGTGAAGGCGAATGCCAGTAGATTGGGACAGAAAACTTGCTAACCAACATTATGATCTGTAGACATTCATAATTCTGGTGACCAGATTTGAAAAGTTCGGAATCATAATTAACATAGTGTGGCAAAATCTACGTTATTGTATTACATGTATGTACTGCAGGATTACACAAGTACTGTGCCTAGAGACTGGGGTTTTGGTCGACTATATAACTACAATCTGACCATACTGTAAACTTCCCGTACTCTGTGTATTATTTTGACTAGCAATTTTGCCAGCAATTTGAAATAAAAAAGCAACTTGAGCAATTAAAGTGTGTTCCTGAAATCAGGTACTGGTTATTAGAGGTATTATGTCATTGAGTATTGAAATCTTCATCAAATGTCCACTTTTTCCACAAAATGGCGGCCAGTTTGGGGGCCATTTTTGAGAAGATTCATCTAAATATCTGTTAAACATTTATTGATGTTAATTCTGATGTAAAAAAAGGGAATTTTGGCCCATCTAGCACCAAACTAACGACACATAATGAAGTCTATGTAATGACGCTAATGTTAAATGGCGGCCATTTTGAACAATGGCCGCCATATCTTCCTAAGGGCTAATCTTGAATGTCTCCATATCCAAAAATGTTTAGAATATATTAATCTACATGTGTGCCAATTTTGGTGCTTTTAGACCAATTTGAACAATTGGTCTGCTATGCCGCTGTACTACTAAGCATACATCATTCTGCGTCTCTCTCTCTCTCTCTCTCTCTCTCTCTCTCTCTCTCTCTCTCTCTCTCTCTCTCTCTATGTGCTTCAATATCTCTTCTGATTTGATACTAAATATAGGACTCAGTACTCACCTATTTTACTAATTATACATCAACATTTACGTTTCTTTTTCCTCCTCTTACAGTACTCGTTAATTCTTGCTAATCAATGCAATAATCATGTAAACCAGGAATTAATGTAAAAAAAAACATGAAATACAATATTTAAAGAATTATGAGTAACTCAATGTAGGGAAATTGGGAGAAAATTTTACATGGTCAACAAAATGTTGTTTCTTTTGAGATTTTGGCATCGTAAGATAAAATAAATTATCTGTTCTTGCACATGTAAAACCTTAGCTCTTCCATCTCGCTGATGACGTAAATTGTTACATATTAATCATCCTCCTTTTTTTCATCTTCCTGGGAGTTATTAGGAAAAATATTTTAGCGATTTTAACGTAATTTTAAAACAATACAAATGGTTTTATCTTCTGGAAGCCGATATTCTATTTAAACACAAGGAGGTAGAAATGGTGACTGTGATAACGTACCGTAACTTACTCCAACTTACACTACGTGAACTTTAACCTAACTTAGCTTATCATTTTTTTTTCTTTTTTATATTTTATATTTTTTTACATTTTCATTTTCTTTTTTATTTCTAATTTTTATCACTTCAATATGTAACTTCTTTGTAATAAAAGAACACTGAGAGAGAGAGAGAAAGAGAGAGAGAGAGAGAGAGAGAGAGAGAGAGAGAGAGAGAGAGAGAGAGAGAGAGAGAGAGAGAGATGATGATGTCTATTGTCGAGCATGCAATCTCTCTCTCTCTCTCTCTCTCTCTCTCTCTCTCTCTCTCTCTCTCTCTCTCTCAGTGTTCTTTTATTACAAAGAAGTTACATATGTGAGTGATAAAAATTAAAAACAAAAAAAGAAAATCAAAATGTAGAAAAATGTAAAATATAAAAATAAAAAAAAGTAAATAAGCTAAGTTAGGTTGAAGTTCACGTAGTGTAAGTTGGAGTAAGTTACGGTGCGTTATCACAGTCACCATTTCTACCTCCTCGCCGACTGTCCGTCTCCTCCTGCGTAGCAAATCCTACATCTGCGTTGGCCTGTGTCTAAGGTAAAGTGACAATAAAAAACCTTTTTGTATTTATTATTTCTTTATAATTATTCTTGTTTTTACATCTCTCTTATATAATGCAATTGTATTATTGTTATGTGTAATTATGTGTAGTAATTTATTAAGAAGTTATCATAGGTTTTTGGGCTATAAACGATTTATACAAATTACAGAGTATTCTTATGGGAATATTTGCTCCAACATACACTTGTTTTAACATACGAAGCAGGTCCCAGAATGTATTACGAATGTATGTAGAGGTTCCACTGTACATATATATATATATATACAGTATATATATATATATATATATATATATATATATATATATATATATATATATATATATATATATATATATATATATATATATAGTGGAACTTCTACCTACATTCTTAATTCGTTCCGGAACCTGTTTCGTATGTTAAAACAATCGTATGTTGGAGCAAATATTCCCATAGGAATGCATTGTAATTTGTATAATTCGTTCTACAGCCCAGAAACCTAGGATAATCCCTTAATATATATATATATATATATATATATATATATATATATATATATATATATATATATATATATATATATATATATATATATATATATATATATATAACTTCTACATAAAGAAAAACGGGTGATAGAAACTGTGTGAACTCGTGTGAGAAAAACTGACATATATTTAGCTACCCCTGATCTATACATCTTGACCTTGAACTCCTCTCTTTCCTTAGTCTCCCAAATAGAAATACGAAGGCTCTCGCTAAAACGGTGTCCTTGAAAAGCAGGGAATAAAACTGGTTCGAATATCCACCATAGAAATATTTTCAATTATAGCAATTTTTTCATTAATTGATAGTTTGAAATGTCAAAAAGTAAAACCAATAAAAGAACTTTGAATATATTACATCGCGGAATATTTCACATACACTGACATCTAAACGTTTCAAATAATTTCGTGTAAGTGGTAAATAGTTGAACTGAATACGAGCATTATTAAATATCTTTCTGTGTTAGTTATATTCCATTGGAGACATTTATGTGAATTCATAAAAGATCTCCAATGGAGGAATGAGGCTTTTCCCCTAAACCTCTCATTCACAAGAAGGTGGTGTGAAAATATGGTGAAAGAGAATGGAATAGTAGACCCAGAATCCAGAAACCATAAACACCCCAGTTATTGCTATCCTCTCTTGCAAATGCAACAGTGCAAAAATGTTCATTGGCATTGATTATTCATAAAAAAAACACTCTTTTTGATATAATATTTCCTTCGGTTAACTTCTTAGACGTTATCCTGTACCTTGAAATCTCTGATTAGAAAAAAAAATCATAGAAAAGAAAACAGGAACAAAACCAATGTTGTCCACCTCCGAGATTCATTTTCTTTAAAGTTTTTGGTGAGACTTGCCTTTTCATTCCAACTATGCGGATATTATTCCGAAACTTTCTCAATTACATCAGCTCCCAAGAATGAATAAGCTAAGAAAATGTAAATGAATACCAGTGAGAATCTTATGATATTAATTTTTTCAATAGATTATGTTAGCAGCTCGCAAAACATGAATTTTAACATTGATTACGATATCAATATATATTTGATAATCTGAATGATAATTCCAACACATGACTCAATAATAATTGCTGGGAATCGAATGTATATGCGTGTGTGTGTTTTTGACATCTCCTAATTATTGATATGAAAGTTATTCCTAAAACTACTTTCCACACTCGATTTTGCTTTTGAAATCCAGCAGAAAAGTGTTTTCATTTAAAAACAAATAATGTTGCGCGTCAGAAGAGAAAGATCTGAATATTCATTTTCAAATTGCAGTGACGACAACTTATTCCGTTTTGAGCAAAGAGTTCCTAAAACACATTTCCCAGAATTCCGAAAATTATTTAATACATCCTTCCCTAGGATCTGTCAATTCTCCCTTGTTGAGAAAAAAAAATGCACACGGAATTAGAATAATTATCATTGGTTCGGGAACCCCGCAAGTCAACAAGAATGAATTATGTATCATTATACAGCATTGCAGGTAAATCCCTCAAAATATTTTGGAATTTTAAGTTATAGTCCATATTTTGCGTATTACGTTTATTTCCGAAATAGTCTTTACTTTAAAGCAATTTATGCAGTTGTTACATGATTACTATTCCGATTATATCCTGCATATATGAGACACCTCTATTCTTTTTCCGTTTAATTGAATTATGAGTAAAATAAAACTTTTCAATCTCTGGTGTACAAATTTTGCGTATGGAATTTTGGTAGACAAACTGACTATACATATAAGAAGAACTATAACAAATCCTTTGTATTCTCTTATTTCAGTTATAATAAAAAAAAAAAATCTAAAACCATGTACGGTCGGATAACTCGGACAGGATTGTTTGGCCAGAAGTTCTTGTTAACAAGGGAATGCTGCACTGGGTCTGTGATCTAGAGGTAGAATAAATTCGATTATAAGAGGCAATTATGACGTAACTTTTGAAACTAGAGGAGCACTCAGTAATGAGCAAACCTTTGCTACACCAAACAGTATTATGATGTTCTTAACTCTAATGCATATTTGTAGTTTGATATATTTTTCCATAATCTGAAAAGATTTGTCGTTATCTTATTAACATGAAATCCAAGTTTAATTGAATTTATTTTCAAAGATTTGGGCGTAATGTTGCTCACAAACTAAAAACAAACAAAATATTATCAATTTATTTAACAATGTGATTATTCCAGAATACTGCCGTGCACTTGTGCTTTCACATACTTTACCCAAGAAGTTAAAGATTCATCAGCTTTTCTAGTGCAATGTTGCTAACAAAAAACTGACTTGGGTGAATTCACACGCTTCGCCATATTTTCGATTTTGGCGAAGGTTTTGCAAATGTTATGTATTCCACCACTGTCGTTTTGTTTGTTTGTGATCAACCTAAAAAAAAAGACTACCGATATTGACTAAACTTGGTATATGTTGTGTATGACCGTGTCACACGTAACAAATATTGGAAACCACCTTTTGGGGTCATATGAACGACCTCTGCCTGCTGCCTTCGCTTGGGATTAGACACAGCCTCAGCTTCCAGTGGTGACAGAGGTCTGTTGCCCTCTCATTTATGTTGACGAGGACTTTTTGCTGTCTCCTCTTTGTTCTTACAGATGGCTGGGAAAGATACAGCCAGGAGACCGGTGTGAACTCCTTGGTAACAGAACGGACTCCTACCTCGACACCCCTAGGAAAGATGACACCTACCCCAGGACGCCAAAGGACCATGTCTTGATAGTCTGCCACACCTAGGAGCAGTTCTAGGAGACCCATGATAGAAGGCTCACGTCACTCCGTTGTGCTAAGGGCACCCAAGCTAAGCCTTTGATTTAGACTTATATATTTTTAGTGCTATGTTGAATATAAAGTAAACTAGTCTCCTTGCTGTAGTCTTGCCAAGGAATTGTGATGTAAACTCATTGAATGTGCGAGCGCGTATTAATGTTTAATGAGAAAATTTAACATACAAATAATGTTTTAAAGGCGCTATCGAGAATTTTTGACTTAGAAAAGTTATTGAAGTGCTCAAGATTGATATTGTAAAATTTTTATTGAAATATATGCAAGTTTGAAAATTCAGATTCACCTCTGACTTATCCCGTTTCCTGAACTAGAACTTGAACTTGAACTTGTACTTGAACTTAAAATAAAAACTTTTAGAATAATTTGTCTATTTGGGGCAACCGAAGAATGAATTTGTAACATTTCGGAAAGAGTACTCTTCATTATTTTTGAAACAATTGAAATATTATTATTTTGTTTGTGAACAACATTAAGTTAAAACTACTGAAAAAAGTTCGTATATATATATATATATATACTTATATATATATATATATATATATATATATATATATATATATATATATATATATATATATATATATATATATATATATATATATATATATATATATATATATATATATATATATATACACCAAAGGCACTTCCCCCAATTTTGGGGGTTAGCTGACATCAACAAATGAAACAAAACAAAAAAGGGGACCTCTACTCTCTACGTTCCTCCAGCCTGACTAAGGACTCAACCGAGTTCAGCTGGTACTGCTAGGGTACCACAGCCCAACCTCCCACATTATCCACCACAGATGAAGCTTCATAATGCTGAATCCCCTTCTGCTGTTACCTCCGCGGTCATCTAAGGCACCGAAGGAAGCAGCAGGGCCTACCGGAACTGCGTCACAATCGCTCGCCATTCATTCCTATTTCTAGCACGCTCTCTTGCCTCTCTCACATCTATCCTCCTATCACCCAGAGCTTTCTTCACACCATCCATCCACCCAAACCTGGGCCTTCCTTTTGTACTTCTCCCATCAACTCTTGCATTCATCACCTTCTTTAGCAGACAGCCATTTTCCATTCTCCCAACATGGCCAAACCACCTCAACACATTCATATCCACTCTAGCAGCTAACTCATTTCTTACACCCGTTCTCTCCCTCACCACTTCGTTCCTAACCCTATCTACTCAAGATACACCAGCCATACTCCTTAGACACTTCATCTCAAACACATTCAATTTCTGTCTCTCCATCACTTTCATTCCCCACAACTCCGATCCATACATCACAGTTGGTACAATCACTTTCTCATATAGAACTCTCTTTACAATCATGCCCAACCCTCTATTTTTTACTACTCCCTTAACTGCCCCCAACACTTTGCAACCTTCATTCACTCTCTGACGTACATTTGCTTCCACTCCACCATTTGTTGCAACAACAGACCCCAAGTACTTAAACTGATCCACCTCCTCAAGTAACTCTCCATTCAACATGACATTCACCCTTGCACCACCTTCCCTTCTCGCACATCTCATAACCTTACTCTTACCAACATTAACTCTCAACTTCCTTCTCTCACACACCATTCCAAATTCTGTCACTAGTCGGTCAAGCTTCTCTTCTGTGTCTGCTACCAGTACAGTATCATTCGCAAACAACAACTGATTTACCTCCCAATCATAGTCATTCTCGCCTCCCAGTTTTAATCCTCGTCCAAGCACTCGAGCATTAACCTCTCTCACCACTCCATCAACATACAAGTTAAACAACCACGGTGACATCACACATCCCTGTCTCAGCCCCACTCTCACCAGAAACCAATCGCTCACTTCATTTCCTATTCTAACACATGCTTTACTACCTTTGTAGAAACTTTTCACTGCTTGCAACAACCTTCCACCAACTCCATATAACCTCATCACATTCCACATTGCTTCCCTATCAACTCTATCATATGCTTTCTCCAGATCCATAAACGCAACATACACCTCCTTAGCTTTTGCTAAATATTTCTCGCATATCTGCCTAACTGTAAAAATCTGATTCATACAACCCCTACCTCTTCTAAAAACGACCCTGTACTTCCAATATTGCATTCTTTGTTTTATCCTTAATCCTATTAATCATTACTCTACCATACACTTTTCCAACTACACTCAACAAACTAATACTTCTTGAATCACAACACTCATGCACATCTCCCTTACCCTTATATAGTGGTACAATACATGCAAAAACCCAATCTACTGGTACCATTGACAACACAAAACACACATTAAACAATCTCACCAACCACTCAAGTACAGTCACACCCCCTTCCTTCAACACTTCCTCCTCACTTCCTCTATTGTAATCTCACTCTCATTCTCATCTCCCATCACTGGCACCTCAACACATTCAACAGCAATTATATCTGCCTCCCTATTATCCTCAACATTCAGCAAACTTTCAAAATATTCCGCCCACCTTTTCCTTGCCTCCTCTCCTTTTAACAACCTTCCATTTCCATCTTTCACTGTCTCTTCAATTCTTGCGCCAGCCTTCCTTACTCTCTTCACTTCTTTCCAAAGCTTCTTCTTATTCTCTTCATATGAAAAACCTAATCCCTGACCCCACCTCAGGTCACCTGCCCTCTTTGCCTCACGTACCTTGTGCTTTACTTCTACATTTTTTTCGCTATATTTTTCATACTCCTCTATACTATTACTCTGCAGTCATTCTTCAAAAGCCATCGTTTTCTCTTCCACTTTTACCTTCACTCCTTCATTCCACCATTCACTGCCCTTCCTCATGCTGCCTCCAACAACCTTCTTGCCACATACATCACTTGCAATCCCAACAAAATTTTCTTTTACTAACTTTCACTCGTCCTCTAAATTACCAGTTTCTCTTACTCTCACCTTGTCATATGCCATTTTCATCCTTTCCTGATATTTACTTTTTACCCCCGCTTTTATTAGCTCTTCAACCCTCACTAGCTCCCTTTTACATCCACCTACTCTATTCACCCACTCTTTTGCTACAACCAATTTTTCTTCCACCAAAAAATGATCAGACATACCGTTAGCCATACCCCTAAACACGTGCACGTCTTTCAATCTTCCAAACATTCTTTTAGTTATCAACACATAATCCATTAATGCCCGTTCTACTACTCTTCCATTTACCACTCTTACCCATGTATACTTATTTTTATCATTCTTTTTGAAAAAGCTAGCACTTATTACCATCTCTTGTTCAACACACATATCTACCAGTCTCTAACCACTCTCATTTTCACCTGATACGCCATACTTCCCAATGACACCTTCTACCTCTCCAGCGCCTACTCTAGCATTTAAGTCACCCATGACAACTACATAATTCCTTCTACCCAGTCCTTCTACACACCTATTTAATTCATTCCAGAACTCATTCCGCTCTTCTTCACTTTTCTCACTACCTGGCCCATACGCACTGACAAACGCCAGACATTCCCTACCCAATCTAACCCTCACCCACATTAACCTAGATGATATCTCCTTCCATTCCACTACTTTACCTGTCATCCATTCACTCAGCAATAAAGACACACCCTCCCTCGCTTTTCCCTTTTCAATCCCAGACACTCTACCAGACATTTCACCGAACATCACTTCACCCTTTCCTTTCATCTTTGT
Organism: Palaemon carinicauda; assembly: GCF_036898095.1. Lineage (NCBI taxonomy): Eukaryota > Metazoa > Arthropoda > Malacostraca > Decapoda > Palaemonidae > Palaemon > Palaemon carinicauda. The sequence continues at coordinate 52,404,966 of NC_090747.1, read as the reverse complement.
CTCACACAAGGCCAATACATCCATACTTCTAC